>NC_086334.1:33191419-33499752 GCF_032445375.1 Bacillus rossius redtenbacheri | reverse complement strand
GGGCCGGTTCATGCGGGGATCAAATAACATGCATTAAGCAAGCAGGTAACTACTGGACAAGAGGGAAGAAGGGTCCAGGTAAGAAGAGTTGGAGGGGCTGAAAAATCAACCATGCTGGAGTTGGGTGCTTGGGCCTTGCGGCCCGCATTTAAAGTTGGGAGCTCCTGGGTTATTATTAACCAGGGGCGCATGCGCCCCCAGGGGCGGGCGACTTCACACGTCAGCCCAGCCACAGCTGCCCAGGCAGCCACAGTTAAAACAGAAGTGGGCAGACGAGCCAGTAAACCGGCTCGAACTGCTGGCTCTCAGAGCGAAAGGCAGCCTGACATTGCGCCATCTTCATCTTCCTTCTTCCAGTCAACAGCCAACGACCTTTCAAGCCAGGGTGGGGGTAAGTCGTTCAGGCGAATGAAGTATCTTGCGAGTCGGACCCTCTTGCCCCCCAAATTCCCGGGTCGGTTGAAGGTCGCGCCGCCCAGGCTACCACTGGCTCCAACAGGGCCCCAACTTGAAGGCGTCGCCATCTCTTCCTTCAGAATTCCGATGCTGTTCAGTTCCGTTGCGCGCGCGGCAGTCCACAGCTCCGCAAGTTCCAGCCCGCAGTTCGTCTACACTTCGCTACTAAGGCACATCGAGCTCCCCTACGGTGCCTTCGCCGACGAAGCTGCTTCCTGCCGCGCGCCGAGCTACATTCAGGCTACCTTTCACCCCGACAGCCGTAATAACGACTCCACAGGCTGGCCATTGGTCCGCGGACTGCTATTGGTTATTCACAGCCACCCCAGCGAGATTGCAACTCTCGAGCTGGGCTCCCGTATCCGCCACCCGCGGGACGCGGTCGGTAGCAGTTGGCGCTGCTAGGCCGCCCCCAGCACGCACACAAATCCCCCGCGCACTGCCAGCCTTCGGTTACCCAATAGGTCGCAGGGAACTCCCAGCCAACAGCCCGCGAGAGAGATGCGCACGCCCCGAGAGACGACCACCGACGAGAGAATAGGTACTTGGTCAAATAGATTGAAAGAGAGCACTATGTTATATATATTGCTGGGCTCGTTTTCGTTCTCTGATGATTCCCTTGCCCAAAAAGGTGGAACCAAGAGAGAGATATGAACGAAGAGAGTGAGCACATGCGGTGGATCAGAAAATAGATATAGGTATCGTACACAATCAGTTGTGAGTGCCTTGAATTTTATATTTGCTACCAGCACGCTCACGTTCCTCCATGTTCAACCAGTAGAGAAGAGGGTGCTGTTGAAACAGTCCCTGCATTTCCCGCATAGATAGCGCTACATGTTATGAATTAAATTTTTTGCTCAGAGATTTGGCATGTTCCAAATGGCAGAATTGTTTGAAGAAACAGTAACAAGCACAGTGTTTTTTTATGATGTATTTCAACTATGCGAAATATTTATTGTTAATTAATCATTTTTCATTGATCAATAATTATATCCTAATCAGTTATTTTTCAGTAAGTAATAATTTTTCTTTTTCATGTTTATTTAGAAAATAGTCTTCTTTCTCTCTCTCTCTCTCTCTCTCTCTCTCTCTTTCTCTGTCTGTCTGTCGTTGGACCCCTTACGATATACTTATGAGTCGAGGTTTGAATTGCCAAAGAAGTTTCACTTCTATCTCATGTACTCAGTTATACACACTTTTTTTCCCTGTTCAAACGATGATTTTCCAACTGTTTGATCGAGCTGGCTTAGTTTATTGACGTCAAGGTTACGATCTCTCAGTGGGTAGTATCTTTGAATATATATACTGTATAGAAGTCGCGAGTGGATAGGATTTACTCTACGTTTTTCAGAAGTGTATGATGGGAAGCTTGGGAACTTCACCGCTGCAGTGCGCTGCCGTAACGCCCTGTATCGTCTTAGTTGTTATTTACACGTTAGAGCGCAGCGCTGTCGCCCGCTGTCATTCCCCGCACCCCTCATCCATCATTCACTGCAGCTCAAGCTCGTTCTACGGGAGGGGGAAGGGGTGTTTGAAGAGTTGGACACTTGTCCGCTAGGGACCACCACAAGTCGATACCCTAGAGATGGTGGCGATTGCGGCGGTGAATTAACCAACTACCTCAAAACCGTATTAGAAATTTTAACCTGGGCTGGCGACTTCTATACAGTATATATATTCAAAGGTAGTATGGTTTATTTTGTTTAGAATTAGTCGTGTTTTAATGGCTTTTTAACGTCCCGCGTTTTTGTGCTGAAAGTAGCTTATTATCAGAGGATGGCTTCCAAAATTACTTCAAACAACAATAACACATGCGACCATGCCAGAAACGGCATTCACACCAGGAATCTATCACACCAGCTAATGGAGGTTGTCTATTATAAAATTAAACACTAGTTCATTAAAAATTACATTTAATGGAAAAGAAACCATTTTTTTTTTTCAGGTTTCTGTAATTGGATACAGAACTAAGAAAGTTCTTTCTGTCGGAGTTCGTAACAAATATTGTTCTATTTGTGATCGAAATTCGGGAGTTGACCTTGCGATTTCTTACCTACGGATAAGCGCTCCTCACCCCAAGAAGGGTTAACTGTATAAATTATCGCTTACGATCAAATTTATAGAGAAGTTTATGCTCCAAAACTTTTCTCAGAACTTTAACAGTAATAGGAAACAAAATATTTATTTTTTAAAAAAATAGTTTTTGTGATCTTTCACCTTGACTATGTTAGCTAGCGTACATGAGATTCTACGATACCCTTTGAGATAACATTTAAAATCTCAAAACGAAGATTTGTAGTACATGTTTGTAGCTTATTATCTTTCATTCCAAGTTTGAATCCTTGTTTGACTGTTCTTTCTCTTTAACCCACAAGGCACGTAACTCAGCGAAATGGGCCCCTGGGAGTACAGGAAGGTCGCGTCTCTGAGTGGTGGGGGGAATGTAGAAGGGAAGGGCGAGATAGCGGAGGGGTGGCGTGACACGGCGCATGCGCGAGAGGACAGCTGATTGGCTGGGGGCGTCCCGAGCCAGGGGAGCAGCAGTGTGCAGAGGAGAGCGAGGCCAGCCTGCTCCAGCGATGCCAACAACTTCACGTATCCAGGTGAGCCTCTGCTAGCCATCATTTTCCCCCCTCTCTTGAGCTGCTTCGTTGCGGATGTATCCGTCGTTATCCGCCTTGGGCGTTCGTTTGGTAAGATTTTAGATGGCACCGTTATTCACAGAGGGACTCCTAGATTATCGTCACCTCCGAACCATTTGTTTTTAGCCAGCCTACCACGGTTTAAACCTTTTTATTTTTACTTATTACTGTGAAATGATTGACTCGTTGCTTGGCGGCAGTACAGCCTGTAATCAAACTGCTTTAAAATTTAAATTAAATACATACATATGAATACACCACGTTTCATAATACTTTAACTGTCACTCATCTGTGACCTTTGAATAATCTACATTGTGAGCGACGACACAGCTCTGGTTACTAGCCTGAACAGCTAGGAGAGGTTGGATAGGCATCCACCGGACCACGGGTTCACTGGGTGATTGAGGGGTCCCAGTGTGATATGGTAGATCGGGGTGAATGCGCCAGCAGAGCTGATAAGGTCTAAGGGCACAGCCAACTGTCTGGTTAGCTGAGTGAAGCATGGGGCCGAAGTGGTGACTATGCTGGGATGGGTAGCCCCCTAGCCTCTGGTCACAGCTGAAGCTCTATAACACCTTTCCCGATCATAAGGGGGAGCAATCCCTTATGGATGTGCCCCTATCTACTGCTCTGGATTATATTAGATCTGTAAGTTGACTCCTAAACTACGCTAAAAGGTTGCAGATTTGGGAGGGGAGGTGAAAGGTGAGCCTGCCTTCTGGCCGGAAAACAGTGTCACTCATCTTTAAGCCATATACACTCGTTGGGGCACATGCCTATTACGTGCTGTGCTGGCATCACGTGGTTTCACGTCTGTTACTGGCCAGCACCTTAACTTTTAGGTTTAAACGGAGAAGGACTTGTTTGCATTTAGGAAATGCGCCAGATTTTGTTTCGATTCGAGATTGAGATTTTTTGTTTGATAGTTTGTTTTTGGTCCCTTGGTTATGCGCAGAGGTTTAAGGCGTAAGAACCTCCAAGATTAATGTGGGCTTCGAACCATTGGGATGCTGGGATGTTGGGAACCAATCCTAGGACCCTCTCACATGAGCGTGCGGGGTTAGCGATTACAGCCACCTTGAAGGGAATTTGCTCCTTCGCCTTCAGAAGATTATCGTAGACGTGCAACTATCCCTTTACCTAGACATAGATACATAAAATATCCTTCAAGATAAAAAAAAAACATATAAGCGAGTCTTTTATTATTCGCCAGAGATGTGTAACATCTAACATATGTAACGAGCAAATTCATGTTTCTCATACTCCAGATACACTTATGATACGAAACTCGAACTCATAATTTAAAGTAGAATTCCTGCTGGATGATAAATATATTTATGTTTAACTTCATTTCTTGACGCGAATCTCACGTAGTTTCCACACCCACCGCTATAATTCATTGTCGCAGCAGCTAAGTCGACTATTGAATCATTTGATTAGCAGGCAGAAATTTTAAACTAAGTATATAATTAAACGGCTCCGATAAAAGTGAAAAAGGCTTGAAAAAAATAATAAACCCCGCCTTTGGACCTGATTTTCGACAACGAATTTTAATAAAATGTTGCCCATCATGTTAAAATTCATTCAACAGTTAATACTCTAGAGTATTTATTTGGCTTTATGAACTTTGGTACTTTTGTTCGCGCCATCCACCATAGATGGCAGCAAGGGCATATGATAATTTGTAGGGGGGGGGGGGGCAGACTTAGGGGTATAAAGTATTTTTAATATTTTGGAAGACTAACTGCGGCTTGTTACTAGCCATAAAATAGTTCCAGTTCTGACCCTGCTTATAATTTTTGTCCTGTTACTAAAATACTAGACCACAGTACTCATTCACCATAAAATACTTTATTAGCTACTTTATTAATTAAATATTAACTATTTTATTGAAACAAGTGAACTTTTAGCAACACAAATGCAGGAATACAGTCCTTATATTTTTGCAGCGTCTCGGGTACACGAAATCAAGAATACAGTCCTTCAAATCATTGCTCTCTTTACCCCTAAATAAATGTCGCGTACAAATTAAATTAAAATAATTATAAAGTTTAAAACGTGTTGGTCAAAAGATTTAACTTTGGGAGAGAAACGATTTTAATATGTTATCACAGTAAGAAAATATGTAGTTGGTTTAAAATGTAACACCTGAACTACGCTTATAATTATTGTCAAAAATTGTTTCAAACCATTTTTATTTTATTTTCAACTGTTGTTTACCTTTATCACGGCGATATTGTATCACACAAAATATTCCCTCGTTCACAGTTAAATTAATATTAGTATGTTTCGATATGAATCATAATTGCTTATCATTTAGAATTAGCACAGATTGATTCAGTAGTCGAGGACTATAAGTTTATTTAGTGATAGTAAAGCTTCAAATTACAAATGTGAAATCTGTTTAAAATATTCAAATAAGATATAAGTTACTATCAAAAGGAATTGTTTCAAATCATGTAACTTCAAACTCAATTTAATATTATCAGCTCAAATCATGTTATCAATGAGTGCCTTTAAACAGTGCTTACGGCTATTTTTGCTCAATGGTGTCAGCAATTTGGACAACTGGATATCAACTACACTTAAGGGACAAGGTAAATTCTCAAAAGTAAATTGCAAAGTTAAGTTCTTAATCAAACAGCAACTTCTAATTCCATCTGATCAGACACAAAATCAACATTATAGCATTATAGGTAGTTAGAACAAATTAAAATTTACTTCATGCCAAAAATTATTCACAATAAAATTAAATTGAAGATGAATTTCTGGAAAATTAGTGTGATCTCAGATTATATGAAAAGAAAATATTTAGGTACTTGATAATCGATAGTTCAAGAGACTCTCGAAAATTGTTCAAATGTTATTCAATACGACGATAACCAACCTCCGTCAGTACATGCGAAAGTATGACGACACAGATGACCTCTGGCTCTGCAACACATCTGTGCGTGGTCCGGGAACTATGGCTGCACACTGCCGCTGCATCCTTCCTCGCAGTGGGAAATGTCTTGTACGGTACGCATCAATGGTCGACTTCGAAGTTCTGTGTGAAACACGGCGCCCTCGACTGCTTCTATATCGCCACTGCCGGTCAATCGTTGGCCTTCCTTCCGGCTGGAGCGGTTTTGATATGAACTTGAAGAAATTCTTCTCCTCAGCTCGATTCTCTTCAGTCAAAAATGTTGATCGCTGGCATTACAGCACGTTGAACAGCGTCAATAATCAGTCTTGCTGGCTATAAACTTAGTTGACTGGTTTCATTCGTTTCCGTCGTGAAAATTTGATAGTTCGTTTCAAAGCAAGCAATAGATCGAGAATAAACCCTATCGTGGTTGCAGTTTATCGCCTACGATGATTCAGATTTGTTGTCACAATATGTCACAATAATATAATTCATAAATACTACTTCTGCCACATTGCTTTATTAGTAAAAACTTGAATGTCAGTCGAAACTATAATAAAATCTTGAAAAATTGATATCTCGTGGATAATCAGAAGTTAAAACGATGTCTCTACAAAAACGTGGTAGAACGAATACTCCTTCGTTCTAAAGAATGTACTTTTCCTTTGCTATTTAAATGACTTTCAGATGTCAAAACACAAAACATAAGCTGAATGTCCTAGCTGTCGCTATTCCCTGGATATGCTAGCCAATCATTAACTTTCTTACAAGTTCATCTTCGTATAATAATTAAATTTATTGTTTAACACATGAATTTCAATGGGTTATTTATAAAATATGAACATTTTATGAAAAAAGCAAAGATAAACAAAGAGGAATTTCATATCAGTGTCTAAACACAATCATACATGTAGAGGATTAACCTAATTTAAGTTAACAGAATTGTTAAGTAGGAATAAAGTATAAGAATTTAGTTTTCAGTATCTTATGCTTCTCTACCTTCATAATTTAATACAGAAAACAAATTTAAAATGCACACATCACACGATTTTTCACTGGTATTGACATAAAAAGCAAATTTTAAGATAAGTTATTATGCATAAGTTTGATTACGGATTTGACTATAATATTTATCTGAAAAAGCAAACTGTAAATTTCTTTTCTTCTTGCCGAACAAGTCAAGTACTTTGTCCTCGAAACCAGGATTTTTCACTCTTTTCCTGTGGACACTTAGAAGGCACAAGCTGGACGGTCCTCGCCAGTAGTACTTCTCAGCCACGTTTGCACTTTACGCAGTGTGCTGAAAGAACGCTCTATTGTGCAAGTTGTGGGGGGTATGATTTGGTAGAATATAAGCATTCTCCTTACTGCTGGGTAAAACATTGTTTCTGAAAGTATATCATGGAGCTTTGTTTTTTCCAAACATTCCTTATTCGTCCAGACGTCATACCATAATCTTGCTTCTGCTTCCAAGTTGTCGATTTGATAAAACTTTTGCAAACTTTTTATGTCTCTCATGAAATCTTCTTTCGTCTCCTTTTTCATCAAATGTGGGTGAAGAATTCCACCTTTGAAAGGTATGCCTTTATCTCTTTCAAATCTTGTAGTAAGTGACATAATTATAGAATCCATGTACGGATTGTAAATTGCAACTTTGAAATAGTCTTCAGGTGATGAGCACTGGACATTCACGTTACATCTGTGGGCCTGCCTTCCAGCCAATATTGGGATTTTTATATCTATGTCAAGCTCATTAAAATCTTCTTTTACTGCCTCGAAAATGGTTTTGAATTCGTCATTGCTTTCTCTCTGCTTTTGAAAATTTTCTAGCAGGTCAGTATTGATGTATTTGTCACCACACAAAAGTTAACATGATGCAATGCGTGGTGCAACTGTGGTTAGTCGCTGTGAGGTCACTTTATATCACTCGTACAATGAGGCAAGTTATGGAATGTTAAAAAAAAAGGGGGGGAATGCAGGGGAGGGCAGAGGGCAGTCATTGTTTTTACTATTTAATATTATATATATTCCGTTCATTAAATTATAACATGTATCTTCAGGGGGTGGGGTGTTTAAAATTTTATGAAGATAACGATTTTACGAATGCAATCCAAGCGACCGTGAGCGTACGTAAAATCGGGATTCCAGTGTGAATTGCTTCCGAGTCTACTGAAGGTAGCGGAATCCTTATCCTTTTAAACACTTTTGAAAGGAAAAAAAGGTTTTCCTCTAAATTCTAAATTCCAACATAAATTTTACGTTGTAGACTTTTCTGAACAATAATTCTTATTTGAGTAACTTTAATGGTTCAAGCTTACCTTAAAAATTGTGAATATTCTGAGCGGATGTGACGAATGAGGAAAACTAAGAAACACTGCATAATAACAATGGTTTTTATCTTTACACTTTTCACTGATTTATTTACACTTAAGTTATTTATACTTACTGACTACACTAAACTAAATCTATACCATATGCATAAAACTGTCTCTGTTTTGAGATGTTATTTGTGAACATACACATTATTATGATGAAAAAGTAGCAAAACATTTCGCCGTCTGCAAGCACATGTCAACTGTCGCGTCGTCTAACTCTGACTGGTCTAAATATGTTGTGTTTTACTATCGCGTGAGCTTGGGCAGGATTACGAAGGGGAATGACTCGCCACGGGCTTTGAACTTGCCCACATTTTCTCCCTGTACACAACACCTTATATCGCAGCAGCAGAAACTAATGCTTGAACTAACATAAAAAATGAATTAGACATGTAAAAAACTACATACAATAATATCTTCGTGTTGAACCACTTCTACATAATACCGAATTTAAATAATTATCTTTAAAGTAAAACACCTGACTACACAATATATATTTTTTCCTTCCCTGAAAGCTAAGGGGGGGGGGCACGACCTCCCCCCCTGCCCCCGGGTATGGGCGCCCTTGGATGGCAGCATTGTGGTTCAACGTTTCCGTTCCACGCAATTTCAGTTCCATTCACGAAATTACTCCTACCAAATGCCATTATAATGAGAACTAAGACGTTACACATAAAAAAAATACAATTACTGAAATGGTATTTTATTTTTTGATGATCAAAATTAAAGTAGGCCTAATAATGTGTGTAATAGTAATTTGTTCTGAGCGAGATGTGGACTACGGCGAAACAACTCTTATTCTGGGGAACCCGTGATCCAGCCAGTCTCATTTAAATCTTCCTTGGTTCTCCCTCACTGCAGGCAAATGCTGGGATGTGCACGGTCTATACCTTGTCCGATGTTCTTGCAATGCGCTCGTTGCAAGCAAGCGTGTCCGACTCAAATGGCCTGGCTGTCAACGAGAAATAAATCTAATGAAAAAAGTGCCACCAAATCAAGGTTGTATTTATTGATAGTGAGGAAGGAGGTAAGCGCGACGCTCGCTAGTGCTTCTAGCGCGGTATCACCTCCACGAGCAAGGCTCTGAACTGGTGCACAGTCTTTCATCGTGCATAGGGCGACTATGAGATTTGAGTGGTAACCTTAACATTATATAGCGGAGAAACGAAGACAAAGGTGTAATGCTGGTCCCTAGAGTGCTTTTGGATGTTTCGTGCCTAAACATTATTCTGAAAAAACGTGTTTAAGCCATTTTCACTTTTCTAAAAATACAGTTTTAAAATGAAATACTGAAACAAAACTACTTATCCGCGCTCAGAGGATATCTTTAGCTGTTTTCAAATTGCGTGGTTTCTTCTGAAGATCTTCACACCACATGTGTGCCCGGGAGACGGATGATGAGGGGTAAAGAGTTGAGATAAAACAGTGACGAAAGTAAACGGGAGTACCGTGGGAGAAGCCCAACATCTCACGGAAACGTTCGTCACGTTTACCAGTTGGCTAAAAAATAATCCGGGCAAGGCCACGTTGAGAAACCCCGTTGTGTTGCCCTCTGCCCAAATACTCCCTTAAGTCGGGGTGGCGTCAGGCGACCCGCCTATCCCTGGCATGGCATGGCAGGTTCAACCTGAGCCGCATGCCGCCACGTGGAGCCCGCTCAAGGCTGCTCCAGCGATCACCGACCGCGCCAACGGCCCCGGAGTGGGGATAGCTCGACGCGACACCCTCAAGAAACAATCGCGCATATGCAAGTGCGTGAGTGCGCGAGTAAGAGCACAAGTGTGCGAGTGCGCAAGATAGCAAGTTTTGCAAGCATGCAAGTATGCTGCATCATTTCTACCTTTCCCTGCCATTTCCTCTACTAGTTCCCCCACCACAAACCTCGCTATTTCCCCTCATGCGATCGAAATTTCCGTGACGCTCGAAAATTCTTGCCCTCTCAGCAATGTTTCACTTCAAAAATCCAAAACCCTGAACGTTACCGTAACTTTAAACGTGGTTTGCGAGTATCTCAAAACATGTACTTTTGGCAATGAGTTCCATTAGCAATATGTAATTTTTGTCCTTTCATCACGGTAAACTCAGTTATTAAAAAAGTCTCTAACTTTACTGGAATTCCCCCCCCCCCCCACCCAAGCATAATTGTTTATTTATGAATTATATCTTAAATTGAAAGAGTTGTCCGACTAAGGCTACATACAAACAGTTAATTGAAGACTGTAAACCACACAAGTTAACACTCTCAATTCATGCTAGGACAAATGTTAATTGGATTTTAAGTGTCTCAAAACCATTGAATAAACACTTACATATATAATTGATGAAACCATTTATAAACATTTATACATAACTATGCCATAAAGGTATTAAACATCATAAATTAAACTAAATTAAAGAACCAAAATAATTTAGGATACAACCCTATTGAGGGCAATTACTATGGATATTTCACCATGTTAGCATTTCATGTTACTTTTTTTTTGCTAGATATATTTTACACATTATCTATTATTTTTAAAAGGCTAACATTATTAAAAAACTAATTTTTAAAAGGCCAACATTATTAAAACTAATCCCTTTCGGCACAGCCTACAGTCGTGGGTAGATTTCGAAATAATTACTTATTCTGAAATGTTCTGGAAACATCTACAAACTTCTGTAACATTTAAAAAACTTAATATAAATCGCAGGCTTTCGCGGCCATTGTATGAAGTAGCTTGGCTTCTGGGTTGTAGCCGCCTCCATTGTCTGATGCCTACTAAGCACTAAGGTACTTATTATTGAATGTATTTGATCACCAAAAACCCTATTTTGGATCCCTTGCAATAATACCTGACTGTATAAAAATATGCTTTATACCAAGGCTTAGGATAATTTTAAATTGTTTAAAATAATTTAATGATCAAAAATTTTAAAAACGGGTTGTATTGCAAACTAATTAATCATTCAACTCATAACTGAGTGAAGTGTACCATATGGAAATGGAAAATATGTGATTGTGTTTTTATGAAGTTGTTACAGAATTTACTTTTTTTTTAATGAAGTAATTTAAGACTTACAAATTAATGAACTATTTAGTTGTTTCAAAATGTAAGAATAGTTTATTTTTATTTTTATGATGTTATAATATTATTTTTATTATATCCATACAATTTTGGTTTCATTAAAAATATTTCCGCTTTTTTATAACTTACTACAACTTTTAAGAAAATTACAGGGTTTTTTTAATGTGCGAATAAGAATATTTTCTCGATCATAAGAATAAAGCTTTATTCGTGTTCACCTGTAAATATAAACATATATTCATATTTGTGTTCATTAAAGTAATATTTGCGAATACATTAGTATTCGTATATACGAATACAAATAAGCCCATTACTGCTTTGGGAGGAGAAATGGAAGTGATTACCCTTACGCCATTAATATACTGGTGGGGTAGCAAAATATGATCTACTCCAGTCTGCACCTGACATTTCAAGTCTATTCAATTTTTTTTTGTAAAAATATATTATTTTACTTTCATTTGAGCTACTATACAGAATGTGATTTTTTTTAATATCAGAATAAAATAATAAATAAGATGGTGTTAAGACATCATAAATGAGTCATACAAGCCTTTTGAAGGAGCTGATAGTTTACAAAAGTTTCGGAATCCCCATTTAACTGGGAGATATTCAACAACCACTCTAAAACCGTCCAGTCATACTCAGTCCCCAAAATTTGAAGGTGTATCCGCAACTGTTAAGGAAACAGTTCCATTTTCGAAGTATTTATTCACGAAGATCTGGAATCGGAAACGAAGAGAAAAAACTGCAATTCGATGTGCCGGGTAAAACAGGCGGTCCCTCAACCACGGACGAACTACAATTTGTGCGGCTCGTCGGTTGCGTAGAGAAGGTTGGTGGAGGGACCATCTGACCGTGGACACGAGACGCTAATGAAAACGAACGCGAGGTGTTTTCACGTTCCTGTCGCAGAGGCCGTTGTATTGGCGCTCTCGTTCTGTTCGCCGCGTCGAAAGAGGGTTGTAGTTGTGACAGCGAGCACAACCTGCCTCCCTTCGCCCGAGCATCCTCCCCCCCCCCCCTCCTCACCAGCAACACCCTCTTCCCCAGCGGCGCGCAAATGTCAGGGGTCGCTCGCCCCGCAATATTGAATTTTCCGTTCGGGAGCTCTTCCCTGCACAGCGTCGGTCGGTTGTTTCGGCGGAGGGGGGCGTCGTTTTAATAATCTTCCAGCTAGTGACTCTTTCTAGTGTAACCCTTATCCCCCCCCCCACCCCTTTCCTTGCTCTACCAACTACGATGCAACCCGAAAACCAAGCTCAACATCGTCATGGGTACAGTCACCATAAGGGATCAGTTTAACTATTGGAGGTTCTGGAACAACACAAGGCATAAATACCCGAGTAAAATCCGAACCCAGTATTACTGCGAACACTATTTTGATTACATGTAAATGTACAAATTTATAAATATATATGATAAATGTAATATATATATGTATACATTTTTTACAAAAAATAATATTGTACCTCAACACTTTTTTTTTTCATTCTCAAGTTCTAGTAGACGGTTTGTCGTGTTTACTACGCATCAATTATACACTTGAAGATTCAGACGGAGCACGTGCTAGTAAAAATATAAACTAAACGAACCGGACACTAAATTAATGGTGTATACAAAAAAAATATCTTTTTGGATAAGTTTTTTACCAATAAATGTTTCTAGATTATTCAAAAAGAGTTATAATTTTTTACACATTTTATAGTTACTAATGGTTTTAAAAGTTTCACTAATTCTGTAATTTCAAGTTGGAATTCTTAATCCAAACCGAGATATTATGTCTGAACCAACAAAAATGGTAATAAAATGTATATAAAAAATTCACTGATTGAACGTCTAATAAATATAAAATGCAAATATTTTATAAAGGAATGTAGCAAATTCAAAATAATTTAAAGCCTGAAATAACTTTTTTCTGCATACTTTCAATTCTATTCTATTTAAATTAGTTGATGCAGAAAAAGTTATAAATTTAATAAGGCCTAAAGATCTTCATGTTTTGCTAATAGTATTATCTACATGTTGGTGAAAAAAAGGTTGGTATCCAATATAACTCGAAGGTCTTAAAAAAGGACACCACGTTTAATATTATTACTTAATTGAATTAGTATAAATCGTAATTCAGAAATTTTGTTATCTGAAAATCAGATCTGGACAAATGAAATATCTTGCTGAATAGTTACACAACTATGTTTCCCTAATTATATATTTTTAATCAATTATGATTATAGTTATAATATCATTTATTAAATATTAAAGAGTAGTTAAGATAAACTACTAGGTACTTTGCGGAACACCTAATACCATGTAATTGCATTTGCAAATTTGACTGAAAAGCGTATATTTGTAAGATAATTAAAACATATATATCACACATTGCTTGACGAGGCCTAAATTGATTATTTTTTAATCATAAGAATATTGGAAAGTATCAAAGGCTTTGCTCATGTTGAAATAAATAGAATATTTTATTTATATCTGGATGTTATGCTGGTACACACATATATATTTATTCCTAAAAATATTATATATATCAAATACGTGTGAGATTAAAAATTATGTGGTTTTACAAAAATAATATTTTTAGGAATAAAATTCATGTGCTTATAAATACTTCATAACAAAGTCAATAGTATGTGAATAAAATTTAACTGTCTTAATACTTCAAGAAAATATATACCAATAAATTGTAGAACACACAACATCGGTATACAACAACTCACTGACTGATACACACTTAATTATAATATTGTATGTTCAAAAGCAAAATGTTTTAAATGTTTGTTTGAGATTTATTTATCAAAAATATTTTTGCAAAACTCCGTTCCCCCGGAGAAACCCCCGGAATGGCCACCGCATGGGGAGCCCAAGAAAAGAAACGGGCTCCCCATTTGGAAGCCACCTGGAAGGTTTTTTTCTGTTCCACCCACCGTTTCTTTGGTAGCCTGACTTGTTACAAGGGATTGTATTCCTACCAGAGAAAATGCCACCATTTTGTCTGGGCAATCCGCCTTGGAGGAGCCGGGGCGCGAACCCGGGTTCTACAAGTCACAAGGCAGGCGCTCTACCCCAGAACCAGAGTGGTAGAGCGGATACTTGCAGTCTTCTTAATACTGACATGATGTTATTCCACGAGTTTACTGTAGTTTCGTGTGTCAATAACACGTGCAGTAACATCTAACCTCGTTAACGTACATATTTATGTATTCTTATGTTCTTCGTTCAACATGAATTGTGTGATTTCATAACAGTGAAATAATCTGGCAATTTTAAGTAGCTGATTTCCTGCAAACAAACTTACAGTCCCTCTGTATAATAATTATATAGAAATATAGACAAGTAAAAAATATGTAAAAAAAAACTCGCACTGTCGATGGTAAAATTATTTTGAAATAAATGTTAGATATTAAAATAGTATGTTTAGTTAAAATATGTGTGTGCTTACAAGCATGAAGTTATTGTATAACATTTTATTTATTTGGTTAAAATGCCACAAAAAGTTAAACTTGTTATTTCCGTTTGGTTTTTTTTTTTTTTGTTTGTTTTATCGTGCTTAATATGCGCAGTAAATACTGGGAAGCTATTTAAACAAGGGTTTACAAAAAACTTTTAAATATTGTAGGTACTGGGACAAAACAAAACATAAATTAATTGTAACACTATTTTGTAGTGATACAGTTCTTTTCATGTAAATGTGCAAATTAACAAATATGTAAGTTTACATGAATGCTTCTGTTCTATTTACAAAAAAAAATTACGGTGCACAACGGCAAACAGAATAACTCAACGATGAAACTTAATAGATAAAAATTGAAAAAAACAACGGCTATACAGAGACGCACAGGTGAACCCAGCGATGTTAATAAACAGTGACGGTAGCACAGACGAACACAGTAAGCATACATATTTTGAAAACCACAACGATGATAGCGCAGACTCAACACAGTATATGATCCCTAAGAGAACAGTTGCGACGTTTCGGCACGAACAGTCTGAGCTTTGTCATTACATACAGTTTAATGAGTAATGGCGTATGTTCGAAACTACATCTTGAATTAATATACCTATTATTTAAATTTTTATTTAATGAACTACACTGAATTTGTTGAAATTCACACAGATACTGACTTTCTTAAAACTGATATGTGTTTTGTTTCTTTACACTTCTGTTAAAAAGGCACAGATATTAGTGCAGAGAAGCTTACTCAAATCAGGAACCTGTTTCTGTAACAATAAGTGTCAAGCGCGTAGTAAAAAAGGGGGGAGTAGGGTTGCCAGATTTATTTAGACAAAGAATTTTATTTTACAAAAATTACAATGGCAGGAATTTAAAACAGTAATTAGGGGATCATCAACTGCCTAATTTTTTTTTAAGTATTATGTTTGTAAAAGAGTTTCCGGAGTAGGGACTGGCTTCTGCCCTCCCCTTCCACAAATACTGGCTGCACCCATGGTTAATGTGTAAACAAAATCACATGTAGTTACACGCACTAGTACACGATATACTCAAAACATGTGAATTAAAATTTTGGTGACTGTAATTTTTGAAAAAATAGTAGTTGTATTTATGTGAATTAAAATGTATTTAAATATTATATGTCAATCATTTTTCAAGACGTGTAATGATTGCCTACATGGAGTACTCTAGTCTGAAACTATGTATTTGTACTGTTATGCAATGATCGTACACGTCTGTAGCATGGTGAAATCTGAAGATGAGAAAATATATACTATCGAAGTTTATGGACCGAGTCGTAAGACACTAGATTCATATTCCAGAGAAAACAGGTTTAAATCCCGGCTGGCCATTGTCATATCGTCTTAGTCTTAAAATTAACAGCGAAACATATAGGTAAGTACCAGAATAGACGAAAAGTTCTGTATCATGTTGCTTTAATATTGTCCTTACTATGTAGGCTTCGGCCTGAGACGCACTTAAGAGTCTTTCCTACCTAGACCTCCCAAATAGGTACACTTAGTTTTTATTTAGGTTAGGAAAAAAAATTCTGTTCAGTGTAGCTCACGACTCAGACGTGATAGCGCGGCGATTCGTGTGTGTTTTTGTATAGAGAACCGACAACACTGGGCAGTACAGATTGTACTTTCACAAAAAAAAAAAAGTTAATATTGATGTTATGACTTCGATAAACTACCATATAGTGTCTGTTTTGAATTAAATAGTTTTTTTTTAATTTTTACTGTCTCGTTTTTATTGTTTTTATTTTAAACAATTACACTAAAAGCGACTCGCTGACATAGACGTTTCACGCGAAACAAACGGCCGCGAGTCCCAATACAGCCCCACCGAATTTTTCTGCTGATACCTGAAATAATTCTAGAAAAATTGTAGGATGCTTCCTTACTGTAGGTTATGGCTAATTCCTTTCACATCGTAACTCGCTATTAATCTGTTCACGGACGAGCAAGCATTTCAGAATAAGAAGAAATATTATATCGGAAATAGGCTATTCTTTTAGTAAACATACATAAAATGATTTCAAGGCTTTCATAAATTAATTTTCTGAAGTGTTTTCACTTAACCAGCTCATTTGAGTATTTCTAAATGATTTCGTAGTCATTTACGCAGTTAAATATAGGCCTAATTTCAAAACTACTTAATCAATAAAACTTAAACAGCAAACGTGAATCGTTTTCAAGTAAAGTATAACAAATATTCCGTATTCACAGTTTTCAGGTTGGAAATTTTTTGATTGTTTTTATCTATTTTTAAGGCATCTTTTTCTTTAGATGTATATGTTAAAATACTTTTCTAGTGGTTTTCACAGTACACGCCTAAAACATATTGCTGGAATCTCAATACCCTGTGACAGCCGCGACACGACAAAAACAACACCACAGCCATTACGAAGTAAGGTTGTAGTGAAGTCAGTCTACGAAAACTGAACCCCAACAGCCCATCATAAACATAATGTGGGTATTATTAATGATGTAGTAACGTAAACAATTTTTTTTTGTGAAATAATTTATGCTTAAGTTTATTTTATAGTTCTTTTGATAGACATGGCGTAAAATCAAATCAATTGAATTGCCACCTCAGTACTATAGATGGCTATACACCTGATGGTGACAATCTGTCGTGGCATTTTAAACATATTATATAAATCCTGCAATATTTTACTTACTTAACCGTCGGTTGTCAGGTAATTGTGATTTTCGGTCACTGGATTGCATTTCTTTTCAACTAGAGACCTGTAGTTAACACATGAATTAGAATCACAAGATTTTGTATGCTGCTTATTTCTACAAATTCTTTCTAAAATAAATAACAGACATAATTTACACATTTCGTTCGAGTATTAGGACTGTATGGTTGCGTTTTAACTTATGGTAGTTTTCCATTATGGCACTTTTCCGTCGCCCCTAGTCACGTGTGGTCGGAGACTCGTTATCGCAGTCCACATCACCTTCCCGGGTGCCGGTTTCGTCTGGCGGAGGGGAGTAGGGTCGCGATAATTACTACGCGGTGTTGCCACGTGTCACCTGAGGAGTGAGACTCGCTCTGGTGGGCTACTGAAGGCCGGCAGTTCCGCGGCTGCTCTGCGAGCTCTCTGGAGGGCAGCTAAGCAGTTCCTTCTGCCGCTGGATTCAACTATGAACATATCTCCCTGTAAATTATCCCAATGGTTAGGGACCGGAAAAATTCGCGGGTTCAATGACCGCTAGGATGAACTCCACAGCCCTATGTATACTCGGGAAAATGTCACCCACTCTTTGGCTGCTGTCGTGTGAGACGTCCCAACGTAGTAGCCTGTGATTCGTTACAGATTTGGTTACGTGTTTCTTATTGGCTCTGAATTCTGAAGATGAGTTGTGAGCCAATGGCAGAAGCAGTGTATAACTATTTCAATTTTAGGATATCGCGAATTGAATCCGCGATTTTTTCGGGTCTCTATCAACTATCAATGGTTCTCTTGTATTCGTTGTTGGATCCCGCATTCCTCACCAGATTTGTCACTAAACGTTATTTCCTACCTGTGAAGTGGTCACGCAACCAGTTATAATTTCTAACACTTGAGGGACACTTTACTGCTATTAGACAATACTCAGTAAATATTTGTTGAGAAAATTTGAGAGTAAACATAAAACGCAAGAAAGCTCTTGTTATGAATTCACACGATAAGCCCTCTAATCCAAGTACTGACAAGGGTTCCAACAATTTGGTCGATTCCTTTTTTAATGCTTAATCGCATAAATTAATGGAAATGGACGATATTGGCAAATATAAATCTACAATTAAAATTTTAATTTTAACTCATCCATTCTACCTTTTAAAAATGTTTATGGAATATACTGCAGAAAGGGGGAAAACATTTTGGGAAAATATCACTGAATGTGGATGATAAGTTAGTAAAGTAGGTATTGGTAAACGGTGACGGTGGGAAAGGATGATTTGAGGTTTCCTTCGTGTAGTTTTTTTTATATATATACTGGTGAACTATCATTGTTTTAAGCCCTGCTCTATTTTCATAGTATATAAGTAGTAGTAATTATATCATACTTGGTTTTAGTCCATAATGTATACATTCTGTTAAAGTTAAACATGCATACATTGATAACAGATATGTGTACAAAAAAAATTTCAGTAAAATTAAAAAAAAAAAGTAGAAAATTCTTAAACTTATTACCTTTTAAAGGTTGGCTAATTAATTTTCTTGGCACTACTATTATATAAGAGCTATTCCTAGGTACAAGCGTTTTTCGCGAAAAAAAAATCTGAACGTACACTAGATCGCAATATGGTATGCCTGCGCCAGCGGCTTCTTCCTTGTGATTGGCAGCCGTCTGCGAGAGAAGCCATTGCCTTATTTGACCGAGCCACTCAGGATGTGTTTTCTTCCGCACTGAACCACTGTGATTGGTGCCCTGACAGTAGACATGTACCGGAAAGAAACTCAACCAATCACGTAAGCACAGACGATGCAAGGCCCTATCAACAGAGCCGACATTGAAGAATTTTTACATTTCGGCCAATTTATTTGCAAAAATTGACAATTGCATTGTTATCTTTATAAATGACAATCTGAAGTACCCGGCGTTGCCCGGGCTGAACACAGGTAAAGGATATATATATATTTTTAATTTTATGTAGATAGTAGTTGTCTTCTTAATTTTAACGTCAAGTGTGCACAATTTCAACAAAAGTACTATAATACTTCTTTAGAGGGGTGGGTTTTCGAAAACTCATGTAGATAGTGAGTGGGATTGAAGAATTATTTTTACCTCGGACAAAGACAGTTAGGCCTTTGAATACATATACTGTATAGAAGTCGCCAGCCCAGGCTAAAATTTCTAATACGGTTTGAGTTAGTTGGTTAATTCACCGCCGCAATCGCCACCTTCTCTAGGGCATCGACTTGTGGTGGTCCCTAGCGGACAAGTGTCGAACTCTTCAAACACCCCTTCCCCCTCCTGTTGAACGACCTTGAGCTGCAGTGAATGATGGATTGGGGGGGGGGGGGGGGGGGTTGCGAGGAATGACAGCGGGCGACAGTGCTGCGCTCTAACGTGTAAATAACAACCTAAGACGATACAGGGCGTTACGGCAGCGCCCTGCAGCGGTGAAGTTCCCAAGCTGCTCATCATACGCTCCTGAAAAACGTAGAGTAAATCCTATCCACTCGCGACTTCTATACAGTATATAGGTATATTCAAAGGTTAGGCCTAGTTATCTTCCTCTTAATTTTAAAGCCAAGTGTGCCAAATTTCATCAAAAAGTACAAAATTACTGTTTACGAATCAATTTATGAATCAGTTAGAAACAGTTATTTCCCACTTATTTTGAATGCAAAGTGAACAAAATTTCATCAAGTAGTGTGTTGCCCACAATTCCTGTTTATGTTCATCGTTGGGTTTATCTTTTCGACATCAACTGATTAAGGCTGTTTTCTGTGGGTTTGTGTTTTCATTTTTATTTATAATTTTCGCATTTATGAATTTTTCCCATGACGAACAGTGCAAAACTCCAATGGCGTAGGTCCGAGAAATTGCATCAAATCAACACCAGGTACCTGTTCCGATGCGAGTGTGCGCGTGACAGGTTGTTAGTTTGGACACGTCCGTACGTGTGAACACAGGCTAGTATTAGGGCCAGAGGAGATGGCATTGTGTGGCCGACAACAGGCAGAGTGCCGGAAACGTACTTCACCAACAAAACACCAAAGTTTTCATATTTTCAATGCATTTATTTTTATGAATGAGACATGAATTCACCGAAGTAGGCCACTTTTAAGTGGAACGACAAAAAATACTGATGTGTGTTGAGGTAGTGAAGAGGTACAATATTAATTTTTTGTAATATATATATATATTCATGTTATCATATATATTTATAAATTGTACATTTACATGAAATCAAAATAGAGTTCGCAGTAATACTGGGTTCCGATTATTGCTCGAATATGTCAGCGAGTCGCTTTTAGTGTAATTGTTTAAAATAAAAACAATAAAAACGAGACAAGGAAAATTAAAAAAAAAAATAATTCAAAACAGACACTCTACGGTAGCTTACACTTCATTTCAATTCGACGAAAATTTTATTTAACATTGGCCTGTGATATGAGATATCGAAGGCATAATATCAGCATTTTTTTTTTGTGAAAGTACAATCTGTACAGCCAAGTGTTGTCGGTTCTCTATACAAAAACACACGAATTGCCGCGCTATCACATCTGAGTCGTGAGCTACACTGAACAGAATTTTTTCCTAACCTAAATTCAAACTAAGTGTACCTATTTGGGAGGTCTAGGTAGGAAAGACTCTTAAGTACGTCTCAGGCCGAAGCCTACATAGTAAGGAAAATATTAAAGCAACATGATACAGAACTTTTGGTCTATTCTGGTACTTATATGTTTCGCTGTTAATTTTAAGACGAAGACGATATGACAATGGCCAGCCGGGATTTAAACCAGTGTTCTCTGGAATATGAATCTAGTTTATTACGACTCGGTCCATAAACTTCGATAGTGTATATTTTCTCATCTTCAGATTGCACAATGTTACAGACGTGAGTGTACGATCATTGCATAACAGTACAAATACATAGTTTCAGACTAGAGTACTCAATGTAGGCAATCATTACACGTCTTGAAAAATTATTGACATCTAATATTATTAATACAACTACTATTTTTTTCAAAAATTACAGTCACCAAAATTTTAATTCACATGTTTTAAGTATATCGTGTACTAGTGCGTGTAACTACATGTGATTTTGTTTACACATTAACCATGGGTGCAGCCAGTGTTTGTGGAAGGGGAGGGCAGAAGCCAGTCCCTACTCCGGAAACTCTTTTACAAACATAATACTTAAAAAAAAATTAGGCAGTTGATGATCCCCTAATTACTGTTTTAAATTCCTGCCATTGTAATTTTTGTAAAATAAAATTATTTGTGTAAATAAATCTGGCAACCCTACTCCCCCCTTTTTTTACTACGCGCTTGACACTTATTGTTACAGAAACAGGTTCCTCTTTTGAGTAAGCTTCTATGCACTTATATCTGTGAATTGTTAACAAACGTGTAAACAAACAAAACACAAATAAGTTTTAAGAAAGTCAGTATCTATGTGAATTTCAACAAATTCAGTGTAGTTCATTAAATAAAGTTTTAAATAATAGGTAAATTAATTCAAGATGTAGTTTCAGACATACGCCATTACTCATTAAACTGTATGTTATGACAAACCTCAGTTGTGTCTTAAGAAGGGAATAGAACTCTTTCCCGAAACGTCGCAACTGTTCTCTTAGGAATCATATTGTCGCGGGTTGAAATTTTGCAGGGTTGTTGAAATCAAATTTAGGGACTTTACTGACGGGACTCTGGGCTGGCTGCTCTGTTCACTCGTCAGCGCAAGTGGCGTGACCATGTAATTGGGGCACGGGGCCGGCGCGGCGCGCTGCGGGCTTGCAGAATTTTGTTTGTTTGTTTGGCCGCGCGCTGGCGCAGCCACGGGCCGCAGTTACTGGGGCGCGCTGTCGTAACAAGCCGCGCGGTGTGGCCTGCACATTGGGGTAGAGGGGGGGTAGTCTTCCCAGATGTTCTAGTTAGTTGTTTAGTAAATTTGACTTCAATAACGAGCTTTTGTTATGGTAGGCGCGGCAGGGCGCGCGAATTTAAGCGCAAGTGAGTGGTGACTCGGGGCTCACTCAGGCGGAGGCTATGCGTCTCACCTGTGGTCACGAGTTGTTAGTTCGTTCGTGATGTAGGAATTCAAGCTTTCGGGCGGAAGCTATGGTCGACGCCAGAGGCCACGAGTCGTTTAATTTAAGTTAGGTCATAATGTAGTCGTCAAGCTTTCGGGCGGAGGCTATGGCCCTCGTCAGGGGTCACGCGTCATAGTTTTTAAAATGTAATGTTCGTTCGGGATTTCAAGGGCAGGAGAGGCCCCTACGTTATTTTTTTAAAGTAATCGATCAAGAAAGGCTTTTCGGAAAATGTGAGTATGGACTTATCTTTGTTTTAATTTTAAGTATTAATTATGATTTGAGGTATTCGGAAGGACTAGGGAAGTGTTTAGTGAAGTTCTCTCATTCTCTCTCTTGTAAGGTCGTTCAATCGTTAAGGAAGTAAAGAGATTATTGTTTTAAATTGTAATCCCGCTATTTAAATGTTCTTTAAAATGATGTTGAGTATTTGACTTTAAGAATAAAATAATTTTAATTAAGTATTATGTTATTTTGCAAAATCTCCTTAGTTCAGCTCTCACCAGACATCCTGTACGGGATGACGAACCTATGATCCTAGGTACAGTAAAGTATTTTATGAAGTTAAGACTAGTTGATGCCAAGCGAGTTGTTTCTATGTAAAGAGCTACGATTCTCTCCCCCCTCTGAAGGTGCACGTGACAGAAATGGCGGTGGCACCGGCTAGGTGCACGTGACAGAAATGGTGGAGGCGCCGGGTAGGTTCTATTTCTGGAGAGAGAGAGAGGTAGATTTTTATGTTTATTATTAAGTTAGTTTCAGCTTCTGATAGCAGGTTATTAAGAGTTTACTTGAGGAGAGGATTACGGAATTTTAGTCTATAGTGGAGGAAGTCTTTGAGATTTTTTTTTTGACGTAACAGATGTTTATTTGAGGATACTTGTAAGGATAAAGTTTATAGTGATAAGTTGTTTTAAGTCGTTGAATTTATTGTAGATTTATATCGGGGATTATTACGTGAGGAGAATACGTTATAAGTTAAATGCTTATTAGAGATAATGCAAGTGGTTTAATTTAATTGAAGTTCATTTTAAGATTGTAGGTTAAGAGAATTATAATTTAAAATAAAGTTTTTTGTCGTAAATAGGAATTATTTTCAAGAGAAGTTTGTTTTGTTTTCGTGCGCGTAGGAGACGAGACGTACGAATTAAATCAGTCGAGGGAAGGATAAACGTTAGAAAGGAATTAAAGAGAAAACGAGAGTTTATGTAAAAGAGAGTTATAGAATTTATAGTGATGTTTTGTTTTAATTAGAAAAATGTTGAGAGTTGTTTCAGAACGACACGTCAGTGGACGTGGCAGAGTGAACACGTGACGGGGAGGTGCTGAGACCTAGCGGAGAACGGAGGAACCGCAAGCGAGGGTTGGCGCACCTGATGGAATTCGGTGACGTCACGAGCACGTACAGAGACGTGGACGGCCGTGACCTTGTTTTGATCAGCTGTACGGTAACTTAGCGATAAGAAAATAGACTATTGGTTAAATAAATTTAAATTTAAGTGTGTTTTAGAAGAAGAGGAACTTTCAGTATGTAAGTAATTTATTTTAAGAAGTGTATGATGTATAGGCTAGAAGTGTTTCGTTGTAAGTTGTTTATGTTTTTGTTAGTTAAATTCTACCTCGGTTTTAAAAATATTTTTTTGGGATTTGTAAACATTATTAAGAAGGTACACTATAAAATCGATAAGCATTGAGAAAAGTGGGAAGGATAGTTTTTGTGTGTAGAGGGAATTTACTCCAAGGGAACAGAGAGACAAAATTAATGTTTTCTTTAGGGCGAGGGACCCTAAGGTGAGGTGTTGTGTCCCTGGGAAGAAAGGGAATTGTAGCGCAGACCATAGGAGATGGGCTGACTACGGAATTAAGGGTCAGGAGAATCCTGAGAGTTGTGAGTAGTTTGGGGCAGGAGTTCCCCATGGTAGTACCGAAGTGGCTATCCTGTATGGGATAGGGTACCATTTCAATGAAGTTTGTTGGTGGGGTTAGAGTCCCTTGCTGTGTAGTGGGCCTATAGCAGATAGGCACTACAGTGAAATTTTTGGTTATTTTGTGAGGTAAATTCCCTGGAGGTTAAGTAAGATTGGATTCAGTTAGGAAGGAGGGAAATGAGAAACATTGCTGTAGAGAGTTAGTGTACTTGCCTAATGTGAAATTGAATTTTACTAAATTAATTTAGGAGAAAGTTTTGTTCGGTAAATAAATAATAATGGAAGATAGCTAGATAATTAATTAATTTTTTTTGAGTAAGGTGTTTTAAGTAATG
The DNA here is from genome assembly GCF_032445375.1 of Bacillus rossius redtenbacheri. Lineage (NCBI taxonomy): Eukaryota > Metazoa > Arthropoda > Insecta > Phasmatodea > Bacillidae > Bacillus > Bacillus rossius. Next base: position 33,474,824 of record NC_086334.1, on the reverse strand, counting down.
AAATAAAATAAGGTGAAGTAATTTGAATAATTGGGGAGGAGTTTCTTTAAGAGTTTAGATAATTGTTTTTGAATTTATTGAGATATTCAGCCAGTGAAGTTTGAGTGTGAGAGATACAGTGAGATTTTAAGGAAATCGGTTGTTTATTAATTAGGACAAATGAGATTTTATGATTAAGAGTCAGTAAGCATAGTTAAAATTTACGACATGATATTTGTTGACAGTTTACAGTTATTAAGGAGAAAACAGAGTAATCTATTTATTTTTATTTTAATGGTTTGAAGATAAGATTATGAATTTTTTTTGGAAGTTTCTTTGGCATGTTGGAATAATTTTTTTTGATTTTTAGAATTTACAGAGAAAATTTAATTGATTTACATTAGTTTGGAAGTATGGAGGTTTAGTGTTCGATTAGCCCTAACTTGATGGTCGGATCCCAAAAGAATGCCGTAAAACCGATAGCCAATTGAGAGGAATGCGGTAGGCGCTTGTGTAGAGAGGGGTTGTGGGAAAACTCCTTGGGACTGATGGCAGATCAGGGGCCCTAAATAGTGTGTGATGCTGTAAAACCAGTGCAGAGAAAGCCTGGTATGCTTAAATTTTTGGGCACAGGTTATGTAAACCTGGGGTTCCATGGGATTTAGTCATGTTAGCTGCTGTGAGACATTAAGATTTCCAGGCTCCATAGTAAATTCAATGTAAATTTTTGTTTTCTTAAAATAATAAATTTGTTTTTAATTTTTTTGAGATATTTGATTTGTAACAGTGAATACAGACCCCGAGGAATAAGAGTTGTCATGCTGTGAGAGGAGAAGGTGGTAGGCCTAAAAGGGTACAGGCACCACAGAGGTTATTTGTATTGCATAATTTAAATATAAGGAAACTTGAGAATTTGAAATTTTGTTGTTGGGTTGTACACCCATAAGAAGAGTATAGGCAGAATTTTTATTGTTATGAGATGTCTAATTTAATTGAAAAGAAGAAAGTTTAAAGATGCAAGGTAACATTATTATTGTAATAATTGAAAGAGATTAAGAGGTAGAGAGAAATAGGCAGTTTTTGTTTGTAAGTACTAAAGTTTACATATAGAAATTTAGTAACTAAGAATGAATAATAAGTTAAGTCTAGTGTAAAAGTTTTTTTTAAGTTTGTTAAGTTAAGAGTCATAAGTAAATTTTTTTTGAGAGAGAATGTCTTTGATAGGAAGTATTAGAAACTTATGGGAATTTTAGGGTAACATAAATAATGTAGGTAATGAATAATAAATAGATGGTAGGTCTTAAGTTAGGATTAACATTTGAAGCAGAATTTAATTAAGAAGAAGGAAAATAAATAGGCCTAATGAAAAGAACAAAAAAAGGATTTTATGGTAAAGCATTTTTTTTAAGTAATAAACAATAAATAATAATGTTGTTTCAGGGTAATGTGTACTAATAATACAATTTTTTTTAGGACTAAAGAACAGGAATTATGTAATTTAAATTAACATGTATTTTTGAAACTATTACAGATTCCTTAAGATGAGCTGAGCAGCAGTCCAGTTTACAAGATGACAAGAGTTCGAGAGACAAGATACAAGATCACTGAAACAAGAGCCAAGACTGAAGATTCAAGAGAAGAGAAAGCTGGCAGCCATGGACTTACAAGTGGAGATTAATAAGGTCATGTAAAGTTTTATTTTTTTTTATGGAAGACAGTAACTGGAGTTTTTTTTTGTTATAAACATTATTTACAGAACTTTTTAGGTTATAGTAATGTAATGGAACTAGTGAGTTGTGGTAGCTGTCAAAAAGAACTAATACCTTAAGTTTAATTTTTAAAGTTAATTTTCTTAATTTACAGAGGGATTAGTAGTTTTTTTAAACCTTATTTAGGTTGGAATTTAAATACAATAGCTTATTATAAATGTGTACGAACAGTTCAAGTTCACAGTACTGATAGGTAGGTCAGATGATCTTATTGATTTTGATGATTTGTTGTTTTGAGTTGATTTTTAAGTGTTGTGAATTAGACAATGAAATAGTTCTGAAAACTTAAATTATTTCAAGCTAAGAAATAGTAAAGTTAATTGTAACTCAAAGGACACCAGAATTTAATTTTTTTTTTGAATTAGTAATGTTTGAAAATTTTATACTTTACAAGAAAGGTTATAAACAAACAGATCGGATGGAACAAGGATGCAGTAAATCACAATTTCATTTAGAATTATTGATTAGCTTTTGAGGTTATGAAGTAAAAGTAATTATAGTTTAAAAGTTTGAATAAAAAAAAATGTTTTTTTTTATTTGTTTGAAATAGAAAGTTTAAAAGTTAATTAGTCATGATCTAGGTGGGTGATGGGGTGGGAATTGGCCACTCTTTTTCCCTATAACCTCCCTAACATGGCCTTCTATTACAACTAACAGAAATAAAGAAGAAGAAAAATGAAGAATTATTAGTTAGAATGTTTCTTTCATGAAGATACCTGATGAACTTTTACTGTTTGGAAGAATAGAAGCAAGGTTAGTCAGATATTTTTACTCAGAAGAAGAAGAAGATAAAGCAGTTTTATGACTCGACAAGCCAGAGATTGGTGTTTCCCCTCTGCGCTTCTATTGACTACGTTGTTTACTCTCATGGGATAGCTGGTTCGGCACCATGGAGAGAGATTGGTGGGCATTGTGGTTGCCCCCAGAAGAAAAGAAGAGTAGAAGAGGTTATGGGTGGGTCATGTGAACTGACCTTCAACCCAGTTACTTCGTGGGGACTATTTGCTGTATAGAGAAGATCAAGACTCAAGAGTTAGGGAAAATTATTGGAGGTCATGTTTCCCTTCCTTAAGTTTTTCCTATCAAATTATTTGCCTGATTAGATTATGCTAAGGGTGGGATACTTTATGTTAGCAGTTGAATTAATTAATTTTATTTTTTTGTGTGTTTGCATCCTTGCCCATCGATTGCAGTTTAGTAGTTAGTTTTGTATTTGTCAGGCGTGATGGTAATGCCTGTTGATGATGTTTCAGAATTGTAATCTGTTCGTGATGAGGATGGCACAACTCCGAAGCAGATGTGGGGAGAAGTTGTGAGCTGCCCTGGAAGCCAGTCCAGTAGCTGTTGGAGTTGAGTGGTGTTTGCTGATGGCCAGCCCAGGGAGCTACTCTTCTCGACAACACTGACTTCGAGGAGTTGCACCAACCTTCACGAGATAAGAGTTTAATTAATTGAAACACTGTAAGGACACTTAATTTTTTTTGAAGAACGAAAGAAGTATGGTAATAAACGGAAACCGAAAAAAAAAAAATAATAATAATTATCAAGAATTTGCACATTGTTTAACGAATACTGAGAAACTAAGAACAGTAATTTAATTTGTAAAGAGAGCTTCACTAACAGAACAATTTTTTTAGAATTGAGAACTCGAGCCTCTGAAGGTTCCTGTGAGAACAAACCAGATAAAAGTTTTACATTTAATTTTATGAATACTTGTTGTTTTAAAATAAATCTTATGCAGAATCTAGATGTATGTTCAGACAGCAAGGAACTAAGAAAATTATTATTTTTGTGAAATGAGGAATTTATAGTTATGGTTTAATGGAAAAAGACAATTTGTAATTTTGAGGTAGCTCGATGGGGCTCGAGCTCTGTGAGGGGAGGGTTATGTCGCGGGTTGAAATTTTGCAGGGTTGTTGAAATCAAATTTAGGGACTTTACTGACGGGACTCTGGGCTGGCTGCTCTGTTCACTCGTCAGCGCAAGTGGCGTGACCATGTAATTGGGGCACGGGGCCGGCGCGGCGCGCTGCGGGCTTGCAGAATTTTGTTTGTTTGTTTGGCCGCGCGCTGGCGCAGCCACGGGCCGCAGTTACTGGGGCGCGCTGTCGTAACAAGCCGCGCGGTGTGGCCTGCACATTGGGGTAGAGGGGGGGTAGTCTTCCCAGATGTTCTAGTTAGTTGTTTAGTAAATTTGACTTCAATAACGAGCTTTTGTTATGGTAGGCGCGGCAGGGCGCGCGAATTTAAGCGCAAGTGAGTGGTGACTCGGGGCTCACTCAGGCGGAGGCTATGCGTCTCACCTGTGGTCACGAGTTGTTAGTTCGTTCGTGATGTAGGAATTCAGGCTCACTCAGGCGGAGGCTATGCGTCTCACCTGTGGTCACGAGTTGTTAGTTCGTTCGTGATGTAGGAATTCAAGCTTTCGGGCGGAAGCTATGGTCGACGCCAGAGGCCACGAGTCGTTTAATTTAAGTTAGGTCATAATGTAGTCGTCAAGCTTTCGGGCGGAGGCTATGGCCCTCGTCAGGGGTCACGCGTCATAGTTTTTAAAATGTAATGTTCGTTCGGGATTTCAAGGGCAGGAGAGGCCCCTACGTTATTTTTTTAAAGTAATCGATCAAGAAAGGCTTTTCGGAAAATGTGAGTATGGACTTATCTTTGTTTTAATTTTAAGTATTAATTATGATTTGAGGTATTCGGAAGGACTAGGGAAGTGTTTAGTGAAGTTCTCTCATTCTCTCTCTTGTAAGGTCGTTCAATCGTTAAGGAAGTAAAGAGATTATTGTTTTAAATTGTAATCCCGCTATTTAAATGTTCTTTAAAATGATGTTGAGTATTTGACTTTAAGAATAAAATAATTTTAATTAAGTATTATGTTATTTTGCAAAATCTCCTTAGTTCAGCTCTCACCAGACATCCTGTACGGGATGACGAACCTATGATCCTAGGTACAGTAAAGTATTTTATGAAGTTAAGACTAGTTGATGCCAAGCGAGTTGTTTCTATGTAAAGAGCTACGATTCTCTCCCCCCTCTGAAGGTGCACGTGACAGAAATGGCGGTGGCACCGGCTAGGTGCACGTGACAATATACTGTGTTGAGTCTGCGCTATCATCGTTGTGGTTTTCAAAATATGTATGCTTACTGTGTTCTTCTGTGCTGTCGTCATTGTTCACCTGTGCGTCTCTGTATAGCCGTTTTTTTTTTTTTTTTTTTTTTAAATTTTTATCTGTTAAGTTATTCTGTTTGCCGTTGTGCACCGTAAATTTTCTTTGTAAATAGAACAAAAAAAATCACGTAAACTTACATATTTGTTAATTTGTACATTTACATGAAAATAACTGTATCATTACTAATTAGTGTTACAATTTATGTCTTGTGTTGTCCCATTACCTACAATAGTTAAAAGTCATTATAAGCCCTTGTTTAAATAGCTTTCCAGTATTAACTGCGCATATTAAGCACGGTAAAACAAAAAAAAAGCCAAAAGGGAAATAATAAGTTTAACTTTTGTGTGGCTTTTTAACCAAATAAATAAAATGTTATACAATAACTTGATGCTTGTAAGCACACACATATTTAAACTAAACACATTCTGTTAATATCTAACATTTATTTCAAAATAATTTTACCATCGACAGTGCGAGCTTTTGACATAATATGTTTTTACTAGTCTATATTTCTACATAATTATTATACAGCGGGACTGTAAGTTTTCTTGCAGAAAATCAACTAAATATTGCCAGACTAGTTATACAAATTATATTTCACTGTTATTAAATCACACAATTAATGTTGAACGAAGAACATAAGAATACATAAATTTGTTCGTTAGCGTTAGCGTTACTGCACGTACTGCACGTGTTAATGACACACGAAACTACGGTAAACTCGTGGAATAACATCATGTTAGTGTTAAGAAGACTGCAAGTATCCGCTCTACCACTCTGGTTCTGGGGTAGAGCGCCTGCCTTGTGACTTGTAGGACCCGGGTTCGCGCCCCGGCTCCTCCAAGGCGGATTGCCCATACTAAATGGTGGCATTTTCTCTGGTAGGAATACAATCCCTTGTAACAAGTCAGGCTACCAAAGAAACGGTGGGTGGAACAGAAAAAAATCTTCCAAATGGCTTCCAAATGGGGAGCCCGTTTCTTTTCTTGGGCTCCCCATGCGGTGGCCATTCCGGGGGTTTCTCCGGGGGAACGGAGTTTTGCAAAAAAAAAAAATTAGTTTTGTAGCTTCTAATTTTTTATAAATAAAGCTCAAACATTTAAAACATTTTGCTTTTGAACATAAAATATTTGAATTAAGTGTGTATCAGTCAGTGAGTTGTATACCGATGTTATGTGTTCAACCATTTATCGGTATATATTTTCTTGAAGTATTATTGACAGTTAAATTTAGTCACATACTATTGAGTTTGTTATGAAGTATTTTAGAAGTATTTATAGGTACATGAATTATATTCCTAAAAATATTATTTTTGTAAAACCACATATATTTTAATGACACACGTATTATATATATAATATTTTTAGGAATAAATATATGTGTGTACCAGCATAACATCCAGATATATATAAAATTTTCTATTTATTTCAAAATGAGCAATGCCTTTGATACTTTCCAACAATCTTATGATTAAAAAATTATCAATTTAGGCCACGTCAAGCAATGTGTGATATATATGTTTTAATTATCTTATAAATAGACGCTTTTCAGTCAAATTTGCAAATGCAATTACATGGTATTAAGTGTTCCGCAAAGTACCTAGTAGTTTGAGCTAAACACTCTTTTTTTTTTAATAAATGATATTACAACTGTAATCATAATTGATTAACAAAATATAATTAGGGAAATATGTTAGTGAAACTATTCATCAAGATATTTCATCTGTCCAGATCTTATTTTCAGTAAAAAATTCTCTGGATTACGATAGATACGAATTCAATTAAGTAATGACATTAAACGTGGTGTCCTCTTTTAAGACCTTCGAGTTATAGTGGATACCAACCTTTTATTCACCAACATGTAGATAATACTATTAGCAACACATGAAGATCTTTAGGTCTTATTTAATTTATAAATTTCTCTGCATAAACTTATTTTAATTAGAATAGAATTGAAAGTATGCAGAAAAAAGTTCTTAGATTTATATTTAAAAATTTCAGGCCAATAAATTATTTTGAATTTGCTACATCCCTATATAAAATATTTGCATATTCTATTTATTAGATGTTCAATCAGTGATGCACTTATTATATACATTTTATTACCATTTTTGTTGGTTCAGACATAATATCTCAGTTTGGATTAAGAATTCCAACTTGCAATTACAGATTTAGTGACACTTTTAAAACCATTAGTAAAAATAATCTAGAAATATTTATTGGTAAAAAAAACTTAAGAAAACGTAATTTTTTATATATTTCTGTTTTAAGATTTTTGTGAAAACCAAAGTAACCAATTAGTTAACATGAACTTTATCAATCTGGTGTTGTGTTGTTTCGTGTTTTGTCGCAAAGTTATTGATATGTATCAGTGTCTTGTGTCATAATTCGTTCAATTTGATCTGACTGTTTTAATGGGGCAGAATAATATGCTACGCATAGTAATTTTTTTCCTAATATAAAAATTACTTAAATTTTAGCATAGTTTATTTTTGAAAGACTGCATGACACTGCAAAGCCCACCAAAATTGATATACGAGCCTATGTCTCCCATAGAGTATCTGTTCTGCTTGACCTGTGCCTTCTATACTACACAATATTTTCCTCACATTACAGCTTCTTAAAAGGACATTTTGTAGACTTTAAATAATTTAATATGGATATTTAAAACCTTTATATAGTTTTTTTTTGTTATATATCACCCTAATAATGAAAAAAATTATATAAGAAAGCCCTTGTTATTTGAGTTGGATTTGCATTCAATAAATAATTATCTACAATTGTTTTAATTATTCCAGTATGGAAAAATGTTAATTCTATTATTTTACAATTATGGCCGTTTTCCTCATTCCATTAAATGTATAAGTAATTTTGGCAGAATTCCCCTTTGTCCTTTTAAGTTTTTACGGAGGTGACGGAAAAGTAGGTACCATAAATGGAAGGAAAAAAAAAAGAAAAGAAAAAACATTTTTTTTTACAAATAGTAATAAGAATACAATGCTGCTCCCTATAATACATTTTTAAAAACATTTGTTTCTACTAGTGCGCGATCTATGCGGTGATTTGTAATTGCAACTATGACAGTCAGAAGCGTTGTCTGTAGGCTTTACAGTTAACCTGAGAAACAGCTAGAGGGTTGATAGCGTTACCTACCGAGTATTCTGTATATTACTTCGAGAGCAATGCTGCTGTACTCATGCCATGGAGTGATGGAGTGTATAAGAAAATATGGCATAATTCCGTTTCGTTATGGCAGTTTTCCGTTATGGTACTTTTCCGCCTTTTTTGAAGAGGCCAGGCGGAATATTTTCATTATGGTAGTTTTCCAGTATGGCAGTCCTCCGCGCCCCCCATGACTATTAGCGCTCTCCAGCGGGACAGAATTACAACCGCGACCTTGAACCGAGCCCGCTTAGTCAGGGGTGCATTTAAGTTGGTGAGGCGGGATGATAAGTGCGATTCTTGTTGGTGTTTCTAGCGCGGTGTCGCCTCTGATCGCAAAGCTCTGAAGTGGCGCGCGGCCTTCACGTTGTGCAGCTGAGCAGTGACCGTAACAGTAAATGGCGAAGAAATGAAGATAAAGGCGTATTGCAAGTCCCCTAAGATTCTTTCAAGAATGCAGAATTTGTATCGGTTGTTTTATGCCTAAAGTTTACTCTGAAAACTCGCCTTGTAGCCATTTTCACTCATTTATAAACCACAGTTTAAAAACTTAATCCGGAAACAAAACTATTAAACGGCCCTCAGCGAATTCTTAAATTTTTTTATTCGTAAACAGACGCCACCCGGATATTTTGAGTAGTTTTCAAATCGCGTTGCTTTTTCCTGAAGCTCTATGCACACCGACGAGAAAATGGAATGAAATGAGCGGGTAGCCGCGGAGTCTGTTCCCCCTCCGCTCCATCTTCCCCCTCCACGGCACATGCTCCGGAACCCTCCCGCCTCTCTTCCCCCCCCCCCCCCCCGGGGACAGAAGGGCCGCGGGCACGGGAGACCGGCGCTAGTGCGGGCAGCAGCCGCCAGTCTCGCTCCAGCGCCGCGGGTGTGCAGGTTGCTGTGTTGTTCTCGCGGTCGCAGCCGTCGCTGGCCCTGGTTGCCCACATCCGTGCCGCACGCACTTACACGCCCGGCAGGTGAGCTCGGCCGCCGTATCAGGCGGGAGGTTTCCTCGTTCATTTCTCCTCTGTGTTTCATGTTTTTGCTCATCATTAAATTTTAATTCATCATATAACTATAATTAAATTCATGTAAATATTTTTTTGTAAATTAAATAAGTGATATTTAATGGTTTTTAAGTACTTTGTACTAATTTGTACTTCTGCCCTGGCATTAACTGAATGCCGGAAATCGTGTGGTAGAAACACATGACGTATTTTGTTTTTAGTATATAAAACATAAATATCTTAAAATTTGGTTTTCTCACAACCTTGAAAAACACTAGTTCCCAGTGATTTTTAGAGAACCAAATATGTTGGTATTCACGATTACTATGAAAAACAGTAACATTATAAACTAAATTTAATTCATGGATAAAAACACTAATTATAACAAAATAATTTAGGGCAATCTGTATTACATTCCACGCTGATTGTTTCTTTCTCTTGCCACTGCTATTATTTAAAGACCATTACTATCAATTTATCACTATTGCTCTCTTACATTTTGTGTTTCGTCTGAAATGTTGCCACAAGGGTTCATAGTATTGGTCTTTTAAAACTCACAAATAAGGCTTATTAAATAAACTGGTCGCAAAATTCGGAACCCACCAACAAATGCAAAATAAGCTATCGAGATAAAATAAACACGAATAGTTTGTAAATATATGTAATTACAAGACATTGAAATAACATTACATACGTAAGACAGTTTTATAGTGTTTAATCATGGTTGACGGATTATCGCGCGAAAATTCCCAATTGTTTCCGTAATCTGAACAGAATTCAGCTATGCGGTGTTTATAAAAAACTATTGCTTAACCTGTTTTCATTATTTTTTAATAGTTCTTTTTTAGTTTACAATATAAAAGTAAATAATAACGAAAGTTGGCATTATACTAAATTTTAGATGAGCGAAAAAAAAATCCTTACAATATAGCCTATATATCTATAGAGATGAGACATACCTACATATAATAACAAAATACTTAATAACATGTCAGTTCCTTTATTAGAAGATATTATTTTTAATTATTTAGATAGCGGGATCGTTATAGTTAGATAAATACTCGCATAAGTCGAAGATAACAGTTAAGAAATCCGCCAGCCTATTAGTAACCATCCAAGCATTAGTTTTTATTTAATTTATTTTGGTTCCGTGGATTCCACATAGTCAAAGCTCCATCCTCCGTCAAGCTGTACAATATAAAATATACATGCACATGCATTGCTATTTACATAAATTTTAAAAAAATTACAAACATATTACAGTTTTTAAAATACATTCTTCTTCACAAAAATTAACTGTACAGTAGATACTTGATAATTTATGGTATAACTATTTTCATAATTTATGCAGTAAATGTAGCAGTTACTATATCTTAAGATGTCAGGTCAAAAAAAACAGTTCTGTTTCTTTATTTTTCTGTCAAATTAAAGAATTATTTCATGGTAGGAAGGATGTTCTACAAGAAATTAACTTTTTTTAATGTTTTTTTTTTCCTTTAGTACTGGTAAACTGTGTTTGTTATTCTCTGGGATATTGAAGGACACCGTTGTAAAATTTAATGTCAGGACGGACGTACCGGGATTCGAACCTCGAATTTCTCGACCGCGAGTGACGTATTACCGTCGAGAACGCCCGGTGGTGGTCGAGGTGATAGCGACCTCGGGCGCGGTGACGAAGCGGTCGAGGATGTGTGATTCCGCCGTGGCTTCCCATCGTCCTCCGCCGTGCGGCGATGAAAGGGAGGGGTCTTCTACTAGCGGAAGAAAAATCTCTCCCGCTACAGCCCCTCCCCCCTCCTCCCCCCCCCCCCCCCCCGGGGAATCGAACACGGAACGTTCGGTCCACCAGCCTGGCGTTCCTGTCTCTTAAGGCCCGTTCTACAATCACACGTGAAAGGTAACGTTATCTCCAAGAACATTTCACTTCCGCGTCTGCTGCTTCCACAGTGCAGGGAAACGTAACAAATGGTGACCCATGAGATTGAACTTCACGGTTAAAAAATAATAATTTTAAAAAAATTGAGCCTCGAAATCATAACACGGGCAGGATTTACATACCTGATAAACAATAAATAATTAATTAATAAAAGAACACTAGATGTAGATATCCTTGTACTTGAAAAAAAAATTAATTTTAGAACATAAAAAAAACATGGTTACCACTGCAGCCAAATACTCTGCTTCTATTGGCCGCACGGGAGTCACGTAACCAGGAGGTTTGAACATTGGGTAGCTTAGCCCCGTTCTACAATGACACGAAACAGAGTACTCGCAGACGAATTAGCTCGGCGATGCTGAGCTCTTACGTTTACTTTGCTGCGTGCGACCAATAGAAGCCGAGTATTTGGCTGTGATGGTAGTCACGTTTTTTTTTAATATAAGTTAAAAATTGTTTCAAGTACGAGAATATCTAGTGTTCTATTATTATTTTGTCGTTTATTTTAATTATAAAAGTAAATTCTGACTGTGCTACAATCTCGAAGAATTTATATATTTTTAAAATTAATTTATGTTTCGTTACACTGAAACGCAATCTCATTGGTTTTTTTTATTTATTTATTTTAATTTTTTACGTTTACGTGTATTGTTCAAGCAGCAGACGTGATAGGGAAATGTTTCGGGAGATTCGTGTCCGTTTACGTGTCATTGTAGAACGGGCTTAAGCTCGGCAATGTTTATTTCTTCCGTTTACGTGACTACGTGCGACCATGTTTTTTTATGTGCTTGATGCGTTAAAAATTGTTTCAAGTACAAGGCTATCTGGTGTTCTTCTATTACTTAGTGATTTATTTTTATTAGGTATGTAAATCCTGTCCGTCTTATGATCTCGAAGGTTAATATTTTTTTTTAATTAGTATTTTTCAACCGTGAAGTTCACAATGATTGTTTGATAATTTGTTACGTTTCCGTGCATTGTGGAAACAGCTGACGCGATGGTAAAGTGTTCCTGCAGATCCGTCTCCGTTTACGTGTCATTGCAGGACGGGCCTTAACGCCGCACAGCGACTGCACATGGTCGCGGGTACGGGGCGGGTTTGGGCCAGAGAACTCGACCTGTATTTCGAGGCTCGGATCGACCTAACAGGAAAATCGAGAGGACCGTTAATCGCAGAGCGCAGGAATTCACTCGGGGAGTCCAGCGGTTCCGCGGCCTCTCTCGGCGGAAGGGGAACTGGAAACATGGGCGGGGCTTGTAAGATATGGATGATGATTGGTCCTGTTCACAGAACCCAGGTGCCAGCCCCTTGATTTATTAACTAGATGTTTAAAAAAAAGTGTTTCCCCGGCCGTGGTCTTTTCTTTTTGCCACGAAACCTTGAAAATGATTAAGCCTCCGTCAGTCACTCTTTCGTCTGTCAAACCACGCCCGACTTCAACCGTCCGTCAAAATGTTTTCCCCAAGCAAGTGCTGCCAATAATCCATGTTTTTCTCTCGGAGATTATTTATGTTGTGTTCCTGTACGTATTGCATTAGCATATCCTGATCCTGGGGGGGAATCAGAGTAGTGAATTACTGTTTGGATGTGAGTTTAAAAAAAACTCCGATGTTTCTATGCAAAGCATCTGAACAAACAAATGACTGGTACAACCAAACCAAAAGTTACAGCTTGCCAGACTTTCGACGGTCGGACAGATGGAATTTTTTTTTTTTTTTTTTGCGTGTCATCCATTGGTCGCAGGTCATGTGATCGACATACGGAGGGAACGGGCCACGGTAATTCCAGCTTTAGATTCAACTTCTGTCCAAAGTTTTGAACACTTGGTGGATGTTGGTTTCGAAAATTAGGAACTGCGAAGCCTCCCGCGCGCACATCACTGCATTCTCGCCGCAGGATTCGTAAAACCGCAGGTGAGGAGACCAGTGTCACCTGACATGAGTGGTCCCACCGCGTGGCCACGCGCATGAAATTGAGGTCGTGCGGTGGATTGCAAAGGGATAGTATCCTAAATTATTGTGCTTCTAATATTTCGTATTTTTTGCACAATTATAGTTCAATTTATAATATAACCATTTTCAACTGCGTATAAAAGTTGTTTTTTTTTTTTTTTTTTTTTTTTTTTTTAACCAAAGAGTCCTTATTGACCTCACAGCTGCAGCCAATCGGGAAACACCTTCCTCTCAGGCGAGAGAGTTTTAAAGGCAGGAGAACTTGTAATAACCTCAGTAGCTGACTTTAACTCTGACGATGGCGACTGCAATGACAACCGAAACATCGGTGACATATTCGTCGCCTTGGACGCGGCTACAACCCATCAGAAGCCAAGAAGCTGCTTCACTCCTATATCCTGGTTTGTTCGCGTCTCGCGCCGGCAGTAACGTACGTGTATGTCGTCAGGAGCTGTTGCTTCACTCGGATGGCAAACGCAGTTAAACCGTGAAGGCTATTTCTACCATTCTCTGTGGCACCATATGTGTGTTGAGCGCCGAGTAAAAATTATTCTGATTTTCGTTATGGACGACGGAACTGGAGGTTCATGACGACGAACAAATAATATAAGAGAAATGTTGATAACCTTTCAGATAATACTTAATACATTTAAGAAAAAAAATATTCTAGTACGACCACTGCCCCTATTAGATATTCATATCTTAAGTCTTTATAATTGTCGTTATTTCATTAGAATTCAAACTTTATAAAAAAACTATTAATTTTTAGTATGTTTTATATTGTAAAAGCTTTCAATTAGGCTATCGGTATTTTTTTTTTTTTTTCACTTATTTATAATCAACAGAGATGAGGCAGCACCGTATCAACAACCCTTTGAGTCTAGAGACGGACAGCCGACTTCAAATTTCAACTTCCTGTTTAGAATAAAACGTATTTTACTGAAAAAAAAATGGCGTAATATTATGGCAGCAAATACAGATGAGCCTAAGTTTTCGTAGACGCTGTTGCCGCTTTGTACAACTGAATGAACTTGAACGTTCATGCAATCTTTGGTCGAGGAATCCCGGTTTTTTTTTTTTTTTTTTTTTTTTTTTGCCACGACGATCGATCGGCTAGTCATAGAGAGCGTTTTAGAATCAAGATCGGCGGAACTGGGTTCGGGAGTCCAAGGGCTGTATTCGAAGACGTGCGGGTAAGGTAGCGAATGAGCACTGCCTTGTCGGGACTGAACCGTAACCTAACTCGCGGGACGCATTCCAGAACGTGTCCGAACCGAATCCCTGTAAGAAAACAAATCGGCAACCGTTTCAATAAACGGTGCTCTGCGCGAGGCCAGAAATTGGTTTCAACGCATTCCAGCGGATGTTCCGCAACCACCGATACAATTGTTACGGCAAAAAAATTGGTTGTCTGTAAAGTCGGTTCACGGTCGTTAGTTTAACGTGACAACGTCATAACAAAACATTGATGAAATGATTGCATACTTTTATGAATAAAATTGAATAATTTTTATTGAATGATCACTATTTTGTATGGATACAAAGAAGGAGTGAAATGAAATCTACAATTTAATTGATAAATTTACTTTTATTTGCACTCATTAATTCAAATATGTTTATTACTTTAACGAACATATTATTTTAACTATAACTTTTATACATGTTTGCTATTGAACTTCTTCCAATCTGTGTTATTTTGTTAAGGATAGGAAAAGTAGGAAACGAATGGGAGTGTTTCAAGTTTAATGTGCCTCGAAAAAGTCAAATCGATGGTTGTTCCAATCGAGTGGAAGAGAGATAGATGCGGAGCAAGCGTACAATGAGCGTAACGGGACAATGAGTCATCCTTTTTCGTGCGTGCAGCCGGCGTTCATCGAATTATTAGACGCTGTCAAGTCAAAAAATACTAGAACACCATCGCACAAAACTAGAACTGTTGTTCTAATTTTCTCAAGTTTGGTTGATTGTTTCTTGTTATGGCCATTGAAGTGTACAGAACGTATTCCAGGATAGTTTCTCCACCATAAAGTTTCCGTTTGGCACACCAACACGCTTGGTACGTCCCCCGATGATCACAAAAGGGACTCTATACCAGTTGATGGCGCCGGACGCGGGTTCGCCGTCTGGACGAAATAAACGGGAAAAGTGAGCTCTGCGCATGTGCGGGATTTAGGGAAACATCTAGGCGACGGTTGGGACACTCAAATCCGTTTCCTAAAAATAAAGGAACCGGCCGTGTCCTAGAGGAACTAGGAATACAGTAAGGGTACTGGTGTATCATATGCATCACCTAATCCCCTTAATTATTTTTGTGACTTGGAATACCGGCCTAAGAGGCGGTCAAGACCAGGCGGGCTGCGGTCTGCGAGGCCCGAAAAATGTTGGGTGATGCATTTCGGAGCTGGTTTCCTGTTACCTGAGTTATATCTATAACTTGACATTAATTCATCCCCTCCATGGGCGTTCCAGGTGTTGGCAAAGGGAAGAGCTCGCGTCCCCTAATTAAAATTGTGTGGGGGGGGGGGGGGAATGAAAATCGTTTCTTTTCTAGCCAATCCTCACTTGAGACTATCTTAATTTCAAGCATTATTGGTGTAAGATTAATATTTTTTTTGTATTCTTGTACAGCTACTTGAATTTGAATACTTAAAAAAAATCTTTAAATATAATTTTTATTTTATTTTTAAAATCAAATCTATCTGCTAAACGTACCTATGTTTTAGAATAATTTTTTAATCTCGTATTATAACTTCGATAAAATATAGTTATAAACTTATAAAAGGTTCAGCTGTCGGACAATTTAAGAAAACAGTTTTTTTTATTCAACCTTGAACTTAATTTTCTGCGAATGTTATGGTAATATGTCTTAAGAAATTATAATATTATTTCGTAATAAAGTAAACTCGAGTTAATGCTATTGATCGAATTCCGGTAAAGTCGGGTCATAACATGAGGCAGTAATATTTTTGAAAGTTTTTATAGCAAGAAATCATAAAAACCTCAATTGTAATTGTATTGACCAGGACTTTGAATTACGTTCTAATAATTATTTAATACTCCCTTTTTCTCATTAATATCCCTAGTTTTATTACAGAGAACTAGTTTTGCACTGTTTGTCATTGAAAAAATTCAAGAATTAAAATTAAGAATTAAAAATTAAAACTTAAACCCACAGAGAACAATCAAGCCTAAGTCAGTTACAACAAATACAGCAAATGAAGGTAAACAACAAACCCTAGACAAAGCAGCAAATATACGAACACAACGATGAGTATAAACAGATATTATGGACGACACAAAGACACCAACGAACACGGTAGGTTTCCAATGGCAAAACAGATATTGTTGAAACTGTCTCCTCGTTGTTAACTACCTGTGTTCGTCTGTGCTGTTATTTTTTTTTCATGACTAAATTCCTTCCACGGAATTCTTCTGCTGTCTGATATTTAAGTTTGAATGTGTTCGTCTTTGCTGTCGTCGTGTTGTTTAGGTTCATCGTTGGGGTCTATCTGTTCAACATAGCTGAATTAAGGCTTGTTATCTGTGGGTTTATGTTTTCATTTTTAATTCTTAATTTACGTTTTTAATTTTTTTTTTTTTCATGACAAACAGTGCAAAACTGCAGTGGCGTATACCCAACAATTAGTATTGAATCAAAATTCCCAATTGCACGTACAGAAAACCAGACACGCAAGGAAAGTATAAAATGTAAAGGGGCGCGTGCGTGGCCCTTGCTGAGGGGTGTGGGGGAGGGGGCCTGGGCTTCCGTTCGACTTGCCCGTCCCCGGAGCCACCCGTGTCTGCAGCTCCGCAACTGTGATTTCATGGTCGTCGCTCGTCAAGCGGAGTGGAGCCGGCGCGTGCACGACTCTCTTCCGTTCCGACGTGCGGCGCGCCGGCTCTAAGTTCGGCGGGGGCCTTTTGTTCCGGCGGGCGCGGGCGGTCTGATGCCGCGGCGTGTACTGGTGACCCACTGCCACAGTTCTGCGCCGCGTCGCCGGCGCACCAGGCGCTCCTTCGCGGTCCTGCTGCGTAGGGTTGAACCACGGCGAGTCGCCGCCGCTTGCGAGGGGAGGCCCTTAAGGGGCCCGCCTACCCGGGCACACACACGGTGTGCAGAGCTTCAGGAAAAACAACGCGATTTCAAAACTACTCAATATATCCGAGTTGGGCCTGTTTACGAATAGCATTTAAGAGTTCGCTGAGGACCGAAAAGTACTTTTAATTTCGGATTAAGTTTTTAAACTGTATTTTTAGAAGCGTTAAAATGCCTAAAACGCGTGTTTTCAGAGTAATTTTTAGGCATAAAACAATCAGTACAGATTCTTGAAAGCACTTAAGGGACTTGCTTAACACCTTTATCTTCATTTCTCCGCCATATAATGTTACGGTCACCGCTCAAATTTCACAGTTATCCTGTGACGACGAGACGAATGCGCGCCAGTTCAGAGACTTGCGCTTAGAGGCTATACCGCGCTGGAAGCACCAGCGAGCGTCGCGCTTATCATCCCGCCTCACTAACACACATACACCCCTGACGAGGCGGGCCCCTTAAGCCGGGTTTACGATTGATTTCCTTAAGAACTACAACTTAACATCGAGCACACGATTAAGTCAAAACTACATTTTCCAGTTTATGATTGACACAGAAGTCGTTAATTCTAACCAATCACAGCAAAAAAAAAAAAAACACATGGTCGGCCATTGTTCGAAACGGAGAAGCAGGTTTGAAATAGGTTATTGGCAAATGGGATATCTATTTTTTCGAAATGGATGATGATTACAAATGACAAATATACGAATTCCAACCCAAAATACTGCCTCGATCGGTCCAATAATAAGACATAAACTTCCGGTTGAAAGGTTCCGGTTTTTTTGTGATTGGTCGCTTTCCTTAAGTCTTAACGAAAAATATAAAATATAACCATTTCTGTTAAGTCTTAAGTCGTCATATGGTTCGCACACGACCCGTCAAAATTCACACACGACAATCATAAACCATTCCACTAGTTTACATAGTCATATGGTAAGTACACGACTAAGTCTTAAGTCTTAATTCTTAATTTTCAATCGTAAACCCACCTTTAGGCCGGTACCTACCCCGAGACGTAGTGGCGAAGAAGCACTGCCTAGTTGGGATGCGAACCTCAACCCAAACTCTCGGGAGACGTGTTCCAGGAAAGTGTCCCGAACCGAACCACCCCAGCGAGGGGGAACAAATCGGCAGCCACGTTTTGATAAACGGCGCCCTGCGCGAGGGTTTGGAAACTCGTTTCAACGCATTCTAGCGGACGTTTCGGAACCGTCGATGCAATCGCTAAGGCAAAAAAAAAACACAAGAGATATAGCAGCACCATCGCACGAAAATAGAACCGCTTTTCCTATATTCCAAGTACGTACTTTAAATAAATTTCGATTATTTCTTGTTATGACCATTCAAGTGTACAAAATGAATTCCAGGATAGTTTCACTATCATAAAGTTTCATTTGGCACACCAACACGCGTAGGTCCTCCGATGATCAAATAAAGGACTATATACGAGTTAATGGCGTCACACAGCAACGAATAGGACAACAAAATCTGTTCCCTAATACTAAGGGACTGGCCGTGTCCTATCGTGTATTAGGAATACGGTTAGGGAACACATAGGTGTAGCATATTAAACACCTAAACAATAATTTTTGTGCCTTGGAATACCGCCCATAGTGTTTGCACCATTTGGAATTATATATATATGCACACACACACACGTTCCGTCGCATTCACGAAATAACTCCCGCCAAATGCCATTCACCGAGAGCTAAGTTGTTACACGTCAAAAAAAAGTCTGGAACGGTATTTAATTAGATATACATAAAGAGCCAATAGGAACTCGGCCTGAGGTTGAGTGGACCGCGAAGCCACTATTGCGCAGTTGCAGGCGGGGCTTTGAGTTGTGCCGTGTCGTCCCCTCGTTCCGAAACGTGATGGTAAACGCGTAAAATAAAATAAAAAAAAAAGGGGGGGGGGGGTTATTTGAGTCGGCTGGTCGGACCGCACGTAACTGTTTCTGCGCGGCGCGACCTTCAGGCGCTCCTGACCTCGATACCGGTGTCAAGGCGTTGGTGAGCCCCTCCCCCCTGCTTTTTTTCCACCCCCAGTGCCCCTTCTCGTTTTTTAATGTGCTCCACATACATACAAGCAGTGGTTGCGTTTCGCAGAGGCGGGACCGTGATGTGACTGCAGACTTACTGATGTCGTAGACCGATTCCTTTTCGTCTCGATTGTGAACTTTGCTAGTGTGACAGGATTTAAAACATATTTGAGATATCTGTCCAACTTGGTTTTATGGAGAAATTCGTAGCCCAATTTCGTCCAATATTTAGCCTTCAAACTTTGTTGTACATATTTTTCGGATCAGTCATTTTACTTTGTAACGGGGCTTTTACGACCGGATGAAACAACTTACATGTGCGAAAATGGTTTCTCCAACAGACGCGCATTTCCGTTCAAAATTTATGGAATGTTAAGTTGTATTTTGACGCAGTACATATTTTAAAGCTTTAAACTTAATACGCAGTTACACACTCTCTGAGAAGGATACATATTACGTATACTTTATTGTACTTATCATCACCTGCACATGCGGAAAAAAAAACATTACTTGCGAAATTATGGCGTATAAGTAGTATGTAAATGACGGAGCTGGAACATGGCTTCTGGCTGTGGAGCGTGTGGGCACGTCCGCCATCTTGGATTGTGACGTCACGGCGGCCATCTTGGATGACCTTGACCTTGACCTTTGACCTTGACCTTGAATTTGATCCTCAAAAATCGCCAAAATTTGCCAAAATTGGGCAAAAATTGTCCAAAATTCCTCAAAATTCGCCAAAATTTCCATTTCTGTGGAAAAAAATTCCGCCAAAAAATCTCAAAAAATTCCACAATTCAAAAATCAGGATTTCGAAAATCCTCAAAAGTCGTTTTACCCTAGAAAGAACCCAAATTCCTAAAAGCGGCTTAAAACTCCTAAGAGCTAGCCGCTCTAAGCCGTCGAGGTCATGACCTTGAAAATTAGGATGCCATGGCAGCCATATTGGATGATGACGTCACCGTTGCAATTTTCGTTACGGCCGCCATCTTTAACTTTTTTATTTATTATCCGATTTTAATGAAAAAAATTTAAAAAATTATAAAAAAAAATTAAATAATAAAACTTTAATAAAATATTTAAAAAAAACATACATTTACGACACGGAGTTCAGAGTCCTCGGTTCGAACCCGACGAGCGCAAAAAAAAATAAAAATGGTGACCGATCCTTCCCCCCGTGGTGACTTTTGGCAGACTGACTCCCACCACTTTTCTTAAAGCATATATATCGTCACCCAGTATGACGTCATGTCCGACATCTTGTCTTCGTTGCTGGAGACCACCATCATGTATTCGTCGGCGAGAGTGCGCTGATAACATGTTAGTTTAGTTCTTATCCGCTAGAGTGCAGTAATCATTTATTACTGTGACACCTGCCATCTTGAAATTCGGCCGCCATCTTGGAAATCCGTAATTATTTAGCTAGGAATTCGGGAAAAGTTCCAAAACTCATTAAATAAATAGCTCATTAATTTACATATTGATTCGATCCGCTCCTGTCCTTGGTTCGATACCCGATCGACGCAATAATGTTTAATTTTATGTAAAAAATAATAATTGCAATAAACCATGTTCATCATATATTTAAAGAACCTCTAAATCCTCTACGACCACCATCCTATCAGACATCAAGACCGCCATATTGGAAATTCGTAATTTTAATGCTAGAGATTCGGGAAAAAATTCAAAATTCATTTAATAAATTTGTAATCTATATACTGATTGATTAGATCGAATAAGGTCCTTGGTTCGATCCCTGGTCGATACAAAAAAAAATTAATTTTAAAAAATACCACAAAAGCGACAGGTTTGAGAAAATAAAAACACCACAAGTTCTTTTAAAAAAATTTATTACATAAATTCAATACACTACTACAAGTACAAAAAAAAACATTGACAAATTACCAAAGCCTTTTGGATTCCTCGTTTCAAACAGTCTTCTTATTGTACGGACTAAGCCTTTAACATGACTTTAAATGTCTATCCGATCCGTTCATTACCTCAGCCAGAGACGGACTGAAGTCCATATCACCAGGGTCTCACTTATATAGACTCATCAGTCGGTACAACACATGAGTCAAAACAAGAACCATGTTCATTATACTCACACTTAACTTTCTCGGAGCATTTTACATAATGAAGATGTAAGCTATCAAGACGTGAAATTAGTTTTTTGCACTTATTGCACTGAAATTGTATTCTTTTAACATTATTAGAACAACTGCTTCTTTCATGTCTGCGAGCATTTGAGGTGATAGTAAATGATGCGTCACAGTATTTGCACTGACGCAATGTACGCTCTTCATTAGTTGAAGAATCCATTGCTGACGATGAAACTTCGGATGATGGTGGTATCACGTCTGTTGAAATCTCCTCCAATGTTGACATCGTCGGTGCACACGGGATCTGCTCCTTCTCCGTCGTAGCTGTCGTCAAGGTTCCCGTAGTCGATGGTACAACCTCCGAGTTCAACGTTAAAGACGGTAAAGATACCATCGAGGTCTCAAGAACAGCTAATTGACACGACTTATGCACCAGAAGAAACAAACTAGGTGATCCTTACACCGCCGTCGTCAGAAACAAACTGAGCGTCCTGCTGTCTAGGACTCGCTTATATACATGCACCGTATGGAATAATACGCTAGTCAAATCAAGAACCATGTACAATAATTCTAGAGTCAAATCTACAAATTAAAAAAGAGGATCATTTGATCTAAAAAAAATTCGATCTCTCCAATATACGCCAGGCTCCAAGAGCTACAATTCACGTCATCAGATCCATCTACATTTTGCTCCTATGCTTCAATTGACCATTAGCTGCAAGTGCTCCAACAGCTCCATCAGCTCCAACACGTAATGTACGCAATGTACGCGCAATACATGCAATTTACACGCAATAAATGTAATGATTACACAGTACACACAGGAAATGGAACGTACACACAGTACACACAGGAAACTGAACGTACACACAGTACACACAGGAAACGGAACGTACACACAGTACACACACACAGGAAACGGAACGTACACACAGTACACACAGGAAACTGAACGTACACACAGTACACACAGGAAACTGAACGTACACACAGTACACACAGGAAACGGAACGTACACACAGTACACACAGGAAACTAAACGTACACACACAGTTCACACAGGAAACTAAACGTACACACAGTACACACAGGAAATGGAACGTACACACAGTACACACAGGAAACTGAACGTACACACAGTACACACAGGAAACGGAACGTACACACAGGAAACGGAACGTACACACAGTACACACAGGAAACGGAACGCACACAGTACACACAGTACACACAGGAAACGGAACGCACACAGTACACACAGAAAACGGAACGTACACACAGTACACACAGGAAACTGAACGTACACACAGTATACACAGGAAACGGAACGTACACACAGTACACACAGGAATCGGAACGTACACACAGTACACACACAGGAAACGGAACGCACACACAGTACACACAGGAAACGGAACGTACACACAGTACACACAGAAAACGGAACGTACACACAGTACACACAGGAAACGGAACGTACACACAGTACACACAGGAAACGGAACGTACACACAGTACACACGGGAAACGGAACGTACACACAGTACACACAGGAAACGTAATGATCACACATACAGTAGCAGAAACACACACAGGCTTAGTTGGAAATCAGAATACAAGAAATAAAAACATTAAAATTTTTACTTTCAATATTTTATTACTTCTCAACATTACACAAATACAAGTAAAAGAAGCCATTATTGTATGTAGCCAGCTTTCCTCAGTTCTTTGAGTATGAAGGATATTTCTTTGATGCACGGATAGTTTCCTGCACAAAGCGTGCCATGTAGAAGTCTTAGCCGGTCAACCAATATGTTTGGATCTTTCCATGATGTGTAATCAATCTCTTCTACCACCATCTTACTTGCTTGTTTATTATAAATACTTTTAATATCACAATCGCCCCAGTGATCATAATAAGCATTATCAGATTTATTTATTATAACACGACGTTTCCATCGTTTCGGTCTCAGGACATCGCCACATTCTTCGATCTTGTCAGCTCTAGGTGCTTCATCACAGTCTATGCCTTTGTCATCAGCCTCAGAGTCACTGTAACAATCACTGTAGAAGACATCCTCTTCACCCAGATTACCGTATGAATTCGCTATCGATGATGTCGAAGTGTCTTCATCGTCTTCATGCTTCCTTTTTAGGAGTCCATCATTTTTACAAAGAATGGAGGATCTACTGAATATAGGCTTGAATGTATTCTCACTTTTCACGGTGTTGATACTTCCATTAGTTTCAGTCTTCCCGAAGCCATTAGCATCCTTCAATTTATGTTCTTCCTCACGATCGGGTGAGCTAATTCCATCACGCTCAGGACAAGGAAAATTATTGTCATAATGCAGATCACTCTTCTTTAGTCTAGTGGATCCATCGGTGTCCTCTATGCTGTAAGTAGTCTTGACTTTACATGTTCTACCATGTCTTTTTAAGCTGTCAATTCGTGTTAACAACCTGCTACAACGATTACAGCTTAACATGTTGCGTAGTGGGTTTCTAGCACAATCATTCTTCTCATGTCGTCTAGCATTCCTTCTCATGACAAAATCCTTGCCACAGTATCTACAGCGGCTTCCTTCCGATTCAGCTATAGATAACAAACCACGATCCATGGTAGCTTCTGTGACTAATGTTAGATACAAACTGTCAGTTTTCTCCAATTGGAACCATTTCTTAAATAGAGTTTTTGAAATATTACATCAGCGAGAGTTAAGTTATCTAATGTAAAGCAAATTGATGCAAGTAGTTCCGGCTGTCGTCAACAGATGACGCCACGTGTTGCTTGCAGGTAAATAATATATATTTCATAATGTGGGATGCGGAACGCTCACTATCGATCGCAAAGGGAGGTTGGCTTCGATAGTAGGTTCTTGATTGTTTCTGTTGATCACCTTGAATATATTTACAACATATTTTTTTTATAAACATCGGTCCAGTAGATACTGAGAAAAATATCTTCACCAAAATTACTAGTGGTATTTTTATCTTTGTTCTAGTGCAGCTACAAGGTTGAAATTTGGGGTGAGTTTGTAACCCATCAAACGCAACGTTTGGCCAAAATTTGGAACGAATGCGTGTGGGGGCCACTCACCCCTTACTTAGCCGGCGATTGCCATTTTTGACTACAAATTCCTACCAATAATTATTATCATTTACCTCAAAACGAACATTCTAAATTTTAAAAAAAATGTAGTGTCTTCAGAATATACATATTATATACAACCGTAGACCCATTTTTATTTGAAATTTTGATGTCTTATATTTGCAGTTCTGATAGAAAAGAGAAGTAGGCTATAATGCATATTACCGAGAAACCAGATGATATATATAGTTATCAAAGAACATATGGGAACCTCATTCTGGCTTGTACTAGAACTATATCTTTGCTCAACAATGAGAAGTTCACAAGCTAGCAGAATGTTTGAATTTTTTTTTTCCTTTTTATTTTTAATTTTTTATTAATTTTTTTTGTATTTCAATTATATCAAAGAAAACTTGTTGCGGTTTTCTCTGTGTGCTCCTGATTATTCTTGCCAATATTATGATGGTTTTCTCCGTGTGCTCCTGATTATTCTTATCAATATTTTGATGGTTAATCCGTGTGCTTGCGATCATTCCTGCGGTTTCGGTCAAAGGTCAAGGTCACACCCATCCAAGATGGCCGCTGTGACGTCGTAATCCAAGATGGCGGACCGTGAGAAATCTGAGAAGCACTAGCAGGAAGGACGAACTTTTTTCTCCTTGGCTACTATCGAAGCCAACCTCCCTTTCCGATCGATAGTGAGCGTTCCGCATCCCACATTATGAAATATATATTATTTACCTGCAAGCAACACGTGGCGTCATCTGTTGACGACAGCCGGAACTACTTGCATCAATTTGCTTTACATTAGATAACTTAACTCTCGCTGATGTAATATTTCAAAAACTCTATTTAAGAAATGGTTCCAATTGGAGAAAACTGACAGTTTGTATCTAACATTAGTCACAGAAGCTACCATGGATCGTGGTTTGTTATCTATAGCTGAATCGGAAGGAAGCCGCTGTAGATACTGTGGCAAGGATTTTGTCATGAGAAGGAATGCTAGACGACATGAGAAGAATGATTGTGCTAGAAACCCACTACGCAACATGTTAAGCTGTAATCGTTGTAGCAGGTTGTTAACACGAATTGACAGCTTAAAAAGACATGGTAGAACATGTAAAGTCAAGACTACTTACGGCATAGAGGACACCGATGGATCCACTAGACTAAAGAAGAGTGATCTGCATTATGACAATAATTTTCCTTGTCCTGAGCGTGATGGAATTAGCTCACCCGATCGTGAGGAAGAACATAAATTGAAGGATGCTAATGGCTTCGGGAAGACTGAAACTAATGGAAGTATCAACACCGTGAAAAGTGAGAATACATTCAAGCCTATATTCAGTAGATCCTCCATTCTTTGTAAAAATGATGGACTCCTAAAAAGGAAGCATGAAGACGATGAAGACACTTCGACATCATCGATAGCGAATTCATACGGTAATCTGGGTGAAGAGGATGTCTTCTACAGTGATTGTTACAGTGACTCTGAGGCTGATGACAAAGGCATAGACTGTGATGAAGCACCTAGAGCTGACAAGATCGAAGAATGTGGCGATGTCCTGAGACCGAAACGATGGAAACGTCGTGTTATAATAAATAAATCTGATAATGCTTATTATGATCACTGGGACGATTGTGATATTAAAAGTATTTATAATAAACAAGCAAGTAAGATGGTGGTAGAAGAGATTGATTACACATCATGGAAAGATCCAAACATATTGGTTGACCGGCTAAGACTTCTACATGGCTCGCTTTGTGCAGGAAACTATCCGTGCATCAAAGAAATATCCTTCATACTCAAAGAACTGAGGAAAGCTGGCTACATACAATAATGGCTTCTTTTACTTGTATTTGTGTAATGTTGAGAAGTAATAAAATATTGAAAGTAAAAATTTTAATGTTTTTATTTCTTATATTCTGATTTCCAACTAAGCCTGTGTGTGTTTCTGCTACTGTATGTGTGATCATTACGTTTCCTGTGTGTACTGTGTGTACGTTCCGTTTC
This sequence comes from Bacillus rossius redtenbacheri, assembly GCF_032445375.1. NCBI lineage: Eukaryota > Metazoa > Arthropoda > Insecta > Phasmatodea > Bacillidae > Bacillus > Bacillus rossius. Next base: position 33,448,516 of record NC_086334.1, on the reverse strand, counting down.
CCGTGTGTACTGTGTGTACGTTCCGTTTCCTGTGTGTACTGTGTGTACGTTCCGTTTCCTGTGTGTACTGTGTGTACGTTCCGTTTTCTGTGTGTACTGTGTGTACGTTCCGTTTCCTGTGTGTACTGTGTGTGCGTTCCGTTTCCTGTGTGTGTACTGTGTGTACGTTCCGATTCCTGTGTGTACTGTGTGTACGTTCCGTTTCCTGTGTATACTGTGTGTACGTTCAGTTTCCTGTGTGTACTGTGTGTACGTTCCGTTTTCTGTGTGTACTGTGTGCGTTCCGTTTCCTGTGTGTACTGTGTGTACTGTGTGCGTTCCGTTTCCTGTGTGTACTGTGTGTACGTTCCGTTTCCTGTGTGTACGTTCCGTTTCCTGTGTGTACTGTGTGTACGTTCAGTTTCCTGTGTGTACTGTGTGTACGTTCCATTTCCTGTGTGTACTGTGTGTACGTTTAGTTTCCTGTGTGAACTGTGTGTGTACGTTTAGTTTCCTGTGTGTACTGTGTGTACGTTCCGTTTCCTGTGTGTACTGTGTGTACGTTCAGTTTCCTGTGTGTACTGTGTGTACGTTCAGTTTCCTGTGTGTACTGTGTGTACGTTCCGTTTCCTGTGTGTGTGTACTGTGTGTACGTTCCGTTTCCTGTGTGTACTGTGTGTACGTTCAGTTTCCTGTGTGTACTGTGTGTACGTTCCATTTCCTGTGTGTACTGTGTAATCATTACATTTATTGCGTGTAAATTGCATGTATTGCGCGTAAATTGCGTACATTACGTGTTGGAGCTGATGGAGCTGTTGGAGCACTTGCAGCTAATGGTCAATTGAAGCATAGGAGCAAAATGTAGATGGATCTGATGACGTGAATTGTAGCTCTTGGAGCCTGGCGTATATTGGAGAGATCGAATTTTTTTTCGATCAAATGATCCTCTTTTTTAATTTGTAGATTTGACTCTAGAATTATTGTACATGGTTCTTGATTTGACTAGCGTATTATTCCATACGGTGCATGTATATAAGCGAGTCCTAGACAGCAGGACGCTCAGTTTGTTTCTGACGACGGCGGTGTAAGGATCACCTAGTTTGTTTCTTCTGGTGCATAAGTCGTGTCAATTAGCTGTTCTTGAGACCTCGATGGTATCTTTACCGTCTTTAACGTTGAACTCGGAGGTTGTACCATCGACTACGGGAACCTTGACGACAGCTACGACGGAGAAGGAGCAGATCCCGTGTGCACCGACGATGTCAACATTGGAGGAGATTTCAACAGACGTGATACCACCATCATCCGAAGTTTCATCGTCAGCAATGGATTCTTCAACTAATGAAGAGCGTACATTGCGTCAGTGCAAATACTGTGACGCATCATTTACTATCACCTCAAATGCTCGCAGACATGAAAGAAGCAGTTGTTCTAATAATGTTAAAAGAATACAATTTCAGTGCAATAAGTGCAAAAAACTAATTTCACGTCTTGATAGCTTACATCTTCATTATGTAAAATGCTCCGAGAAAGTTAAGTGTGAGTATAATGAACATGGTTCTTGTTTTGACTCATGTGTTGTACCGACTGATGAGTCTATATAAGTGAGACCGTGGTGATATGGACTTCAGTCCGTCTCTGGCTGAGGTAATGAACGGATCGGATAGACATTTAAAGTCATGTTAAAGGCTTAGTCCGTACAATAAGAAGACTGTTTGAAACGAGGAATCCAAAAGGCTTTGGTAATTTGTCAATGTTTTTTTTTGTACTTGTAGTAGTGTATTGAATTTATGTAATAATTTTTTTTAAAAGAACTTGTGGTGTTTTTATTTTCTCAAACCTGTCGCTTTTGTGGTATTTTTTAAAATTAATTTTTTTTTGTATCGACCAGGGATCGAACCAAGGACCTTATTCGATCTAATCAATCAGTATATAGATTACAAATTTATTAAATGAATTTTGAATTTTTTCCCGAATCTCTAGCATTAAAATTACGAATTTCCAATATGGCGGTCTTGATGTCTGATAGGATGGTGGTCGTAGAGGATTTAGAGGTTCTTTAAATATATGATGAACATGGTTTATTGCAATTATTATTTTTTACATAAAATTAAACATTATTGCGTCGATCGGGTATCGAACCAAGGACAGGAGCGGATCGAATCAATATGTAAATTAATGAGCTATTTATTTAATGAGTTTTGGAACTTTTCCCGAATTCCTAGCTAAATAATTACGGATTTCCAAGATGGCGGCCGAATTTCAAGATGTCAGGTGTCACAGTAATAAATGATTACTGCACTCTAGCGGATAAGAACTAAACTAACATGTTATCAGCGCACTCTCGCCGACGAATACATGATGGTGGTCTCCAGCAACGAAGACAAGATGTCGGACATGACGTCATACTGGGTGACGATATATATGCTTTAAGAAAAGTGGTGGGAGTCAGTCTGCCAAAAGTCACCACGGGGGGAAGGATCGGTCACCATTTTTATTTTTTTTTTGCGCTCGTCGGGTTCGAACCGAGGACTCCGAACTCCGTGTCGTAAATGTATGTTTTTTTTTAAATATTTTATTAAAGTTTTATTATTTAATTTTTTTTTATAATTTTTTTAATTTTTTTCATTAAAATCGGATAATAAATAAAAAAGTTAAAGATGGCGGCCGTAACGAAAATTGCAACGGTGACGTCATCATCCAATATGGCTGCCATGGCATCCTAATTTTCAAGGTCATGACCTCGACGGCTTAGAGCGGCTAGCTCTTAGGAGTTTTAAGCCGCTTTTAGGAATTTGGGTTCTTTCTAGGGTAAAACGACTTTTGAGGATTTTCGAAATCCTGATTTTTGAATTGTGGAATTTTTTGAGATTTTTTGGCGGAATTTTTTTCCACAGAAATGGAAATTTTGGCGAATTTTGAGGAATTTTGGACAATTTTTGCCCAATTTTGGCAAATTTTGACGATTTTTGAGGATCAAATTCAAGGTCAAGGTCAAAGGTCAAGGTCAAGGTCATCCAAGATGGCCGCCGTGACGTCACAATCCAAGATGGCGGACGTGCCCACACGCTCCACAGCCTGAAGCCATGTTCCAGCTCCGTCATTTACATACTACTCGTATAACTAAAAATATGTGCATCTTAGGTTCTAAGGCAGGAAAGAATGAACATTGTTGGGCTTACAAATGTTTTCATTGCGGTCGATACTTTTCGAGTGAGATGAGCCAAATATCAAATAAACTGATTCTCCATTTTTTTTTATAGAGAACCGCAACATCTATATTCAATATCTACGTGGAATTTTAAGACCATAAAAAGAAACTAGAATAAAAATATTTTATTCACAAATTCAACATAAAGTCTTAAAATTAATAGCTACTTTGGAAAAAAAATCACGTAAATGTAAAGTAAAAGGTAGTTATTAGTAGAGCTCCGCTAATAAAACAAAAACGTTAAATTATTTTAATTACTTAATTAATTATTACAATATAAAAAGCATCTGGGCGAGTGCGGTGGCAGGGCGGTGCGAATGCTGGGGTTTGAGGACTTGCGTTTTGATTGGTCCGTTTGACTTTGTTCGGGTTTTTTTTTTTTTGTGTTATGGCAGCGCAGTGAGTTGTAGAGCCGCACAATCCCACGAAAAAGAGCCGCAGTCTGCCGACCCCTAGACGGATGGGAGGGGCTTATTAGAGTCAGTCGAGACATGGAGCAAAAGAAAGTGTCACTCTGTTTGACTAAGCTGCGCAGTTTTCGCTCACGTTTTCCGTACCTGACTACGCAACACGCCTTCTGTGTCGTTCGGCTGACAATCTGCGCCGTGGTAGCAGGACGCCCAAAACGTGTTTAAAGTGGGTGTCTGCGTCGTAGAACCAGTTATAATGGACCGTATTTATTGGAAGCGACTGTTTTTAACGACGGCTGTTGTAATTCGTACCTATTGCCCGTCATCAGGAGTGGTCGAGTATCATTTCCGAGATGTTTTGGATGTTGCAATATTGCAATGGTACGGTATAAATACAGACCAAAAAAATTCGCGGATTCGTCTGGTCTCAGGGTAGAATTCATAGCCATAGGTGTGCTCCACCCATTTTTACTTTCCCATTGGTTGATTTCTTAGCGAGAACATTTTTATCCTTGTTAACTGGCACTACCTGATTCTCTTACTTCTCTTCTAGCTGGGCATCATCGGCTCGCGGTCGTAGAGGGGCGTGTCCAAACAACTGCGGTCCAATCATGAACACAGTGAGGGAGTGTGAAGGTTTGCATTCTAACTTGCGACTAAATGAATGCACGGAATTTTCGCATCTCTATGTATAAAGTAGCTTCAGGCTTCACCACCGTATGTCATCTCCTGACTATGGTTCAGAACCGGGAAATTCCGGCACCGAAAGTGCAGGAAATTACCGGTACTTTTTATATAGTGTAATAACCGGGAAATTATAATCTATTCCCGATTCTTTCGGTACTTTCGGGATTCGACATCGACAGCATAAAATTCCGTTTTAATTGCGCGCTAAGGTTACTTTCATTTGCTACTCTCCTCTGGCGAGTGATCTCTGCGGGCGGGGTGAGGGGAGTGAGTCTGTGCTCCTGAGGCAGTCTGTGCTCGGACTGCTGTGTGCTGGTGGCTGTTGCGCCAAGATTATTTAACTAACGGCAATTTTTTCTTTTAATTTTGTTATGAAAATAATAAATGTTATTTTAAGTTATTAATTCTATGACTTTGCATACGTTAAAACATTTGTTTAATTTTTTTTCTTACAAAGTTAAAGATTGAGAGTAAGGCTGAGAATAAAGTGGTTTGTTCACGTTAGTGGATACTTTTTGCAATAAAAAATTTAAACGCAGATATTCGTTCTTACTTTTGGTCACCAAAACTTGTTTAACCGTTCAAAACAAACTATGTATTGCTACTTAAACCATCGATCACTGCACCATTAATAAAATAACTACCTAGTACCGAAAGTACCAGGAATTCTCGGTTCCGTTGAAGACAAGCGCCGAAATTCCCGGTTCTGAAAATCGGTCACGGTTCCGAATACCCTACTCCTTGAAGATTCGTAGCGCCGTGCTTTAGCGTTCGGCACACGGGACGGCGCGGCAATAAGTGGGCTCCGCTAACACGTAGCTTCCATAAGGTCTGATTGAGGCTCGCTTGCCTTCTCGTCCGCTCGACCCGAGAGAGTGGTTACTGATCCGAGAGAGAACCTTTAAGAGCCGAAGCACAACGTAAACAGTGGATGACGTCACAGCGATCACGATCACCAAGGAGCTTCTCTCACCTTTGTGTGGGAACTCAGACGCTACTGTGTTAAAAAAATTATTTTTCGTTTACGAAGAACGCTGGTAACAAATCACCCAGCGATATTCGTAAATTCACGGCTATCTTCGTTAATTTACGGACACTGAGTTCACTTTCTTTAGACATGACTTGAAACGAATATTCTTGGCATAGAAAGGAAACATTTAAAAAAAACTCTACTGCAAGAACTCTTCTTTGGTCCACGTGTGTGTTTTACTTTGTTTAGAACGAAACACATGACTCGAGATTCGAAGTACGCCGTATTTTTCTACGAAGATTCAGTAATTTTAAAACAATGAATAAATCTTTGGTTTATTTCAGTCAAATGCTTAATTGAAAAGTCCGTGAAATCACTGTAATTTCTTTAAGTGTAAGGCCGGTGTCACACTATGCGTTTCTGCCGCTGCGATTTCAAATTCCTCAGCATTTTTGACCGAATATTCTTTCGACCGCAGGACTCTCAAAGAATGCACACTAAACTTATCAAAATCGAGCATGTAAACAATTTATCTAGAAGAAATATCAGACTATAAACTGGGAACCGCTCCGGTTAAACTGCAATTTGTGACACCGGCCTAGGTAATCAATTTCCTCTGTTCTTACTGACGACTTTTTTTTTTTATAATTTACTAGCTGCAGTACCCGGCGTTGCCCGGGCTGAGCACAGTGTGAAGGGAACTGTTTTTCGAAATCAGACGTGGACAATTTTCTTCTTAATATGAACGTCAAGTGTGCAAAATAATTGTAGAACAATGTATACCAGTGTATATTTATTTACATGGACACGGACACACACACACACACACACACACACACATATATATATATATATATATATATATATATATATATATATATATATATATATATATAAATGGGTGGTCTGTATGTTATTTAGAATCGATAAAGCGTTAAATTTTTTTTGTATTTGTTTGAAGTTGGTACACATATACAAAGCATCTCACTAAGCGTACGGGTCTCACCAAGGAGAAGGATAGGAAGTTGCCAGACCTTACTATATGGCCGTGTGACGGACATAGAAAAATGACAAACACTCACAATTTTGGTATGTCTATGACGTATGATTTTCTGTTATAAAAATTAATTTACCCATGGCGATTGGTTGAACGATATACAAGTTTGGAGAGTTTTAAAAAACATTTATAGCATAAAAACCTTCTACATGGAAAAAAACTTCAATGTGCCATATTTCATGGTGATCGGTCAAACGGTGTTGGAGTTTATCAATCTCAGATATGTATACCAACATCCATTTTTATACGAATGTGTAGATTTCAGGCTGTCCTAGTAAAGAACACTAAAGTTTGACACTGTTGGTCCCCCATATTGTTTGACTTTTTTTTTGAAGTTATACTTCTATAGGCGCGTTATGAAAAATGATGAGAGTGAATTTTTTGATGCTCGCCACCGTGCAACGAAATTTTCACAGGATGAAAAAAAGGCTACAACCAAATAAAAATTATATATAGCATGTGCTTTTAAATTATATTTATTAATTATTGATATTAAATAATGGTCCATTCATTAAAGCATTTATTTATTGTGAATAATAGTGATAAATAGTGTTTATAAACTTTTTCAAATGTATATAAGTGAGATTATGGATTATGTGCCGTATGTATGATTTTTTGCATTATAAATTTTTTACAATATAATTTAATAATAATTAAAATTAATACAATTAATATTCAGCATATCTATTGGTTTTTTAAATATTAATTAAAATTTATCTCGTTTATTATACTAATTTAAATGATTATTTTATCCTCGTGTTAGTATTAATATTAAATACTGAGTATTTAGTTATATTTTTTATTTACACCGGTCCTTTTATTATTTTAATTCTATTAATTATTTGCATGCAAAATTAAATTTGGTATTTTATTACACCAAGTAGGTAAATACTCATAACGTCTAACGTGCGTACATAAGTACACGCGCCTTTTTTTTTTTTTTTATCTTTTAATGTTTTCACGTTCGAGACTTTAGACGTAGCCCGAATCACTTGAGCTGTCGTTAACTTCACGTTCGAAACAGATTTCGTAAAAAGGTCGAAACACCACTATCGTCAACGCATGGGGGGTTAAGTGCCCCAGATTTCGAAGCTATTTTCAAAAGACCGTCGTTAACAGGTAGATAGACATGTGGTTATCTTTCTCAGCGCGTCGTCGGTAGGAAAGAAAAATAAAACGTTCTTTTAGATAGAGGACCGCAACCGGAGCTACGACCTTGGGATGACCTCTGGAGAACTCGGAAGGGATCACTGACCCGATGAACTATGCCGACTCCGCCCGATGATTGACATTTTTTGAAATGACCGTAACTGTCCGTATCAGAGCTCTGCTACAGATGGATTACATCCTTTATGCGTGTTTCAAGAACTACAACATAAACCCACAGTACATCTAGTGATGATTTCTTTCCACGTAGAGTTAAGGTTACATTGGCTTGTTTATATCTGATTGGCCGTCATCTGTTTATATCTAATCTCAACGATATTTTTTAAATTAAAAAAATATCTCAAGAGCTATGTTTTTTATTAATATGTATTAATTAGTTATAACCTAAGAAATATACGTTCTGTGAATTGTTCTTGTAATGGAAAAAAATTATTTTAACGTGTTTTTTAGACATACGTCATTGATGGTTGCAGCCGATGTCAAAAGTTAAATTCATATAGAGGAATTGGTGAAAATAATATCATAGTACAGACTAACACAAAAGGGCTGACAACGACAGTTGGCAACAAGTAACGTGTGTATGTAACACTTAGTCCGTTCTAGAGGTTTCTATGATATACAACGTAAACCAGCATGTTTTAAATCAATAATAAAAAAATTATAGTAAAGATAACTTTATTTCCCATTTGGGACCGTTTAAGTAAGTTGATAGTAACATGGTGATAACTTTGCACAGAACGAAACTAGCTTTTATTTATTTTTTTCACAAAATTTAAAGTGAAACTGTCCTGTGTTGAACCCCATGATTGTGGGCTTTTGACGTGTATAGATATCTGATATCTGATATCGATAATAAAAATGAGTTTGATTTTGTCACGTTGGTGTCTGTCTCCACGGACGCAGTTAAACTTGGTGGCTGCTGAACGCTTACTTAGTTTCTTTTGGTGAAATTTCGACTCCCAAAAGATGATGTAAGAATAAATTACTAGAGTTAAAATAAAAGTAATTCACTAAACACCAGGTAGTATTCAGTTTTTCCCACGAATGTTAATCAGTTTCGTTCTTCTCGTGAGTAAAGTACTCACGATGCTAAAATAAAAAATTATAATATGCAAAAAAGTAAGGCTGTATTTTGGACTGCATACGCCGTGAATTTCCATCCCGCTTAACGGAAAGTTGTGTATGAAATAAATAAAATAATTTAACAAAATTGCTGTTGCGTTTTTTTTTTGACATGAATTCAAGTAACGTCTTACCTGACGTTCGAGCGGCCACGCCAGAAAAATTGCGACACCAAACCGCGGCAAACTCGGCCCATCGTTCACAACCACTGGCTCAACTGACTCCTTATCAACATCAGAATCACCAGAGAGCACATCCACGTCCAGTACCAAACAATGTTTTGCATTCCCCGTCGCCTCTGAGGCTCGCTCGAGCGTAAATTTCGCGCCTCGTTCGGGGGCTCGTTTTGCACCACTGGCTCATTTCTCTCGGCTACTTCTTGCCTCTTTCGATACCTGCGACCCTTCTTTGCATTTTCAATTTCTGCTGCGTGTGACTTTTTTTTATTTTTATCTCTCTTCTCCAACATTACCTGCTTTCGCTTAAGCATTTTGCGATCAATGGCTCCAAAACCAAATTTAGTACCTTTATAGTTATTCCACTCAACTAGCACCATTCAGTGCTCACTCACGAGCAAATTAAAGTTCGAATCACGCAGATCGGTCTATTACTTTCGGAAATAATGGCTCTCGCCGACTGTAGTTCGACGCTCCCCACCAACGCTCATTACGTCATCACTGCAAGTGTTAACCGGTAGAGTCATGCGTAACGACCACGATCACAGTCTTCTCTACTGAGCTATATTTACTTTTAAGCGGTGTCGAATCCTCATTCTTCCGGTCGGAAAATCATGTCAAAATATGAGGTCAAATATTATTTTATTAACATTTAGTCAGCTAAACAATTTAGAAGTGTTGTCTGTGACAGGTTAACTTGTCTCAAATTTAGAGTTCTCAAGACGTACCGCAAGGATCTTAACGTACACTCCTGCCACTGTTGACACGTCGACAGTTCTTGTAGGAACCCTCACGTGGTGGCCAGTGCTCGAACAATTGTGGTACTGCTGCTCGGGAGACAGACACGTCACGCGGCGCAGACTTGGGAACGTTGGGAGCGGTGCTTCGCGCCACGGAGTTAAGCGAGCCTTTGAATATATATACTGTAAAAGTAGAAGTCGCGAGTGGATAGGATTTACTCTACGTTTTTCAGGAGCGTATGATGAGCAGCTTGGGAACTTCACCGCTGCAGGGCGCTGCCGTAACGTCCTGTATCGTCTTAGGTTGTTATTTACACGTTAGAGCGCAGCACTGTCGCCCGCTGTCATTCCCCGCACCCCCCACCGATCATTCACTGCAGCTCAAGGTCGTTCAACGCGAGGGGGAAGGGGTGTTTGAAGAGTTCGACACTTGTCCGCTAGGGACCACCACAAGTCGATGCCCTAGGGATGGTGGCGATTGCGGCGGTGAATTAGCCAACTACCTCAAAACCGTATTAGAAATTTTAACCTGGGCTGGCGACTTCTATACAGTATATATATTCAAAGGGCGAGCCAAGGAGCCAGACACGCACAGTGCCGGGTGTGTTGGGGGGGGGGGGGGGGGAAGACCGCGGCGCAGGGCGCTTGGCGACCCACTTGCGCGCATCGCGTCTGCCGGGGAAGACGCGACTGGGCGCGGGGACTTTCGCCGCTCGGCGTCTCCGGGCAACACGAGCGCGCAGCATCCGGGTCACTCCCCGCGGCTGGAGCTCCTCTCCGGACCGCTGCGACCACGTAGGTACCTACACTGCTAACAACTTCCACGAAGAACGCTGGTTACAAATCATCCAGGGATCTTCGTACCTTTAAGTGGAAACAGAAACATCTTCAAGGCACTAAATATTGTACTCAACCATGTCCCCCCCCCCTCAATAGATTGGTATGAATCGAGAGTTAACTCATTAAATTATTCATAAAAGTTAAAGGTGTCTATCTTAGATACTATAACTGTTATTATATAATTGTATCACATTCCATTATTTTTTTTTAGCTTGTTAGGGCGTGGGTTGTGGGTCCATTATGTTCTTTTTTTTTTTTTACAATTTATGATATTGGAGTAATAATTTCTGGCTGAAAATAAATATAACTCACCGGGTATTCGCGATGCTTTCCTCCCACAGTAATAGTATAAAGTACTAACTAATATAGGGTGGTATTCCACGATTTTCGGGTAAGGTAGCGAATAAGCACTGCCTTGTTGTGGTTGTGACACGACCGTAACCTAACTCGCGGGCCGTATTCCAGAACGTGTCCCAACCGAATCCCAGTATGGAAACAAATCGGCAACTTATTAATAAACGGTGACCTGCGCGAGGCCAGAAACTGGACGTTTCGCAACCATCGATATAATTGTTACGGCAAAAATACTAGAGGCAGCAGCACCATCGCACAGATATAGAACCGCACTTCGAATTTTCTCTAATACTTTTTTAATTTGCGATTATTTCTTGTTATGACCACTAAAGTGTACAAAATTTATTCCAGGATAGTTTTGATACCATAAAGTTTTATTTGTCACACCAACACGCTTGGTACGTACCCTGATTATCACAAAACTGACTACATACGAGTTACTGGCGCCAGACGCGGGTACTTAATCTGGACGAAATCAACGAAAAAGTGAGCTCCGCGCATGCGCGTAATTTGGGCGACAGATCGGCACCGGATAGGAAACCAAAATATGGTCCCTAAAAATATTAGAAACTTAGGGAACAGGTGTAGCATATTGAATACCTAAACCCTCATTTTTGTGTCTTGGAACACCGGCCACAGTGCTGTTTTCCTGGATGTAAATGAGTTGGCAGTGCTGGGCGTCTCGCGATGAGTGTTTGTGTTGGTGCGACTGGTGGCGGCTGCGCCAAGCCGGACCAAAGTACGTCTCGGAGGCCGTCTGGCTTCACGGTTTTTCCCCGTGTGACGTCACGAGTTTGCCGGTAACGTCCCGGCAGTGCTGAAGGGGACTTTACTCCCGCTACGAGTGCGTGCGGCGAGAAGCGACCGTTCCTTGAGAATTTCCAGGCGTGCAGCTACGCCAAATTATGCCGTATATCACACCCGTAACGCTCGATAAAGATCACAATTAGTCCACGGCGTTATTATTTTCTGTAGCCTAACACTCACGAAACAGCTAAGTTGTTTATTAAACATCACTTTCAGGGTGGTTTACCACTACAAGGATAAAGCATTGTTACGAGTGGAAAACATGTTTGAAAGGTTAGCCCAATTAATTAATTGCAGGTGTATTGGTTACTAATATTTAAAATCTTAATTAAAGTACAGTGCTCAAAATGTATGTTCACAAATTAATCAATCTTTGGTCCAGTTCACAGTTTACTCTCCCCGCTGGAACTCGGCTAAACAATGGCTCTCACTACTGCTCGCCTCTTACCTCGCTCCTCTGTCCCACACCACAGTCTCGAGCTACTTCAGTTGTTTGTCGTACACGCCCAGTCCCGATATACCCGTCACTCGCCCTCTTCACTGCAGTGGCCCGGAGGCTGGCGTCGACGCTTTTATACCCATCGGCCATCCTTCTGGAATGGCCTCGCACGATGTTCTGCGTGTCGCGTCATCCGGGTCAACCCGATACGACGCCCGAAGCTCCTAGAACACTGGCGTTCCAGTCACGGCACTCCGCGCGGCAGCCTCTGGAAGCCCGCGGAATTTAGGAGCAAGCGCGCACAAACAAGCCGTGTCGCAAATTCGAGAACATGCTATGTATGGCCTGTCATTGGCTGAAAACAACTTTTACTCGATTATATATCCACTCTGTAAAAGGCCTGCCCGTGTGCTTTATTAATTGTGATAAAAAAAATAAAGGACAATTGGAATATTGCTAACCAGAGCTGGATAGTGCGTAGATATGATTTGAAAATTTGGTCGGTACACTTAATCTGCTTTGCGGAAATAAATATTTGTGCGCGTTTAATATATCACAATATAATAAAGACTTAATTAATCCTGTGATTACTCTATAAAACGTTAGTTTTTTAAATTTCAAGTCAGTTACATAAGAATTGTTTCAAGTTAAACTCATTTCGGACTGACAAAGAAAATGTTCTTAACGCTAAATTTTCTTTAACTACGCGAAATTTAATGAAAGGGAAACATATATTTAATTTGTAATGATCGGAAAATTCCAGAGTCAATTAGATTTTAATTAATTGTCTCGATTGGCTCAGCTGTCCTCGCGGCAACTGGCCAAATAGGGTCACATTTTCAGCTTCAATTTATGAAGAACGCTTGATTACAAGTCATCCAGGGATCTTCGTAAATTGTCTGCTATATTCGTAAATTAACGGTTCACTTACTTTGAACATGATTTCAAAAGAATATTATTGGTATACTAAAAAAAATGTTCAAAAAGTAGTTAAGTCTACAGTAAGAACAATCTTATTTTGTCCACGCGTGTGTACACCTTTATTTGGAACAAAACGTACAACTCGGGAGTATAAATATGGCGTAGGCGCGTATTTCGTACGAAGATTTAAGTTATTTGCAAAGACCTGAAAAATTCGCGGATTCATTTCGTGAAACGCTACAATTCAAATAATTATACCTTAGTGATGCTTTCAACATTGGTTCACTGTTAATCTGGAGTAATGAGGGCCAATTATAGATTCTCACTCATAGAAGTGTCGAATCACAGGCTACCCAGTCGAGACGACTCACAAGTCAACAGCCAATGAGCAGTTGGCATTTTTGCCCTAATGTGTAGAGGATAGTGGAGTCTATCCTGGAGTTCATTGAATCCGTGAATTTTTGCGGTCTCTAGTTATTTGTAGAGACCGGAAAAATTCGCGAATTCATTTCGCGATAGGCTAAAATACAAATATTTATACCTCAGTGCTGCCTCTGCTATTGGCTCACAACTCACCTGAATGAAGCTGGGCCAGTGAGAAACACCCGACCAAAGCTTTATCGAATCACAGGCTGCTACGTTGGGACACACGTTGTCTCACAAGACAGCAGCCAATGAGTGGGTGGCATTTGACCGAGTGTACGTAGAACTGTGGAGTTCATCCTAGAGGTCATTGAACCCGCGAATTTTTCCGGTCACTAGTTATTTGAAATTACGAAGAGCTCCTTGTCCAGTCAAGTTGAATTGATCGCTGAGAAGTCCGTGAGTGTACAGTAACCTCTAGCGGCGCAGCTGAACGGCGAGCGCTGAGCTGGCAAGGGCTTCTGGGAAGCGAGACGAGACAGTTTCTCCCGGACGCGTGGAGATGATCGTCGTGCCCGCATAGCGCCGCCCTCCAGTTCACGCGAGTTGTTTTCTGGTGAAAGGCTGTTAGCCGCGCCGGAGACACCGCGTCACGCGCTCGTGACAGGCTGGGACTTTCTTTTGGTGACTCTTGCGATGTGTCAACATCTTACTAACCTCGGTGACGAGCAGATTCGCGTGTTCTCTCACGTTGCAGATGCACTTATAAATACAGAATTCTGTCACTGAAAATTCGACGCAGAATTCATTTAAAAAAATGCCAGAGCGTTATAAATGAACGCAAATTGTGTTCTTAGCTACGTTCCAATTTAGTGGAAGAGAGATAGATGCAGCGCAAGCGTACATTGAGCGTAACGGGCACATCGTAACGGGACAATGTGTGAAACGGGACACTTTTTCGTGCGTGCAGCCGGCGTTCATCGATTTATTAGACGTCACGTCAAAATATACTAAAACCCCGGCTTTGAACCTGATTTTGGACAAGAGATTTTATTAGAATACTGCCCACATTCTTAAAATTATTAAATAGTTAATACTTTGAAGTGTCCCTTTGTCTTTGTTAACTTTGGTTTGCGCCGTCCGCCACAGATGGCAGCACCGTGGCTGTTACACACTTATGTTCCTTGACTTCTGTCGCATTCGTGAAATTACTCCCACAACATGCCGTGCACCGAGAGCTGGAGGCCAAGCGAAAAAGAGCTCTGTCGTCTCAACCATTACGACCGATCCTACGGTCAGAGACTTCGACGTTCAACCACTCTCGTACAAAAAGATCCATTCTTTCAACATGGTGGCGCTACAAGCGAGAAAAAAAACAAAGCAGTACTCGCGTATCCGCTTATCTAAAACGGTTTGAGTTACTCTTCTGACCTTAAACCAACACTCTACATTGCTTATAGTTGATACTAAAAATATTTATAACGAGGAACATTTTTTATGGACATACTGTATTATAATATACCGTGTGTTTGACAAAAATAATGAAAACGTTGATGCTATTCCTACAAATTGGCAAGACCATTCAATAACTATGAATCTAGGCGTTAAAAAAAATTATGAAAAGGTATTTCAGGACGTAATTATTGCACTAGTCCGTCGCCTCTGTTCGTCCAGCATCCGTCCGTCGATCACATGACCTGCAGCCAATCAGAGGGCCCGAAAAATTTTTTTGAGGGTGTGAATAGATTATATCTGTGTCTTCATTGCGCCGGTCAATTGTTGCCAGAACGCAGGCCTGTGGAGTTTGTGTTTGCTCGTTCAGATGGATGGCTCAACGTCCGAACAATTCAGTCGTGACTGAATTTTTTTTCGAGGTTTTGCTGAAAAACAGTGGGTATTGACACATTGCATAAATTGTAAACAATTTCGAGATTAAAAGCTGTGAGAGTAAACAGGAAAATGGGTAAACTCTCTTTTCCCCTTCCTAATTCTAAAAAAATATTTGAATGTAAAAAAAAAAACGGGCAAAGTGGTTCAATTCCCTTTCTTCCTCCCCACCCGCAAAAAAAAAAATTAATTTCTGCACAGGCTGTTGGTTGACGGACAGGCGGAGTCAGAGAGTGACGGGCAGGCTTCGGGCGCCGGTGACAGACGGCAAGCCCGCGTCACACGCCGAGCGCCCACAATGGGAGGATGCGCCC
This sequence comes from Bacillus rossius redtenbacheri, assembly GCF_032445375.1. NCBI lineage: Eukaryota > Metazoa > Arthropoda > Insecta > Phasmatodea > Bacillidae > Bacillus > Bacillus rossius. The sequence continues at coordinate 33,433,072 of NC_086334.1, read as the reverse complement.
CGCAGCGCGGCGGCGCGGTGAAAGTGGGCACTACCGTTACTCCCCGGCACCGTTGCCGCGTTCCGGTCAGCGACGATCGCGGGCGTCCCGTCTCTCCGCCCTCTGCAGTCAGTTTCCACGGCCGCCGGTCGCACAACAATCAAGCTTCTCCACAGCCGTGAACTTGTTGTTTCCCGTGCTTTGTTGCGGGAGTGTGGCCAGGAATCCATCTTGGCGAGAAAGTGAGATCTCTGATGAAGAATTGTCGTCAGGGGTGTGTCTGTGTTCGTGAGGCGGGATGATAAGCTATTTTATTTGAATCCTGGGTACTGATCGGAAAAACGTTAGAAATGTAATTTTTGGCAGCTTCTTATGCAAAAGTTATGCAATATATGTATACGTACACACGTATATATTATTTCAATTTCAAAAGTTAAACAATAAAAAAAAAAGGTTGCGTGTACTTACGTACGCGCGTTAGAAGTTACACTGACTTGGCGAGGGTAATAAATAAACCTAACTTTAATTTTGCATGCACATGTTTAATATAAATAAAACAAATAAAATAAATTGAGTGATATTAATACGGTTAGTAAGTACAAATTCAATCAAGTTAAACAATTTTTTTAATAAATACCCAGTATTCAATATTAATATGAACAGTGGATAAATTTATTTAATTGAGTAAAATTATCTAAATAAATTTTTAATTAATAATGAAAATCAATAAATATGCTGAATGTTCATTCTTATTTATGTATTATCTATTTATTAAATAATCAAATATAATCATGTTGTGAGCGCTAAATGAAAGAAACGGGGAGCGGACCCTTAATTGCTGCATGGGAGGCGCCGACGCGTGGGGGGCGCTACCGTTGCGCTCAGACGGGGACCATCTGGGTCACCCGGTCGCTGCAGGCGCGTGGGCAGGTCCGGAGACACCATGTTTAGTGTCTGAGTAGGCGGTGGGCAAGAGGGGGTGGGGGTACTCTTCCTGGACGTGCAGTGGAAACTTTTTTTTTATCTTATTATTGCTGCTCAGACCCGTTCTACAATGACACGTATGCGGAGACGGTATCACGTAAACAGAGACGGATCTCACGGAACAGTGTTTCTACAGCAACGTGCGAGGGAAGACGGGTTGGTTGGCTTCGGTTAGCACGTTGTTCCGTGCGACCAATAGAAGCAAGAGTACTTCGGCTGCGGTGGTAGCCATGTTTGTTCATGTTCCCAATACATTAAAAATTGTTCCAAGTACAAGAATATCTTGTTTTATATTATCACTCCCTGGTTTATTTTTTTTATTACATGTGTAAATACGGCTTAATATTTCGCAACCTTAAAATACAATTTCATTAGTTCCCATTTGTTACGTTTCCGTGCATGATGGAAGCAGCAAGGACGCGATAGTGAAATGTTTCGGGAGATAAGTCTCAGTTTACGTGATCCGTCTCCATTTCCGTGCCATTGTAGAACGGGCAGGTTATAAACCTGTTGCAACGGTTGCAACGTCGCATCACGCAACCAACGCAAGAAAATAACAGTCGTTTATAAAGCACACAAATCGCAAGACGTTACCAACCCTTAACTTAAAATTTTAAAACAGTAGAAAACCAATTGACAATTCATGTTAATGATGAAAACAAAATATGTATTATGTCAATAATTTGATTTAAAAGTATTATTTACTTTAGTGTGTGTAAGTTTTAACTAGTGAAAAACATTATGTATGTAGTAAACAGAACATCGTAAAACGTTTGCGTTTTCTAAACACTTCTCTTCTAATATGATCGTCGGAAACCTAAGACAAAACGCAAGAAAGTTGGAAGTTTAACAATTGCGTTGCGTTATTGCGCTTCGCGTAATTTATAAATGGTACTCTGCAAAGTTGGTTGCTGAATATTTCGCGTCTTGCGATCTTGCGTTCTTGCGTTGTTTATAAACCAGGCCTTATGTCCCTTCGACAGCCGGTCGTTACAGACGGTAGAGCAGAAACAAACAAACAAATTAATTGTTGTGCTTTAACTATTAAACATCGTTATTTTCTTCAGGTATTTGTGATATTACAAATAGTTTTCTACATATTAATATGTAGTTTTGAAGGTGATGAAGTAAATAGGTCCTTTAAAACTCCTTAATTTTAGATTGCACAAGAGGATACGAAGCATGGATGACCTGGACGGCGAATCGAACCCGAATCCTCTGGCATTTTCGTTTACTTTTGTATAGTACTATTTTAATTATATTTAGTTGATACCACTAGTTTTATTTCGCAGTTAACACATATTATAGTCCCAATGTACGTTATTTAGCTAACACAGTATTTCAGATTAAATTTCACAACTTAAAAAGTGCCCAGATGTTTCCTAACCACTTTCAAATTCCGTGACTTCTCTTGTTTTTCCAAGTTTTCCAGACCTTCACAAACACTTCGTATCGAAATTCTGTGCGTAAACTGTGTTCAGCGTAACACGGCTGCTTGCAAAAGATATCGTTATCTCATAAAAGAAAACATAAAGGACTTATATATGGGATAGGGCTATTATAATTTATATCGATTTTCAAATTGTTGGTTTCGTTAAGGCATAGTATATAATTTAATTAATGTCTGAGATTAATAAGACAAATTTTTTCATGTTAAACAATACATAAATGGTTGATGTACTTACTTATGTACATGCGTTAGAAGTTATACTTACTTGGCGTAAGTAATAAAAAACTAACTTTAATTTTGCATACAAATACTTAAAAGAAATAAAAATAAAATTAATGAAGTGATAATTATACGGTTGGTAAGTATAAATATAATCAAGATAAAAAATTCAAATAAATTTTAATTAATAATGAAAATAAAAAATATGCTGAAAGTTTATTTTAATTTACTTATATTATCTATTTATTAAATAATAATATAATAATATTTTAGAATCCAAAAAAAATTATACATAAGGGACATAACCTCACTCATATAAATATACTTGATAAATACATTTTAAAAAGTTTAAAAACACAATTCCTATCACTAATAATCACAATAAATGTTTTTTTATTGATATGGACCAGCATTCAGTATAAATCACTAAAATATAAGATTTAAAAGCACATATATTAATTTTTATTTGTATGTCTTAGATCGTTTTTGTATGTAAAATTTCATTGCATGGTGCGCGCTCATCGTAATTTTTTTTAATAACGCGCATAAAGAAGTAGGGCCTATAACTTCAAAAATGGTTGAAACAGATATGGCGTCTTTTGGTTTATTATTCCGTAATAAGTCGTCCCCCCCCCCCCTTACTCTTTACGGAAATGTTGTAAGCCTTTGAGCACGCTCTGTGTACCTTGTGAACGTGATTCTCCCCCCCCCCCCCCCCCCCCCCCATCCACCAGCGATTCCAAGCTTGGGCTGAAACAGGAATTTCAAGTGACCTGCTTGCTTCCAGCTCGACCGACAGTTGTGAGAAACAAGAGTAGTCGGTAGCGGAGTGCGTGTCTTCTTCATTGGCCTTGAGCACCGGGAAGACGATAGCTTCCTCCGTCCACAGTTAAATCTGTGCTTCCGTTTTTCCTTGTTCGTTTATTTGTCGAAATGAGAGGAGTCGGTAATGTCCTCATATATCCATAAGCCATGTAACATAAACCGCATTTATAAAATTTTAATGAAACCATAATATATACATAGGCGCGGATAGAGTTGTGGTAATGGGCGGTCCTACCCCAAAGATACAGATGCCAGGCCTTTAATTTATCACAGTGTGTATGTTTGTTACTCCTCGACGCCCGAACCGCGAAACGGATTTGCATGAGGTTTGGCATACAGCTACCTCATAACCTGGATTAACACACAGGCCACATATTACTATGAAATTCCATCCCTAGTGTAGTGAAAAAGTGGTAAATGAATTTTTATAACAGACATAAAACAGTGAGTGTGGGTCATTTCTCTATGTCCGCCACACGGTCATATAGTGAGGTCTGGCAACTTCCTACCTCATTCTCCAACAATTAACACTGCATGTGTTTTTAATTAAGCTGATTTTGATATTTATCGATTTGTTTGTAGGTTCAAGGTTAATTTTATTAGTGAATTGAATTAATTTTTATCATGACTCGCAAACGCTAGTCACAAAAAGTTCCATCTATGAAGACAGCCAGACAGCTAGAAACGTTTCTTCATGCAGAACAAAGGAGATTTGAGCAGGTGGTAAAAAAAATCGTAAAAAATCTTAGTATACTAGGTATGAGTGGCAAAGTGTTGATTACTATAAGCCGTAACACATAATTAAAAGTTATAACAGATCATGTCGTGAAATGCAAATAATTGCCGGTTTATCTGTAAAATGTTAACTGTTAAACACTAGTTAAATATAAAAGAAAAATTGGTCACTTTATTTTTTTCTGCACTGCGGCTGTCTCACGTTTTAGTATAGGCATCGTAGATGTTGACCATTAAAATTCTGTACTAGTCAACCCCACCCAAATTCTACTTCTGTAGGACGTGATTTCAAGACGTTGATGGATGGTCCTGTGCAAACCCAGACAACTCCGTATTTCCGGCTATGAATATACATAATGAACACAAAGTGTAGCTTACTTGTTGCTTAATATATGTATATATAAGAGAGTTTCCGTTTGATAGTCATTTATCCTACTAATATTATAAACGCGAAAGTTTGTAAGTATGGATGTTTGTTACTCTTTCACGTAAAAACTACTGAATGGATTTTAATGAAACTTTACAATAATATATCTTATACATCAGAATAACACATAGGCTACATATTAATATGAAATTCCATCCTTAAGGAGTGAAAAAGTGAAAATTTCATTTTATAACAGAAAATATCATAGGTCATAGACATACAAATAGTGAGTGAGTGTCATTTTTCTATGTCTATCGCACGATCATACAGGTATTGCAAATTCATATTTTTCTCCTTGGTGAGACCAGCCCGCTTAGTGGAGCTCGCAGCGGTTAGCAAAATAAAGGTACTAATAACAGTTTGGTTCTTAACTTCGTCAATATATAGAGTTGCCTTGAATTTTAAACGCATCCTCGTTCGATGCGTTTGTCATGTCTTTAATTTTCGTTTGTTTGTGCCGTATGCGTTCCTATACCATTTATCCGGATGTCCGTGAAGGTTTCTGAGACGGTATAACTATTTTTCAATAGTTGGAGCACGAATCGTTTCAAAAAAATGTGTTTATTTCATATTATTTAGCGGCACTTCGTCTGTTTTTGTTGTCTAAGAGCGCACGCATGAGACAATTTATTGAAATATAAAAGAGAGACAGAGATAGAGTGATATATATACAGAGTGAGAATGAGAGAGACAGAGAGATAAGTTGAGATAGAGCGAGGTATAGAGAATGAAATGGGTTATATAAAGAGATATATAGATGTATAGCGCTATATAGAGATTTATATATAGAAGAGATAGAAATAGTGGGAGGTATGTATGTATATATGTAGATATAAATGATAAATAGAGATAGAGATATATATAAATAGAGATAAATATATATTTAGAGATAAGGATGGATTATTTCTATATGTGTAACTACTTTAAACATATTACAAAACAAAACCGAATGAGGCATTGCAATGCATGCTGAGCATTAGCTAGATAATGGAATCATTTCAATATTAGTAATCTCTTATTTTTCAGCTTTTTTCTATAGTGCTTTATAAAGTCTAGATTACATACAGACCACCAATTTTTCGATATATACAGGTAAATAACTATACACTGGCAGAACGTCTGTCGAGATCTGAAAGTGATATAAATTATTTTGCACACTTGACATTCAAATTAAGAATACAATTACTAACTACATCTGATTTCGAAAAAGGTCCCCTTTACCCTGTTTTGAGCCCGGGCAACGCCGGATACTGCAGCTAGTTAATCTATATTCTCCTTATAAATTAATATATATATATTTACACTTGTTAAACTATAGTGGTTTACAATTTATACAAAAAAAATAGTCCAATGAATGAATTTAAAAAGAACACCTCCCATCAACACTTACACTACACGTTCAACTAAAGAGTCTGTTCAACCCAGCAATCGAGAGCCCACACGAATTCTCACTCGCTGATCGAGCACTGCCTGATATTCGTTTGCAACCAGGTAACTGCTACTCTCCGGAGCAAACAAGTCACCTGGCCAACTCTTTTCTCAGTGGAACAGAACTCAATCTTCTCGTCTGAAACTCGGATGTGTCTGTCTAGTAAGTTCGCTAAATATTTTCTCACACCTTTTAGAGGCTTCCGCCATTGCAGAGCAGGCTGCGGAATGTCACCAGCTGGCGCTGTTGGCTGGAAAAATATCGCCAGACCGCTCGGAGGCCGTCCTTCGACAAGGCGTGACGTCAGCGAGGCGGGCCGTGTCCGGGCAGATTTTGGGAAACCCGGATTCAAGGTGGCCCGGACCGGATCGGATCCTCCGGATTGAGGAACCACTGCCCGGTTTTTTTGTTTTTTTTTATCCGCCTGTAAAGCTTTTGATCAATACCACTCCACCTTCCAGTGTCCGCCCCGGGCGCACATGCGGCGAGCAGGGATTCAGGCGAAACCACGCGATTTGAAACCTGCTCAAGATATCCGAGTGGTGTGTGTTTACGAAAAGCTTTTAAGAATACGCTGAGGGCGGAAGAGTAGCTCTGCTTTCGTATTTAATTTTTTAACTCTATTCTAAGAAAAGAAAATGTGTTTTCAGAAAAAAAATATTAGGCATAAAACACTTAGCTCGCTTGCACAGTTCTCAAGGGATTTGAATTACGCCTTTAACTTAACTTCTCCACCATATAATGCTTTTGGTCACCACTCAAATCTCATAGTTGCGCTATGCACGACGATAAGATTGCACACCAGTTCAGAGCCTTTCGCTTAGGGGCGATACCGCGCTAGAAGCACCAGCGTGCGTCGCTCCTATCATCCCACCTCACTGACACAAATACACATATTTAAAAAAAAAAATAGCGCTTGCATAACTCAGCACATGCCGACCATTTCTCTTCTGATTCTCTCCCGTCTCTCATCCTACAGGAGGCGATTCCAAGTTAAATATTATATGAATAATCTTCTCTATTTGCAAGTATCGTTTTATACAGCCGTCGGATACGTCCATGCCAGGCAGCATTTTCCAAAATGTTTCACGATTACTCTGGGTATAGCCTTGTGCCCCTTAACTGCATACAGGTTTTAACGATTACGACTCAGTTTATCTCACATATCTCATTTAATATAGACTTATATGCGTAAGTGTGTAGTTATCCTTGATTACTTTTAAGTCTTAAAAAAAATCGTTAGAACCACTATGATTTAAGTTGCACAAAATAATTGAAAGAAAAAAGTTCGGTTATTATTTATAAACTGCGCATACCAAAATAACGGTGAGCATAAATATATATAACATATTCTGATATTCTGTATTTTTTATTTTTTAATAAGCTGAGTTCAGTTTTTTATTTATTTTAAAAAAAGCAAGAGGATGGTGGTGTTCTGGTGATACGTACAGCCTGCTGGGTTCGGCGAAGAAATGTCTTCTATAAGATGTTGAAGACGTATTGTGGGTTTGTTCGTTGGCACAACTGGGATGAAATCGCGGCTGGCGTGGTGAGCCTAGAACGCGACTGGCAGTGAGCAGACTGTCTTGTGTATAGAAGGCGGGGGGGGGGGGGGGGGGTGGTTGGGGGAGGGGGATAACGCGGTGTGAGTGAGGGATTGGAGAGACGGAGGGAAGATATGACAGCCTTCTCGGAGCAGGAAGCTACCGCGCGATCGATACAGCCAGTTTACTGTCCTTGTTTACCGAGCTTCCAGACGCCCGAGGCATCCTCCATCTCTCTCTTCCACCCCCCATTCCCCCCCCCCCTCTAAAAACCTTCTCAATCTCTTTCTTCACGAGCCCCATCTGCGTCATCGTTCCACGACGTTAGCTCGGGGCTTCTCGAGGGAAGCAGACGGTGTCTAGGTCTAATGCCGAGTGCACGACCAACGACATGCGCGATTATCATTGTATTGAAGACATGAAAATTAACACTGTTTTTAATAATAGTGTAATGTTTATATGTTTATATGTTTTGTATTATAAGTTACTTGATTGTTTGGCAGGCACTCACATCTATATATATAAAAATGAAACCCGTTTTCCTTGGTCACGGCATCACGCGTGAACGGCTGGACCGATTTCACTAATTCTTTTTTTGTTGTGTTTGCTATGGTCAGGATAATGTTCTTATGAAAGAAAAAATTAAGAAAATTGTGCGGAAAATTAGAAAATTTAAGAATAATGAATTCCTATTTCCCTTGGTCACGCCATCACGCGTAAATGACTGAACCGATTTCACTAATTCTTTTTTTGTTGTGTTTGTTATTGTCACGAGAAGGTTCTTATGAAAGAAAAAATTTAACGGAAAATTAGAAAATTTAAGAATACTGAACCATCATATATAAAATTATTTTCAAACTAACCCAACACTTTGTACAATATAAATATTTTTAAAGTAACCTTATGACATTCAGCTTTAAGCGTTTACAGTTTCCAGTGCGGCTTGCATTTGCAATGTCAATAAATAAATCGCAAGGGCAGTCGCTAAGTGTATGTGGCATCAACCTAGAAAATCCATGTTTTTCACATGGCCAATTATATGTCGCCTGTTCCCGTGTCGGAAAACCATCAACATTATTTATTTACGCGCCAGAACATAAAACTAAAAATATAGTTTATCAAAAAGCATTAGAGTAGAGAGAAGCAGTGAGGGGTACAGAGACTATTAGTTGATTTATAGAGCGCGCGTGGTATTGAGCTCATTGTTTACTTAAAAATGCCAAGTTGTTCAATAGCAATTTGTAAAAACATTAGTGGAATTATTGAATCCTATGGAATAAACACTATTTTGACAATATATTTTGTTTTTTATTTAATTAAATTAGTAAGGTCCTTTTCAGTTATAGTGATTCAAATTGAATAGGTACTCATACCTAAGATAGGTCAGCTATACAAAATAAAGTAATGCATCATTGCTACGCTAAGGCGGTACGAAGTTCGCCGGGTCAGCTAGTTATGAATAAATTAAAATGTTGGAAGCACTTGAGACCACAAGTAGTGATGAACCTTCGACAGAAGTTTGTCGGCCGAGTTCAGACTCACCTTGTATAATAATTGTATGGCCATGCGAAGAAAATAAGTCAACAACATGAAAAATCAGTAAGCTGTTTCTAATACACATAATATTCGGTGTGATGGTAACAATCCTATATGTTTATGTGGGCGTGGTAAGACAATGCTTTTGTTTTTTTGTGTATGACGGTGCCTAGTTTTGTCTTTGTGCACGGCACACGAGAACCCCAGCCGGGAGACAGTTCCTCGACGTCATTACGGCAGCCATGACCAGAACATGCTGGACCTAACAGTTGTAGACCTTCGCTCGCTCGCAAGGACAACAGGATTTCGTACTTAATGCTCTTATTTCCTTTCAAAATAGATTCGCGTAGGAGCAGGGGATAAGATTGGCTTTCTAGTGTTTATTTCTAAACTAGCTGCCCGACCCAGCTTCACACGGCTATACTAATGGGAAAAAAATTAAGCCACATCTCCCATTTACAGTAATGCTAAATAAAAAAAATTCAGTGAAAATTTATTACAATGCTGTATAATGTACCGGCGAGAAAATGAATAGCACCGATAGTTTCCCGACTCGTGCACGCATCGTACAACTGATGTACCCGTACTTCGCTACGGCAGTCTGGTTTTAACCACCCATGGGATCTAATTTTCGGAAAATGTCATGCTGCGTAACATAAGAAACATTACTGTGAAGTTTTAAGTCTGTAAAATATATATACTTGAAAAAAAGGGCAATAAAAAAACAAATTAAACACTGAGAGAGGGAAAAAAAACAGTAGTTTAGATTTGCGATTTAAAGTGATAAAAAGTATTTAAATACTAATTGAACTCTTATGAGGGTACTGATTGCTTCGTTGTAATATCACGGGTGTTTTTTACTTGTATGGGAAAATTAAGAATGATATCTAGTGCGTGGCAATAGGAAATAAACTTCTAGCGCCTGCGGCATTGTCAACACACACTTCGTACGTGTACTGCATGTTGTATCTAACCCCCTCCAACGCATTTGATTCTAAATTGGACTTTTAGTAAGGATTCCTTATGTTATTGATAATACAATATAGCCTATAGCCTTCCTCGATAAATGTACTATCCAACACTGAAGGAATTTTTAAAATCGGACCAGTGGTTCCTGAGATTAGCGCGTTGAAACAAACAAACTCTTCAGCTTTATAATATTAGTATAGATGCATTCCAAAAGTTGTTTCACATCAGAGTAAGCAATTTGTCTTCCAGATATGAAGGAATTAGCGCATGAGTAAACGGTAAAACCAATATTTTAACAATTAATTCATATTAATAAAGAAGAAAATGCAGGAGAAAACTCAACAATAAGACTGCTTCCACTACGTCGTGTAACTTAATTTTTTTTGACAGTAATAATTAATTTACCCATAGACCAAACATTCTTGGACAAGCATAAGCATAATGTCTACAAGGCTTCGTTAAAAACCACAGACATACCTGTCCATTCCAAGGCCCCTTTGTTGGTCACTGTAGCAACGAATTAAAGGAACTTATTTCTGCTGCATACGCAACGACATTTAAATGGTTTTATTGATTTTATAGTCTACTTACTTTACAACGCTTAGTTTGGTTTGATTAAAACGGGAAGAAGAAATTAGTAAGTAAACAGCAGCTTTATTTATGGAGATATTATCTAATTTATTGTACCGTGTAGCACCTATTGTTTGCAGACTACCTGCAGCTCCGTAAATTAGGATTCGAAATAACAAAATGTCTAGGGCTCTTGATTGCAAATCCGTTCATGTCCTACGAATACCGTCTTTAGATAATATTTATTTATTAATTAATTAATTTAGTAGTGTGTCCACTTTTCTGTATTATGCTGGAGGGCTTGGCAAGAGACGCCTTGCAAACTAACTTCTCGGAATTGAAGTACACTTACCAACAAACTTTACGAACCCCGAAAGCCAAGAGCCATTTTCTCTCTCCCTCCCTCTCTCTCCACATTGTTCCTTTTTTTTTTTCCATTGGATACATCATATGATTTATGTTTGTTTCTAAGTCTACGGTTATGCTCACGGCTTCTTCAGCTTGCTGGATGATCTTTGAGCTAGTTCATGATTTCATGTTTTTACGAAGCAATATTAAAAAAAAATCTACACTAATATTGTAAAGGGAGTTGGGTTTGTTTGTGTGTCCGTAGTAGGTATAGGTACTCGAAAACTGCCGGACCTCTGTCAGAAATGGTTTCACATTATTCCAGATGGACATAGACTAACTTTTATTATTTTTGTTAATGTGTTTCCGTGACACGTATCAATATTTATATATATATAAAACCGGAGAACTGACAATTGACTACTTTCTTGGCTTACAGTGATAAAAATAAAAATATGCTGGTTTATGTCGATCGCACGAGCCGTAAGAGCGCGGGGGCGTTAAAGGCGACACTGGCTCTCACATCACACGCCCCTTCGCCTCTACGCTTCAGGCACCGAACTGGCGTGCAGTCAGTCTTCGCTTTGGTAAGGTACCTCTGTGAGACTTGTAGCGGTGACATGGGCGTCACAACCGGGGGGGGGGGGGGGGTGGCACGTCCCCCCCCCCCAATAATAAAAGTCTTCAATTTCGTCCCCTCCAATAATATATTTAGTTTCGTAGTTTCTCTTGATGTTTAAATTAATGATTTTGTGTGGATATAGCACCAGCAGATATGTTAACTGTGTTTTTACAAATGTGTTCTCTGAAAATAGTTTTTGTAAAAATAAATTATATATTGCAACCAACTATAATTAGAAAATTTAGGAAAGAAAAATGCCTAAAAACCACCTTTTTGCACCTTCAAACCCCAAATTTTCCCGGGGGAGGACCCCCGGACCCCTGCTTTTTTTTTTTCCCCCCAAGGGAATGGATCTTCCTCAACAACTAAATCAATTGAAGTCCCCCCTCCCCCCCCCAAAAAAAAAATATCCTTCCGACGTCCATGGGTGACCCTATGGAATATCAAAGACAAAGTCTTCCAGCACGTCCCTATACAACTTACAACGCTGTGTGTGGAATTTTTCATACCTCGAAATGCCCGTGAAAACTTCCGTTTTAGAATTTTTCGCTGTCCAAAAATACACGTCATGGACGAAACTTGTGTAGGAACATGCAGTGGCTCTTAAATACTATTCGTTATCAGACATTTTCAAGGAATCATGAACGGTTTGTAAATAGTTTGTTAACACCTGCGGAGCGCTGCACGACATTTGGAGAATACCTAACGGGACATCTAGGAACCTTAATACGTCACTTGTTTAATGTCTTATTAACTAAGTACCTAATTGTTTTTATAAGGGATTAACATACTTTATAATATATCTACTTTTCACTTTATTTACTGCCTTAACAATGATGATTTGCCTGTGATTTCTGTCTCGTCGTCAGCCCACTGTTAAGTCAGTGCTGTAATATTTTGCTGACTAAATTTCCTTCCACGGATTTATCTGTGCTGTTATAAGCAATTAACATTTGATATCAACTGATTTTGGTACCTATATCCACGAGTTTATCTTTTAATCTTTGTTGCCAGTTATTGCGGTTACATGAAGCAATGGCTCGTGTGCATGAAGTTGTTGTAAGTCGATGCTGTTACAGGACGTGCCAGGCAGGGGCGTAGCCGGGGGGGGGGGGGTGATTAGGGGTTCCAACCCCCCTTCCCCTTTGCTCCAAATCTTTAATTAATTTCTTATTCATCACTCAAACAAATTTCATATTAAAATTAATAAAATTATTACCATTAATATATTTAAATTTAAGTACCGAAAACTGCTAAAATAGCACTATTTTACACCTTAAAATACAATTTTCCCGGGGGAGGACCCCCGGACCCCTCGCTTTAATACGAGGGGGGGGGGGCATGCTTCTTAACACCCCCCATACACAAATCCTGGGTACGCCACTGGTGCCAGATGCTAGGTCTGGCACGCGCTGGGCCTCCCGACCTCGAGGCACACGAGCCCCGCTCCTTGACCGCACAGTTCCGCAACACACGTGTGTTCTCTCCCGCGGCGAGTTCCGGCCGCTATCGGCAGGAAGCGATGGTGGCGCTCCGCGGCGGCATGAAGTACTACTTGCTTCTGTTCCCTCAGCCCGGACTCGACGCGTGCTTAGGAATAACACCAAGACCTCTGGGATCGTGGTAAACCCCTCCCCTTTTTTTTTTTTTTTTTTTTTTTTTTTTTTTAATCTGCAACACGAAACAACATCAAACAAACATGGGCTGCGCTAGTGACGTTTTCGGTGAGGTCATGACCCTCCAACTTTATTTGGCACAGCTTGTCGGTAGGTGTTGGAAGCGAAAATTCGACATTATGACAGGGCCTTTGAAGGTCGCGAAGTGATGATGGCGTATACTTGCTTAGATGATTTTTAGTAAATATCCGTTGAGAAAAGACTATGGAAGTCGTCGTCGTCGTCGTCGTTTTTTGTTGTTGTTTGTTGTTGTTGATGTTTGTTGTTGTTTTGTTGTTGGTGGTGGTCGTGGTCAGGGGCGTAACAACTAAATTTCCAAAAAGGAGGGGGGGGGGGCAATATACCTTTTTATAAAGAATCATCGATCCCCCCTATTGAAGCGGGGGGTCCGGGGGTCCTCCTCCGGGAAAAAATTTGTATTTCAAGGTGGAAAATGGTGCTATTTAAGCAGTTTTAATATCTAAAAATTTATTACTCAGCACTTTCTTTGCCCCCGTTTGCCCCCACTTCAAGGTTTCAGAGGGGGGGGGGATACCCTTGCCCCCCCTCCTGTAGTTGCGCCCCTGGTGGTGGTAATGATGATGATGAATGGCAACCCTGTGCCCGCAGCCGCGCCATGAGGTCCACCGCGTGGCTCGCCTCGACGCTCGTCGCCGCGGTGCTCCTGCTCCTGCACGTGACGGCGATGGCGGCCGAGGCGGCGGACGGCGGCCGCATCCTCTTCCAAGGACCTGAGCCCGCCGAGGGACAGCAGCGGGTGCTGACGAGGCCCGGCGAGGGTCAGTGCCCGTCACCCGCCCTTCCGTCACTCACGCCCGGACTATTCCACCCGCCCGTCCGTCACCAAGCTCTTAACTTTCGACGGACGGACGGACGGGTCGAATAACCTTCAAAATGTTAGCAAGATCACCCATTGCCGGCGTCATTTACTGTCTTATAAGGGTTTCAAGTAGGATAATTATTTGTTTAGCTGCTTCCATTAAATATTTTTAACACTGAAAATATTTTAACAAATAACATGGTGAAAAAAAATTTGAATTGAATTTAATTATTTATTAAGTGCTTAACTTTCATGGTGGTCTATATATAATTATATAAGATGAATTTCCACCAGTATTTAAGATTTTTGGTCTGTTGGCAGCATTAAAATGGAAAAAAGTATTTGACGGGCGTGCAAATGATTGTGAGTCCAGCTTTGCGGGAAGGGACAGGGTCTCGATGAGCGAGTGTTTCATCTCTTGCCAGAGCTGTGTAAACATGTAACCTCATGTGTTCTCATGCTGCAAATAATACACTTGTAATGCGAAAAACTCGGACATGAAATTCAACGTAGAATTCTTTACAAAAATCCCTTTCGGCGCAGCCAAGAAGCGTAGGTAGATTTATAAGTACCTATTTATTCTGAAAATATTTTGGAATCTTCTATAAACTTCTGGAAAATTTAAAGAAAATAATGTACATAAAATATTTATGTTTTCCAATATTACAAAATGATTGAATAAATATTCGCTCATTTTAAATGCAGCGAAAATATTACGAATATTTTTAACTCAATGTATCCAGCCTTGAATAGCTTAGAACGAATTTCATATTATATGCCAATTAAGGTAATTATTTCATTTTTTTTAACCTTTAAACACTATTTTTCATCCCTTGCACTAATAACATGGTGGTATAAATATTTGATTTGCACCAAGGTTAAATATATTAAGATGGTTTGAAAAAAAAATACCGAACAAATTTGACACTAAGAGAAAGGTTTGTATTTATTTTAAATTTCACCCCTGTTTTTACGGTAATAATTCATTTCATCAAAAATTGCTTCAGCCATTTATAGTATAGTATATCTAATATAAAAAAATGGTTATATTTAATTTAACCCTTGTTATTTCCAACCCTTACAGTAATTATTGTTGGTTGGATGAAAATTTATATTACCTAACAATAGTTTTAGCCAATATTTAGGAAGTTAAACAAAAATAAAATTGGATTCGATAGTGTACATGGTAGGGAAGTTTCATTTATTTTCTTATTCCAACCCCAGGTTTTTTTCAACCCCTTGGAATAATGGTTTGTATTATCAAAAATTGTTTCAGACAAAAGTTTTAGATAAAAATTATAAGATTTACAAACAATTTGAACTAATTTGATAGTGTGCCTACTAAGGGAGTTAAGAATTTTTTTGTTTTTCAACCCCTGTTTATTCCACCCCTTGCAGTCATGGTAGGTCGAATAAAAAATTATTTCAGACAAAGGTTGTAGATATTAATTCAAGGTATTAAATCAATTGTAATGAATTTGATAGTGTATATTGTATGGAAATTATGTATTTTTTAAAATATTCTACCCTTTTTTTAAACCCCCTGCAGCAATGGCTCATCTTATGAAAATTGTTTCAGACAAGTTTTAGATAAAAATTATAAGATTTAAAAACAATTTGAACTAATTTGATTGTGTCCTTACTGAGGTAGTTATAAATTTTTTTTTTACTTTCAACCCTTGTTTTTTTCCACCCCATGCAGTAATGGTTGGTCGTATGGAAAATTATTTCAGCAAAAAGTTTTTACACAATATTTATGCGATTTACAAACAATTCAAACAGATTTAATAGTGTACATAAAATGGGAATTCTGATTTGTTTGTCTTTCAACCACTCTAAATTTAATTTAATTTGATTTCGGTAGAGCAGAAAACGTTTGGTTAAAATATTTGACGTTTAGGAATTGTCCTTTGAGACCTCAAGGTTGGAGAGGGGGGGGGGGGTTATTGTACCCCCCCCCCTGTTGTTGCGCCCCTGCTTCTCGGTGCCGCGCGTGTTGACGCCGCGACTGTCGCACCCCGCAGGTGACAGGGAGCGAGGGGAGGACGACGACCCCGCCTCGCTGAGGAAGGTCGGCGACCACTACCAGCCCGGCTACTCGCTGGACTCGGCGTACGGCCAGTACTACGGCGACTCGCTGGGGGCCGCCACGTCTTCGGCCGACGCCTCCCAGGGGCTGGAGTTCAAGTACCACGACCACGAGCAGCTCACCAAGTTCCTGCGGACCACCTCCTCCAGGTTCCCCAACCTCACGGCGCTCTACTCCATCGGCAAGTCCGTGCAGGGTGAGTTCCACGGCAGCCCGCGGGTGGCTTCTATCACCGTCCTGGGGATCTTGGTTTATATCTCCCAGACCTTCTATACCACGGATGGCGAACCAGTGATCCGCTACAGAATAATTCCAGCACGCCAATAATTAAAGAATCTGTTTACTTGATGGCTAAAAGTAATAAAGTATGAGCCTAATATAAGATATTTAGCATCTAGTTTTGCAAAAGCAGATATCACTCTAACCTTTTCTTTTATTTAAATAAACTTAAAATAGTAAACATTTTGATCGCTGTGTAAATTTCAAGTTTGCAAATAACGAGTTTTTAAGTTAATAGCATACAGTTTTATTTTTATCCAATACTATTATCACTAAGTCAAGATTCTTTGATGAAACGTCATAGATATATAATTTTTTCTTCATAAAAAAAGGCACTTCACCAATTAAAATTCCCAATCCCTATTCTATACCTTTACTAACAGGCTCTATTCTGTAAGCGCCGCAAGTAAATACATTATTATTTCACATTGGAGACTACAACTAACTTAATATTTTCACCAGTTCATAAGTATTGACTTCAGCAAGTAGCGAAAGCTAAGTCCTGTGCCCTGTCGACCCAATATATTTAGCACGGAAACTTTATTGCAAGATGACGAGCTCTAACCCCCTTAAGTTTCAGACGTGTTTGTGTTGCATTACAGAATTAAATACTTCAGAAAGGGAATGTTACATGAATGTACTTGCTAGCCTTTGGTTGATGAGCTATTTAGCACCCTGAACAGTTTAGTCAGGATATCTTGATATAGTGCTTTCAGATCGTGCAATTATCAGGTATTGTATTTTTGTGCAAAGATATACACACAAAAAATAAAAACTGTAACAATACTTTATAATTTTATTTGCATTAAATTAATCTTCCACAAAGTAGACAGCCCTTGTATATCTGGGAAAAAAATGGAACCAGTTTCTTAGGTGTGTGTATATATATATATATATTTATTTATTTATTTATTTTCTCCCCATTTTGATTTTGTTATAAAGTGTTTGATATATTTAAAGTACAACTATGGTAGACTTGGCTTAAAGATTTTTTTTGTTTTGATTTAATTTTAAGATAGCTACTACAAAAAAAAATGTTGAAAAGGATGTTTACAGAATTTCATTTCCAAGGGGGATATAACTACTTTGCCCCCACTGTTTGCTTTCAAATTCTTTGAATTTTTTTGTCGGAATAAAAGATTTAGGATTTTGAGGGGATGCAGCCCCTATTCCCACCCCCCCTCTTTTTTTTCAGTGTACGTTCCTGTACATAAATAAACTGGTAGAAAGTTTTGAAGTTTCAAAGTTGTTTTTTTTTTTCACCTAGCATGCAGGTTTGTGAATAGGTTGATGTGCATGGTTTTCCTGACGCAGGTCGTGACTTGTGGGTGATGGTAGTGTCAGCGTCGCCCTACGAGCACATGATTGGCAAGCCTGATGTGAAGTACGTGGCGAACATGCACGGCAATGAGGCGGTGGGACGGGAGCTGATGCTGCACCTCATACAAGTGAGTGTCTGCATGCAGTGTCATGGGTTCTCTCTGCCCCTCTGGCCATAACCTTCTGGATGAGTAGAGGCAGGGGCGCAACAACAGGGGGGGGGCAAGGGTATTTGGCCTCCCCCTCCCCCTTCTGAAACCTTGAAGTGGGGGCAAACGGGGGCAAAGAAAGTGCTGTGTAATCAATTTTTAGATAATACAACTGCTTAAATAGCACCATTTTCCACCTTGAAATACAAATTTTCCCGGGGGAGAACCCCCGGACCCCCGCTTCAATAGGGGGGATCGATCATTCTTTATAAAAAGGTATATTGCCCCCCCTTTGGAAATTTAGTTGTTGCGCCCCTGAGTAGAGGCACAAATTTCTCGCAAAATAATTTGATTACTCTTTAGACCGTAATAAGACATTCTCTCGCTAGCGATTATTTCCTTATGATTGACGGGTTGTCTGTAAGAGAAAATGACTTGTTTGCTTCCGCACTGGAAGGCTAAGATTAGTGTGTTGACATTAAAAATGTAACTCAAATAAACTCAGCCAACCACGATACACAGAAAATGATAGTGCTTTAACACACAGCTGGTCTGTAAATATTTTTGCAAAAAGTTAATGTTTGATTTAGATCTAAAAATTTTCAGCTAGAGGTTCATCACGAAAAAATTATTTGGAAACATACATGCTGCTTAGGGTCTACAAAATGCATCCCTAGGCTGGTATACACCTGTAAAGTTATAGCTAAAAAATAATTTTATTGCAGTTTTTTTTTTTTTAATTTAAGATAGCTACTACAAAAATTAAAAAAATAACACTAAGCACCATAATAATTTTTTGTTAATAAAGTTGTAAAACTCTCTTGTAACTTGCCATTGTCGTTAAATTATTTCATTGAAATAACCCGGGTTAATTTTCCGTCTTAAATAGGCCTACTTTCTCTATCATTTGCAATAAAGAAAATTGTTCAGCTCCAAGTACATAACTGAAATGTCAGAATTAGGATTTTAAAGGACTAGACTTGTGCATTGTTAATATTATTATTAGGTACGTGTATATTTTAAAAAAGTTTTGTTTACATACTTAATTTATTGGTGAAACCTTTTAAATTTATACAGTGTACAGTGATTTTGCCACATTAATGTAGCGCTCTCTCAAACATATTGATGGCTTAGAATGAAAACCTTGTATCTCAATTTTTGGACGAAAATAGGTTTTTTATGTTTTTGGCTGGAAAACCTTGTATCTCACAAAATGTTTGGCTGAAAGAAATAAAATGTGCATCCTACTGCTTTCTATCGGGAAAAAAAGAAACCACGTATATCAGTAGCACGGTTTTTTTCTCTGCTGTAAAATTTGTATTTTATGAGATACAAGGTTTTCATTCTAAGCCATCGATATCAATTTAAAAAAAAACTTGTAAACATTAATTGCTGTCGTACGTAAATATTTGACATGTGATGATGTGTTGGTGATGAAACTCGTGACGACAGTGTGGCACGCACGCTGCTTGCAGTACCTGGTGACCAGCTACAGCACCGACCCGTACATCAAGTGGCTGCTGGACAACACCAGGATCCACATCCTGCCGTCCATGAACCCGGACGGCTTCGAGGTGGCCCGGGAGAGCCAGTGCGACGGCGGGCAGGGCCGGTGAGTGGCGGTCCAGCTGTGTCGCACGTCCGGCTTCGACACTTGCGGGAGCAAAGTCCAGCCATCCCCGTCTCGGTTCTCCCCTGGTTTACCGACTTTTTTTGACGTGACAACGTCTAATAAATCAATGAACGCCGGCTGCACGCACGAAAAAGTGTCCCGTTATGCATATTGTCTCGTTACGTTGTGTCCCGTTACACTCATTGTACGCTTGCGCCGCATCTATCTTCCACTCGATTGGCCTGTGAATCTACTATTATATTAAATAGGTTAAGGCGGGCTTTTCAAAAGTAGCTTTTAAATTTAGTACTTTTAACTAAAACTATTTTTGACGTGACAACGATTTTAATTAATGTGTGCAAATAAAAGTAAATCTATCAATTAAATTGTAGATTTCATTTCACTCCTTCTTTGTATCCATACAAAATAGTGATAATTCAATAAAATTGATTCAATTTTATTCATAAAAGTATGCAATCATTTCATCAATGTTTTGTTATGACGTCACGTTAAACTATCGTCCGTAAACCGACTTTACAGACAACCAGTTTCATCAATGTTTTGTTATGACGTTGTCACATTAAACTATCGTCCGTAAACCGACTTTACAGACAACCAATTTTTTTTTCCAGACAGTTGCTGTGATGTATTCCACTTTCCAGGGTGTCCACGAATACGTACCTTGTAACCAATTCCAGGACCTTTTTATATGACAGGATGATTTTTTTTATGTACATAATAAGCAAAATTTAAAAAAAAAATTTGAGAATGTAGTATGAATTAGTTCTAATATTTGCAGGAATGTACAGATTCTTAAGTTACAAAACTCAAACTTTTTCTGAGATGATTTCCACGTGATTTAAGTACGCGGTCTCAAGCCTGTTTAAATTAACATCAGTCTTTAAACTAAAATGAAGGATAAAATAACACACACAATGAAGGTTAAAAAAAAGGCTGCAGGGAATTAAAGTTTTAATGACTTCCAGCGACTTTCATAAACTGTAGACAACCTGGTTTCTTTGGCAAGACCAAGGCAAGTTCTTTCATTGGTTTCTCTAAGACGTTTTGCTTGTATCCATCAGAATGTTAAGCTTAGATTTATTTATGTATAGTTTACGTCTTACAGACAGCGAGGGATTATAGACGGACATACATTATATACTATTCAGAGAAACTCGGGAAGGAATCAGCCAGGCCTCGTGCAAGGAAGCATCTCAGCATTTGACTGTCGTAGCTTCAGGAAACCTTGAAAAAAACTGCAAATAGGATCGCCGGCCCACGATTTGAACCCAGGTGCTCTAGAATGCCAGGTCAACATTTTACAGTTTCGCCAACTTGCTCGGTTAGTGATCTGATATTGCTGCCAACAAAGACCTCACCGATGCAGTAACAGCTTCCTGGATGGTGCAAAACCATTGCATTGTGTAGACGTCCTAATAACGATGATAATGATAATGAAGGGTTACTTTCATCAAAAAATTGTTTTCTTCGTGGGTACTTTAGAACGTGTTACCGTACCGTTATAATGCGCAAGTACATGGAGCTTCCAAAACATAGCCAGAAGTGCATTCAGGACTCAAAAGTTGGGAAAGGACACATAATTACATAATTGTAGGTAATTGTAGTTGTAAATTTAAATTTGGAGTCAATTTTTATGAACTGTCAGATGAAACCTATGAGCTAACTAAATTGCAGTCAAAAATCTACACACA
Source organism: Bacillus rossius redtenbacheri (assembly GCF_032445375.1). Taxonomy (NCBI): domain Eukaryota; kingdom Metazoa; phylum Arthropoda; class Insecta; order Phasmatodea; family Bacillidae; genus Bacillus; species Bacillus rossius. The sequence goes on along the minus strand of NC_086334.1, from coordinate 33,411,778 downwards.
TTTACATGAGTGTATCAAATGGAAAATAGTATGAAGACAGTACAAAAGAGATGTTCAAGTACTTTTTTCAGAAGAAGCACGAGGCCCAAACCATTCCCTGTCGTTGCACCTTTTAACTTTGTTCAAGCTGCAGGTCTCTTTTAGTGTTTGGGATCAAAAAAGCTCATAGATAAAGAGAAACAAAGAGATTGCAGTTTCAACTGGTCAGTCTTGTCACGTCAGCATTGTGGTGTTTGGAGTATATATATAGTTCCGCCAAACTATTGGCCTCCACTGCTGCATTCAAGGGCTGAAATATGTAGGATTCTGAGTTTCACAGTTTAAGATTTTTTAAATGTAAGTGTACTCCCACACTGAGAGCCCTTTTAATTCCAAGGGGGGCTCCCCCTTCCTTCCCCGAGGAATTTACGTCCATTGCTGCATTTGCAACTTGATTGTGGTTTGCTAGCCATTATCTTACATTCAGCTTACAATTCCAATGCACATTATTTTTTATAGGGCCTCTTGTCTCAAGTCTAGCACATAATGTTACATTTGTTCTAGCAGTACATATGAGGATTTTCATGTGGCTATGGCATTGACTATGGGTACGGGGAGTACACAAAAATTAATTTAAAAGTTGGACAATTCAACAGATATTTTTTTAGTTCCTTGTTTAGCATTCAATACTTACATTACCAGCTGAATAAAAATAAAGAAGATTATATTGGAAAACTTATGCAATCCCATGAATAAACACTTGCCTTCAGCAACAGCCTAAAATTGTCAGGACAAACAAATAATAAATGTACTCAATTTTTAAGAAACTCCTTTTTTGTGTGACTTACAGCACAGGAAAAAAATTGTACATCTTACAATTGAATTCACCAAATTTATTCATGATGTGGCACAAGAACCAGGGGTGACATATTAAGGTAAAATTTTGATAATCATAGATGCACCAGTATCTCAGCAAGTCACACATATATTTCAGAAATACAACAGCAGTTTACACGTCAAAGAAGCATCTCTTTCTACTTAAAAGAAAACTCGCTAAATAGGCTAAGTGCAAGGTCTACCAGTACAGCCTGTGTTCGAAACCCAATGGGCAGTACTGTAAAGGTAGTAAAATACTATGAGCTCATAAACTAGTATTACATTTCACATGATTCATGATTACAGCTTTGTTATTTGAATTCAAGTGCATTTCACAGTAAGAGGTAAATTTTTTCTTTAAGAGAAAATAAGGATCAAAAGAGAAATGCATCTTAGAATTGATAACATCTTAGATTTGAGTAATTTATGTATTTTATTACTTTAAACTGTTCCTATCAAAATAATAACATAAGTAAAAATTTAAATATATTTATGTCAAACTAACTTCAAAGTTCAAACATTGAATATTATTTATATTTTAGAAAAAACAAAACCAGGAAAAGATTACATTAGAAAAAAAATTGTACCTTCCATAAAATTCAATTTAACTACATTCTTGCACAATTGTATACATACTCGCATTATACATATGTACTAGGTATTTGGTTTTCAAAGTTATTTATAATCATTTTCTTTACTCTGACTTTTCACACTCAAAGAAGCTCATATATCAATAAAAAAAAATTTTTGAAACATCACCTTAAATTTGTTTTGATTGCGATAAAAGTAGCAGTAGACGTACAGTCTGTGAAATCTGTTTCTGGCACAGGTACAATGCCCGGGGTTTCGACTTGAATCGCAACTTTCCCGACTACTTCAAGCAGAACAACAAACGAGGACAACCCGAAACAGATGCAGTGAAAGAGTGGATATCCAAAATTCAGTTTGTGCTGTCTGGAGGATTGCACGGTGGTGCACTCGTTGCCAGTTATCCCTTTGATAACACGCCAAACTCCAGTAAGTATTAACTCCATCAAGAAGATGGTGCATTTATTAATTTAAATTATACCTACTTGTGAACCCATCCTTATACAGACTAGGATATTGTATATGATTTATAATTATACTATAAATTATAGACATTAAGACTACATCATCTCAGATTAAGAACAAGTAACAGCCAAAATCTGTTAAACCTTATACTAAAGAAGGAAAAGTAAATTTATATTTAAATAATTAAATGTGACAATATAACCAAGTCGGTGCAGTATTAGGGAAAAAAATGCAATTCTTCTAGTGCGGCTTAGCACAAAAATGAGTTAATTGACAGCTGTGCACATACATAAATACTTTAAAGTAAGTTTTATCCTTTAAAAGAAAAATTTAAATGTTCACCTTTAAAATAAATTTTATATCTTTTGAATCAACTATTTGTTATAAAATCTGTTCCTACAAGTCTAAAGTTGCAAAACAAGAGCTTAATTTGTTTTTGTTTTTTTTTTTGTAAAAAAAAAAAATATCGAAGTCAAAAAAAGTAATATAAAAATTTTCTTTGTTTTTAATTTCCAAAAACGCTTTGTAGTGGTATGTTGAAACAATTATCTTAAAAATATAAAAACCAAATTGTAAATATGCTGTGGATTCTATCTTTGTGCTCCCTACAAGGAATGTGCAGGTCTTCACCCCTATGCAAAGGTGAGGTTTTAAAAATACAAGTTCAGATAACTAGCAATTAAATTTATTTATAAAAATATCATAACAAATTATATATACCATACAGCAGTTTTCATCAAGTTAAAAAAATTCTAAATAAAACTTTAAAAAAAAAAAGGTAAAGCACATACATATTTGTTATTACAATGAAACACGTTTGTAAAAAAAATTCACTAAAGAAATTCTCCTGCATTATAAAAATTAGTAATTATTAACATGGCCTTTGTAAACATAAGTAGTCCCACCCTTATAAAAAAAAATATTTTGCTAGTAGGCATACATGTTTTTTTTTTTTATATAAATTTCTTGACAGCATTTTACTGTACGTAATTAGTTTATTGTATTTTTTTATAAGTGATTAAATTAGTTTTGAATATAACACTTGACATTAAAAATTAATACATACCGGTATTCATGTACATCCATTTATATGAAACAACTGATGAAATATAACAAAATAATTAAATAATACAGCTGAACACAAAATAATATTTATTTTTTTTAAAGAAAGTTGATGACTTTATATTACAAGGACATGAAAAGTATGAGAGCAAGATGAATGTTCGAAAAGTGACAAGTCGTCATGCCTGTGTCAGTTCTGTGATTGTGTTTGTGCGTTGCGCCTGCGGGCCCAGTATTCCACAGCTACTCCTCCGCCCCGTCGCTGACGCCGGACGACGACGTGTTCAAGCACCTGGCGCTCACCTACTCCAGCAACCACCCGGTGATGAAGCGCGGCGTGGCCTGCAAGGCGGGGACCCCGGCCTTCAACCAGGGGATCACCAACGGAGCGGAGTGGTACCCCCTCATAGGTACCTAGCCCCGCATCCCTCTGTGCTGGTGCTTGCTTTCGTCTCGTCGCAAATTAAACCGCTCGGCGCAACAGGCTTTAGAGGGGAATGGCCGAGGGAGGGGAAGACCAGGCCTACATTTCCCACCACCGCAATGTCTTAAATGTGGTAAACACACACACACACATATTTTAGCAAAACTTTAATAGAGGGAGGGTGTCTACAAATATCTAGCGAAACAATTTTAGGAAATTTAAAAAAATTTTCTTAAACTATTTATATCACAGGGTTAAAAAGAGGCCACGCAGAAAGCTACGCTGTGTTCGCGATGTTCGCTATGTTCGCTGTGCTAGGTGGTCAGGCAGATCCAGCCTAGTTCGCGATGTCTGAGAGACGCATGCCGTGGGATTCGAGTGCTGATTCCATTAAAATAATCTGGGGTTACGGGTTCATGAAGTAAATTTAAAAAGAAAATAATTGGGAGAATTTCATCATTTGATGAAGCAGTTGCACGAGGATGAAGCGAAATTTATGGATTTCTTCAGGATAAATACAACTCAGTTTGATAGCATTTTATTTCTCATGAAGAATAAAACTGAGGAGAATAATCTAAATTAAAGGGGAAGCATTTTATCAGAAGAATGATTGGCAGTATGCTTGAGGTCAGTAAACAATGATTTCATCATATAATTCTTTAATGATAAATCGTCAAAAAGAAGTAAAAGGAAAATTAAGAACAAATGCAATTTACACTAATAATCATTATTTTGTAACACTTAGCATTAGTGAACCTCCCTTGAAATCAAATTCCAGGCATTATCCCAGATATCCTGCTCTCTATATTCTTCTGTTGATTTATTCCATTAACATGGATATTTTCGTACTTCTTCAATGAACTGTTATGTCACATAATACTAATTTAAAGCAAATGTAGAAGTACAGCACAATTCTGTGGATGTTTTTGATTATCTGCGCATGCGTGAAGTCAGCGACTTTTTATAAATATAGCAGAGAACCAACACCCAGAGATGTCGCCATAATGCAAACATAGCAGATATAGCGAACACAGTTATGTGTAACCAGTGACACCTGAGATGCAGCTGGCTATCTTTTACTCATGTAGCGAACATCACAAACACAGCGAGCATAGTGCTCTTGTGTGGACGAAGCTTTAGTTTATATGCATTGTGAGCAAAATTAAACATAATACTAAATAGATCTGCTATGCACAATAATTTTTAAGCTAGAAAAAAAACTTTTTCACAGATAATGCACACATTATTTAAGTTATTACGTAGTCTTAAACTATTTGTAGACTATTTAATGTATGACAATAAACTGAAGTGGGACGTCAGAAAATGCAAGTTAGAACAAGGCTTCTGTTTATTTCTGGTCTTTTTTATGACTTTTGTGACCAGTATTTCATACGCTACTTTTGCGTGACATTCATGACCTGTAGACTCTGTGTGCAGCTGTGGTACAGGTATGTTACAATTATAATGCTACAGAAAAGTTATTTCTTACTTGTGTAACTTTTTGTAGCTACGATTTCTCGTATTGAAAGTTACACATACGTAAATACATATAGTTTACCACTTTTATGTTAATATCACAAATTCATTTGGTTTTCGTCACAAAATATTTTTTTTATTTTAGTAAAAATACACCTCAAATTTGTTAAAGTTTATTAATTGTGTAAAATATTTTTAAATAAAGTTACAGTGAATTTATAATTCACATTGAAAACATATAATTTTTAATGTGATCATAAATACACATGGGCACAATAATTGCAGATCACTTGCCTGTTTGTAATAAAAATTTCAATGTAGGGTCTTTCTTCAGTAGGTAATAATTTTAAAATATTGGTTATGCAATGAATGTTTCTCTCCAGGTGGGATGCAGGACTTCAACTATGTGTGGTACGGCTGCATGGAGATCACGCTAGAGCTGTCATGCTGCAAGTACCCCCCTGCCGCAGAACTGCCCAAGTTTTGGGAAGAGAACAGGATGGTATGCCTCACACATGCGACACTTGTGGTGAAATGACAGCTGTCGTGCTGCACACAGATTGTTGTACGCAGCTTGGAAAAGTTGGCTCCCGCACAGATGCGTAATGAAATGCTTACTAATCTTTTAGCGTGCTCTGCAGCCATGGCTGCTTTTTGTAGCATTGCCATAGTATAATGCGAGTCATTGTGGCACAGGTGTTAGTTCTTCAATGCAATTCTGTATTTTTATAAAGATTTATGCCATGTCCAAGAAAATTGCATACATTTATGACATTTCTCAGAACCAAATGACCCTTTCACAATTGTGGAAATTTAAAGGAGTGTAAAACGAGTGCTCTTTAAATGTTAACTGTTATTCCATCAACCTCTTTATATGTGTAGCCGAGATGAAGGAAATTAAGATTAATTTCTTCCAAATGGGGTATTTTTTCCAACAGCCACAGCCACAGGTACATAACATTGTAACTGGACTTAGTTCGCCCAGCTAAACTAAAGCTTTGTTTAAACTTAGGCTCTAGCCAAATGCTTTAGAAATATTTTTGAAAGAGTTACAATGTTATGGGTCGATAAAAAACAAATTAACATAAAACAAAAATTGTCAAATTTGGTTTTAGGCTGGATTTTCTCTGAAGTATGAATTTTAGAAAGTTTTGAAAAAATAATGGTTACTAAGAACGCATTGCAAATTTAGTATGTGAAATTATACTCATGATATACGCAGCTTTCAAATAACTTAACTAAAAATTTTCCAAACTATTGGTATACAGAATTAAAAAAAAAAATTGCAAAGAGTTCACCATGTTTATGTCTACAGCATTGCTGGTTGATTGGGTTACTAAGAATCTTCAGATATCACCAATAATATTAAGCTGTGAAAATAAGAGGTTTGTATTTATGCAACGAGGTAATTGTAGAGTTTAACATCACATTATGCCCCTTGAGGTTTGATGCAACAGTACTTATAACGGGCTGTGAACTCTTGGGTATGAAGTGGGTGCTGGGATTCGTGCCACCCTTGCATGGTCCCACAAGTGTGACAGCTACACCTACACTCAATGAACAATGATGAATCCTGAAGGTTAGGGCTGCAACTGCATTGGAGCAACAGCGTCACCTGCCGTACCTTCAAAGAGACAGACACTCGATGGAAAACGGCAGTGTGTGTCTACGCATCGATACTGCCAATCAACATGTCACGCAACATGGTTGCTCTGATGTAACTAGGCTTTACTGTCACTTACCGCCAGCCTAACTACTCCTGGAGGTCACATATTCTTGCAGCAAAGGAAAATTTAACTTCTGCAATCAAATCATGGGGCTGAACATAGTCCACTAAGACAGACACGCAGGACTCTACATAAGGTTTAGTATAAGGTTATTAAAAGAGAATACGCATAACTCAGGGGAGGGGTATTGTAAGGAACATTCTGGCATTTGCCTGGAGCGTTTTGGAAGAACCTTGGAAAACTGAACGTGGGATGTATGGACCAGAACTTGAATTATGGGTTCTCCAGGAAGGAATTGCAGTTGAGTAGTTGATCACAGTGCATGAATAGGGACAAGATTATATGGTAAGTTGCGATGAAACTGAAATGACACCGAAAAGCATGCCAATACACTTTAGAACACCAAGATGCGAGTTATATCAGGGAATTAAAAGCAGCATTTGACCAAAATTTAATTCAAATCACAAAAAAAATGTAAACTTTTAATGTTTGAAATTCAAGGAATGTTATTATTTCCAGGGGGAAAAAAGGTAGCCTGATCAGTGCATAGATCAGAAGAATTAATTTAATATGTTCTATTGTGCCACTCTTATTGAATCACTTTTAAATTACCAATGCTCACTAATTTATTTTAAATTATTATTTTCTTGTAAAAATGCAGTAAACAAATAAACTATTTTAATTGAGTAAATATAACAAAACAGAATTTATAAAAGTAAAAACAACACCGGAGTCTTCTGTTTCAAAAGCAAAATTGAACTAAACTAAAACTATAAAGTGCTGTCTCTATGTGTGACTGGTGTTTGGCAGCCGCTGGTGAAGTTCCTGGCAGAAGCTCACCGCGGGGTCCAGGGTTTCGTGATGGACGAGAACGGCAACCCCGTCGAGAAGGCCTCCCTCAAGGTGAAAGGGCGGGACGTCGGCTTCCAGTCCACCAAGTACGGAGAGTTCTGGAGGATCCTCCTGCCGGGCGTCTACAAGCTGGAGGTGAGCGAGGGCTGACTCTCGCCTCTTATCTGCATTGTGTTCAACAACTTTTAACACCACCAAACTATGTGCTACTTAACATTCCTCACTGAACTTTTATCCCATTGTATGTAATTTAATTTTTCAAAAGTTTCAGCTATTCATTCTCACTCCTGTCGTAACTGTGCTACGTGGTTACAAAGCTGGAAATTCTTTTATTTCAGTTACACATTACAATATAATTCTGGGAATAGTATGCATTAAAATACAACACGAGCAAACATATTTAAGAATACGGAAATTTTCTGTTCCTCAAACTTAGGAGCGGAGACAGACACTGAAACGCTGCACTTGTATTAAGCACAAAAATTCTTCAACATAACTTCAAGAAGTGTAGAATTTTGGATAATTTTAAAGCTTTTCAACAAGGATACTATCTGAGCAGACTCTGCCAATGCCAATTTTATTGAATGGTGAAACATTTCTTATGCATGTGTAACCTGCAGTTGGAAACCAAATTAAGAATGTTAATATTGACTTGACTAAATCAGTTTATCATGTTTAAACACTGCCCTTGGGAGCTGTATTGGAAAGCTTATTGAGGGCTTAAAACATCATTATTTTCACTGATGAATATTATATTCCTTCATTTAGACATCACATTTTTATATATATATACCTTTACACTACATTTTATAAGCAGTAAATATATTCACATTGAATGGTTAAAAATGTAATTGAATACAGAAACAAGTAAATAGATAAAACAGTAATACCGTTCAATGAAGAAATTAAAAAAAAAAAAAAAATACAAAATAATTTGTTACTTTTTATTAGTCATTTAGGAATAACATTTTATTACTTTTAGTTCAAATACTTCTGTTAGTTGCATTAGTAAAAGTACTTCATCAAAAGAGTTGAAATACTTGAAGCCTCAAGTCGATTGAGCTATAGTCTTTATGTATCGTTATATAATCTTAGTTTTTAAAGTTCTGGAATGTTGTATGTAGTAATGCATCTGTATTTTCATATTCTCTGCAGTCATAATGAGTCACGGATCTTGGTGACTGTGAGGGCTTGTACGCGTGGAACCGGACCGTGTGTGTGTTTGCGCGCAGGTGTACGCGGACGGCTACGTTCCCCGGGAGATGGACTTCATGGTGGTGGACCAGCACCCGACGCTCCTCAACGTGACGCTGCACCCCACCAAGGTAGGTCCCGGCCGCCGGGTCGAGACCGGGCCGTGGCGCCGGCCCCCGTGGGGGGGCGAGCCCGCCCGGCCGACGACTTTCGTGGCCCGTGGTGGCGGTGGTGGTGGCGGCGGCGGTGCGGGGATGGTCGGTGGTGGGAACGGCGGCGAGCGCGGGGAGATGGGCTGCCCTGACGGCAGCGACGAGGGCGGGGGCCAGCTGCCGGGACACGAAGGCGGCGGCGCCGGACCCCACCACCGGCTGGAACCCTACGCGTTCTTCGACCCGCGCGCGCACGCCCCGGGCGGCAGCTCCCACGGCTCACGGCACGCGCGGGATTCGGACGGGAGCGCGTTCCAGGCCGTGCTCCAACTCGTCTCCGCGACTGTGCTTGCGTGCTGGAACAGTTAACTGCTGAACGACAGACATGCCAAACCCTTGTTTCCAGGGCTTCATGGTAACATGAACACTAGACCAAAACAATAACGTGTGCATGGACTCATTATGAATGTGAACCCACAAATAAATCACACATGTCCATTACCAACTAGCAGTTTATGCTATTTCCACAACAAAAAAAAAATATTTTGAATAAAGGCTTAAAGTACAATTAATTTTTAACATGCAATAATATAAAATGACAGCAGGAAAATTGAGAAATGACTTTACTAAAAACATATCTGAAACATTTAAGTAAGGTATTGTTATTTAATCAGATGAATGTTTAACTCACAATGTAGTACCTACTCCACACTATATGATTTGCGTAAAACGTTTTACAGTGAAAACATTTGAGCTTTGTCTTCTAATGCACTAACATTTAGCCCAGTGTATAATAAATTGTGTCATGATATATGCTTCTCAGGGGAGCTTTTATAACTTACACTACTTATTTTTGTAATTATTTGATAGCATTCTTTCAAATAAAAAACTAAACATATGAGCTTAAACCTTTAAACACAAGGCTTGGTTGATCTGATATGATAAAAGCTACATAAAAAAATAACTGAATACAAAACTTATTCTATATAATTATAATTCCCACAGGCCTCGTTACCTCAAGGTGAAGTCTGTACTCATCTTCAAAGTGGATGCTTACCCCTGCAGTACTTATTTTTACCTTAAGTCTGCCTGTGTAATGTGGGGAAAAAAGTCTTACAATATCAATGAGGATTAGGTAAAAGCTGAATTTTGGGCAGTTGTTAGACTAAAATCTTTTTTTTTTTCCCAATAAAAAGATTAGGATTATAGCGTCTCCACTCTCCTGCATTCATTATTTTTTCAAACTTATCCGCTGGATTGAAATTTGTAGTAAGTTGTCAATGCTTTAAAGTGATGCAGTGTTTGTTATTCTTGACCAATGACTAGAAACCAGATTTTAAATTGAATTGTGATAAAGAAAAACCTAATAAACCATACAGAACTGAAATATCACAAAATGAAGCAACATTTTGACAAAACTTGCATAACAAATATTTAATCTTTAATTGCATTTAATTCAACAACTTTCATTAATTTAGCTTCAATTTTTTTACCTCAATGTGTGGATGAAATGGATAGGGAAAAATTAATTTTGCTTTACTTAATCATTTTTACATAACTGACTTTGGCACATTTTTCAAACTTGCAAATTCTTGCTGATTAGGTTTTATTGTTGTGAGTAATTTTATCTTGGACGTGCATACTACAAATAATTATACTGTAAACAATATATTATAATTGTCAGTATTTTTGTGAGTACCTAATGAGTCATTTTAGTGTCATATTAATGAACAAACTTTATTTTTATGAATAAAATTTTGTCTCTACACAACAAGGTGAGAGACGGGCAACCTGAGAACATGAACTGCATGAAAGTAATTATTTATAATCGGAAGAAACTTAATTCATGAATTTATTAGCACTCTGTGCTAGTGACAGTTAGAAAAGCTCCCCCACGATAAACATATTCCATAAAGTTGGTTAACTGCTTGTGTTTGTAATCACTGCTGTACTGTATTCTAAATATTGTGCCTATAAATGTTATCAATGACCATAAATATTGAATTGGAGGACCACATAATTACTAAGGTTGATTTGGTAATTTAGTTCATAATTATGTATTTATAATATTAATCATACAGATAATAACAAAAAAATAAAACTTTCAAAGTACCTACACTGAAAGTCGAATATTTAACCTGTATGTATTTGGCTCAAAATCTGAAAAGGAAAGAAGTCATGATATTTGTTTCCTGAGGGAAAAAAAAAATCTATTTTAATTTAATAATTGTCACTCTTAAGAGTGTTTTAACAAAACTATTTTATTTTTTACATTGCATGAATCCATTAGTACCAATTCAGCATTAGTTGATTAATATATGGTGTAGTACACAATAAAAATAATATTGACCATTAAAAACTAAATAGCATTATTCTTATATTATTTTTTTACCATACTGTTGACATAAAATGTCATGTTTAACATTTTTGCTTTATTATTACCTGGCTATGGCCTTTAGTTTTGTCACTTCAATTTTTAATCATCATATGCAATTTCTCTTATGATGGCTCAGTAAATGGTTCAAGTTTGTCTTCACAGTCTTAAAGCATTCAAGTGCATGTAATTTGAAAGCAGATTTTGAGCCAAATTTTATACTAGTCTATAGTTTTGTTTTGTTCACTGTGCCTCCATGCAACATCACATTTTCCAAATGGTCCATTCATGGTATTTTCACACTTTTTTTTTACACAAACCCAAAAATCACAGACTATAAAAAGTTTGGTTGAATCTTAAATAGCTCATTGAACTGAATGTTTTAACTTTTACTGACAGTAAAGGACTTCATATAATTTTTTTTTTTTAATTTATAGTAAACATAAATTTTAAAAAAGTGATAAAATTGGTGTGCTGTAGTAAAGAAAAGTTTTGTATTTCAAGCAGCATCTACAGGAAGAAAAAAATTTGATTGCTAACAATTAGAATTTATTTAGTTTGACTCTCTTTAGCTATGGAGACCGAAACAGTGATTCGTATGTTAACATCAGACAAACAGATTTCACCAGTTTGGATTGAGTTGGGTCAACCCAGCTAATGATGACCCAACAAATTCAATATTACAATTAGCAGAAATGATCATGGTGTAGGATCCATATTGTATTTACGAAGAAATCAAGAAATACACAAATTCACATTACGACGGGCACTTACACTATGAGGCACGACACAACGCGAAATTTTGTCTGATAGTAGTTTACTTGCACATGTTTTTACATAAAAGCAATGCACACAGAATCAGACGCGGCACAACTCCACAAAACTGTCGTGATCAGACACGAGTTGACAACATTGTATGACTGCTCCCTCTTCTTCACGAGCAGACTGTCTGATGGCTGTAGTGTTCTGCCCATGCGCGACTATAGAAAACATGTCAACAAAGGCATGCCATAGTGTGTTTATAGCAGACTAGTTAAAGACTGTTATTCATTGTTAATTTAATTTGAGTTAATATTCACATGTAAAGTATCTTAATTGATTTTGCCATGGTATGGAATTGGATGCAGACCAATTAGTATGTTTATTACAGGAAAGACCTATTTTATGTAATCCATCTTTGAACGAGAATCGCGACAACAATTTGATTTCAAGAATGTGGGAAACAAATAATGTAACAAAAATACGGTGTTAAGCTGTTGCGAGGCAACTGTGGTGTCGTGCCATGCTACTTTGCGTCAAATCTGATTCTGTGTGCACCCAGCCTTACTTTTGCATTTATTGTTCACTGAAAAACAGAGCTGAAGTACACGCATGAGAAAATTTGCAGTTGTATCATCTTGCCAAAAAAACTTCTTTGCCAGAACCAAGTAAAGGTTGTAATGTCGCTCAACAAAAATACTGTTTTCACAAAATTTGTTTCCACTACAATTTATTACAACTAGGGTATTCAGAACTGTAACAGATTTTCAAAACCAGGAATTATGTTTCTAGTCTTTAACGGAACCGAGAACTCCCAGTACTTTCGGTACTAGGAAGTGTTTTTAATTAATGGTGCATCAGTCAGTGATATAAATAGTAATAGTTAGTTTTGAACAATTAAACAAGTTTTAGTAACAAAAGTTAAAAAGATAAAATTTTGGTGTTACAATTTTTTATTGCCAAAAGTATCTACTAACATAAATAATCGTTTTAACGCATGTAAAATCACAGAATTATTAAATAGAAAGCAGACAATAATGGAACAAACAAACAAATTTCAAATTACTAAATAAACATAATGTTTAGGATATTGCATCTAGCATAGCAGTTTCTTGGCTCATTTCCAAAACATTATTGCTAACAAAATTACAGACTTAAAGATCACTTATCTTTAAGTGAAATTCCAAATAATCATTTGCTTGAACAATTGCATTTAAAAAAAAAATACTGAGCTTCATGCATATTAACCCTTCTACAGCATAATAGACTGTTACAAATATTTTCTGATATCACGTTTGGGATAGAATAGTGCTATTGCAGAGACTATAAATTAGGTTTCCCCATTGGTTACAAGATGTAACCAGCCTCACTACTATTGTGAAACATATACATGAAAATTCACACAGTGAATGACTGTAATATTTTAAATTTAAGTCTGAAATAATTTTGAAATGCAGTGGAAAATTATTTCACTCTCTTTAATTACAACATTACAAGTATTAAACCATAATGGCCATAACTCTGGACTTGATCCTTGCAGTGTAATGTCAAACCAACAGCTATCAAAGGGCAGTGATTGTGTTTTTTCATGGCTTCAGAAAAATTTTAAATTACCATAAATGGATTAGAGCAGCATTATTACTTTCCTCTCTCCAAAACTTTGTGCAATGTACACTGACAAAAGGTTCTTTATACATGCAGTACATGTGTACTACAAACCCTAAAGACTAAACACATTTTTGACAAAGTTACTGTTTTTAAAGTAATCACTGTTAGCTTTGTATGTTTGTTACTGTAGAAGAAAACTCTGCTGTTTAGTAATTGTTGTCTAGAGGCACAGTGAGAACAGACAGACAAAAATAGTGGAACAACACTGCAATAGCCTACATATCGAAAATATTTTATATTTTAATCTTGCACAACCAATTATTTTATTACTTTGATACTTTTATGCTAATTTTTGTGAAAATAAGAAAATATTTTCTTACCAGATTATTTTGACCACATGATGAATGGATACACAGATGATCCCTTATCCGCAGTGAAATTATTGATGTGCATATGTACTGTATAAGCAGTTATGAACATTTGCAGTCACAATACAAATTTTTTTTTTATCTCAAGTCATGTAAATGATTAAAATTGCCAGTAGGCAATAGATAATAAGTGTGCTTGGCATTTGTGTTAGTGGTCTTAGTTTTTGAGAGGAGTGAAAATGAAGGTCTCTAACATTCCTACTGAAGTTTCTAGCAGTTAAATCCAAGAAGCAGTATGTATTATCCATTTTATAATACATTCAGAAACACCTAAGCCACCTTCACTTGCATTATTAGTTCAATTTCCCTAGCGAAAAGCCAGATTTACCATGATGCACATGTGTGTATATATATATTTATAGTATATTACCTAGAGACATTTCAAATTATAAATATTTTTAGTAAATGCTCTCTAATAAGTAACTTCACACGCTTTGATTCCGTGCCCTAGTTTGTTTGTTTTCTCCTATTGTCTTTCACTCATTTTCTGTCTACCTACCAACAGCTTTTACTTCCTGAAATTTTCATGTCAGCATTACCCACACATGGTTATCAATTTACGCTTACCAAGGGAATTTATTCTATAATATATTGTTGGAATTAAATCATTCACACACTGAATTATGCATAGCAATACTTTTGAGGAATGACAAAGCATAGCCTTCAAATAACATTTTCTAAAATTTAATGATCATACAAATGTAGTTAGGTAGCGTAGTTCATGATTTCAAAGGTTGTTGCCTTTGTAGTTTGTACAAAGCAGTACTATGCTCCGACAGTCATAACCTGAGTAGATTTTCACTACTGTTCCCTTTATTCTTCACCAAAATTAAAGGTGACAACTTCCGCATCTGGCCAGAGTTTGCATCTTGATTTGTACAACATAACCAATTAAAGAACTTTTTTGCAAATTTATTTTGAACTTAATTTGCTTCCAGACAAACTCTACAATCATTCAACTCAACCATTTAAAACCTCATAAACTGTCAGTGGATCATGTATTACTCACTCTACCTATAATTATACCAAAAAAAAATTGTAACTTTCTTAAAGCCCTAGCCTTCTGCATGTTCTTATCAGCCAGCAGGAATTAAAAAGTAACAAAAAAAAAGACATGATTACAATAAATACAAAAACATCTTAAATAAGCAATTAAATAAATTAATTTAAAAAAAATAATGTCTTAAAAACATAATTAAACCATCAAAGACAAAAAATGTGATGGATACACCACACTGCAAAGTCAAAATCTCTAGTCATTAATGAGCCACCCACAGCTACATCATTCAAGCTACGTTTGGTCAATATCTGGCAAACTTCTAAGTTCTCAAAATTAAATTCTTATAACTAGGTATATTGTATTGCTTTGTGATGCACATTATAACAGTCTGTGAATCTAAATGCAGCAGCCCATACCTGCATAGAGTGACACATATAATAAACATTAAGAGATAACTACTAACCACTAGCCACCTTCACTACATGCTCTTTTAATCACATTGGACAATGTTAGCAAAATTGGTCAATGGCATTCAATATTGTTACACTGCTGAAAATTCTATTAACATTAATCTAGAAATGTATCAATAAAATTGCTCCAGCAAACTATACTTCTCACCCCAGAATTACATCTAATGCCGGAAGTCACTATTATGGTCTTAACGCTAAATTTCTGTTAGGCATAGCATACAAAATTTGGTTGTGTGCACTGTAATAGCAATATTTACTATTCATAGGTAGTCTTAGCTTAATTTGTACAAAGGATTTACCACTACTGCATGCACCAGTGATCATCTTACCCTCAAAATCTACTTTCTTGCAACCTATACTTTCAAAAAATCCAAAATTCATATCCTCAAGCATTATACATACATTTAAATGGTCAATGATAATTTTTGGTAAAAAAGACAAGAATACATATTGATTTCACTGCATCACAAAGAAGTTCCATTTCAGTTTATTGTAAACAGATATACATTCCCACGTCAAACTAATTTTAAAAAATTAGAATATACAACTTATCAAAGAAATACCTATCTCAGCATTAATGAGAAAAATTAAATGGATGCTATGTGAACATGTTCTGAAATTATATAAATGGATTGGTGGCATCACAATAATGCTGATTGACTAAGCTGTTAAAAACTTGTAGGCAAGGCAAAATAGTTTGCCTTGATTCTTAGAGAGCCTTAGGACAGAAACACCAATAAATGTGTAATTTAACTAGGAGCTATTAGTATAATAAAGGTTGTGTAATAGTAGCACTGGGTTTACATGCTACAAGGAAATGTAAATGACTGACACGTACCAAAGGCTTTGTAATATATATCTTGCTTTACTTCCCAAAAGCAGACAAACATTTTTGCAATGTATGAACTATGTAGTAATAGTAATGTGTATGTGACAATGTGTGACAAAATAATAACATACCAAGTAGTCAGTTTTATAAATGGTTTCTTAAACTTACATCCTTGATCCTTTAACAAATTATCAGGATAACTTTTCAGCCTCTTAAAACACATAAAAGGATTTTGTGTTAGGTAACTGCAAAATGCCAAAAGTGAAGTTAATATTTACAAATGTTGATGGTGTCCAGTCTGTGTTCTGCATACAAGTAGAGCCATGTAATTATGCATTTTATCAATTTGTGTCAGAATTAAAGCATTACTTACACCTACCATCCTGATTTTGTACTAATGATCTGAAAAAACCTTTGACTTCATTTTTGTTGAATCAGATGTTTGTATTCTTGGCCAGACAAAAAAGAAAGAGCAATTAAGAGCAATTTTACTAAGGTGCTATAATCTACACTACTAACCAGCTTAATAATTATGCTCTCATTCACAAATTACATGTTATGATATTGAACTTAGTATCATTATAAGCTCTAGGTGTTGGTGTTCTATGTATGTTGTTTTTCATTATGTCTATTTTATGCTGCAGATTTTGAGGGCAAGGTAGCTTAAACTAAATCTTTCCCCTATTTGTTAATAAAACTGCTGATGTTAAAAAATAAAATCCATCTCACCTTTTCAATTATCAGTTCTCATCAATCACGGTTGTATCCTACATTCTTATCTGAGAGTGAGCAAACGAAAAGCAGCAATTTCTTTGGAAAAATGCCATATACACTCACATAACTTCCTCATAAAATGTCACACAAAGATTTTTTAGATTGCAAGTAGATGGGCAAAAAAATGTTGTGCTACTTCAATGCCCAATGCTAAGCGGCCTCATGTCTCTATCAAGCTGAATTTTTTTATTTGGTTACTGAAAAAACTGACCTTGTCTTTTACGCCAGAAACTACATCCTTTATAAATAATTTAAAGTTATCTGGTAATAGATAAATGTATTATACTGTAAGATATGTTGGGTGATGTATGTAGATCTATTGCTATTGGTTCTGGGTGTACAGCATGCAGGAGGGATGGTGCGATGTTTGAACTGAAATGTGGGTTGATGTGTTTTCAGCTAGAGAGTGCTGAGGCGGCTGTTGTGAGAGTTAACTCATCCCTGGAAGGTTCTGTTGTCTTCCCCACACCTTAGCGACCACCGCGAAACAACCACCCTCACACTGTAAACTGACCAATGTAAAGTAGCAGACGGGATGTAAGTAGACCCCGCGGGCACACAGTCCACGCCGCCTCTTCTGCTTCCATCTCTCTCTCTGCGTAGTGCATGCTGAAGGCACACTGCGGTTTGCACTCAAGATGCGCTTGCAAATCAAACAATCTGCCAGATAAATCATGCTGGTTTTAACGTTCTGAGTGACGACCTGCTTTGTACACTGCCGAGTAACTCTGCTGGCTGATCCTGCAAAGTAGTAGTAATAAGAAGGAAGGGAAAAAATTAACCTAGGAAAGTGTATAATTCACTAATAATTTTTATCTTTCATTTAGACCACAGATTTTTAATTGGAGAACAAACTGCAGAAGTAGAATCAGCTATCCAAGCTACAGCCGAAAACTATGTAATACGAAAGAGCCACTGTCGGAACAATGACTGACCTTCCAAAGTTGGAAAAGATGACAGTCTTGAGCATTCAACTTGTGAATTGGATCAGAGTTATTATGAAGACAAATTAACTAAAGTATAATATCTTAATGTGGTGTATTTTCATGCAGAATACATTTTGATGAATAACTATACTTTTTATTTCATTTTTTTTAACAACCAGTGAACTATCAACACATGATACACTAATTATATTGTACATAATGTATTACACAAGAGAAAGTTTGACACCTACTTGTTACTCTGCAAACTATTTCTTGTAAATACTTGGTTATTATAAGACTTTATTTAGTAACATATAACTTCTACCAAAAAAAATAGCATTTGATACTTAATGTTTTTGAACTGCAAATTCTGCTCAAATTAATGCACTGAGCACCAAAGTCTACACGTGGAATTTTTGTGGCTCATCTGTTACAGTTTTACGCTTATTAAAAAAAAATGTAAACAACATAAATGAATGAATTAACTGAAATGATATGAAATGCAAAGAAATATCAAACATCAATTATAGAGATGTGCAAATATTGATATTCTTTAATGGAATGAAAATGAAACTATAGTTGCAGATTTTTGCTAAACTGAAATGAAAATAAACATTTTTCTTTAAGGTTCACCTCTAAATGAAAACATTTTCCCCCTATGGAATGTAAAAATAAAACTCACATAAAAAATAAGTAAAAAGTTAAGTTAAAATTACTTTACAAGTTGCTCTGTATCAGTCATCTTATCAAGACTGACTACTATTCAAGATTCCTCTTTTATTCCAGGTCTGCCTTCCAGTTGAGGTTGGCATATAGTGGAAGTCTTCTTAAATCGTTGTCTCTTACATATGGAGTGTTTTAAATTCAAGGTCTTCTTATAATCAAGATTGTAAAATGTGCATGGCCGTATTATATTTGTGGTCATATTAAGTTCTGTGTCACCCTGCATTAGTTTATTTTATACATTAGAGTATCTATCTTGTATTTGAGGCCATCCCAAAGTACTGACTAGATATGCTAAACATTCAAAATTGAAGTTGATGGTTTCAACATTCAGTTTATCATTGGGAAGGTACAAATTGGATTCCAAACTATTAAAATATATTCAGATAAACTAAATGAACATACTTAGGCACTCAAATAGTAATTTAACTTTAAATGTACTGATTTTAATTAAGAAAATTTGTTATTGAAATCAAAAAAGAATGTTCTGAATGTTTAAATATTGATTGTACTACCAGACATTTGCAAAACCTTAATAATCACACGAAGAATATATATATATATATATCCTGTTTTATCGCATAATCGTCGAACGCGTATAATCATCGCACCTATATTTTAGGGCGTCAAAATTTGGATAAAAAACGTAAACGTTGCATGATGTTTTTGGTCCCGCTATTAGATTCCGAGCGCTTTGTGTAGGTATCTTTTCCGTATAAAACAATGTGTTTTAAAGTAGAAATCTAATATTTATTCAGACATTACCACTTTACTTATTTAATTAACGGAAATACGAAGTTGTCTATTGTGTAAATTATTTTTAAAGACTTTTTAAACGTTATAACCTTTATCTGTTCGTCTGCGTCGCCGCAGTGTACCGCTTATAAAAATGTAGCCAGCGCTAGTTGGCATCATTCATGTTTGATTATGTTGCTTCCCGTATAGAGCGCGCGCACGTAGTTGAATATCGATACTGATATCTCGCCGATTGCATGCAATGCACGCTCTCTGTCAAGTGCTGAGTTAACTACATTTGTTGGCCCGCACTCTTTCGTAGTGTGTACTACGACGATAGTTATGCGTCAGTTCAGGCTCGCATTCACATTTTGTTTTTATATTTAAAGTTGAAGAAAGATTTTCGTTGCATTACTTATTATTTTTAATTGTTCAGCGTTCTTTTATATAATCAACTTTTTAAATAATCGTACTTTCCATGAATGGGTTTTGTTTTTATAAATAACTTTACCTAACAAATTTTTTTTTTTTGCATAAACGTTGCACTCATACTTTTTAAACTTGATTTTAGTGTAAAATGTGCGACGATTATGCAATAAAACACAGTAAATAAATAATTATTGAAGAAGATAGAGAAAGATGTCTCCCAATATTTAGAGTTAAAAATTAACACCTGAAATGCAGCCAAATTGTTCACAAAACTACAACAGAATCAGTTTTACTCTCTTGCAGATGTACAGCAATATGTTTATGAGCAATGGTGCAATTTACTGCATACACTACACAGCAGGTGAGCTTGGCTATCACATTTAACTTTGAGTGTAAATTAAGTAAAGATATTTTATGGTGATGGAAGATTTTTGCATGATGCATGTTTGAAAGGAAAAATGTTTTAAGTTGTCTGTAACTTTTTCATTTTTAAATTGTGTACATATGTAGTTGCAACCAAACAGATCCTTCAGAAACAGCTGCACTTACCTACAATGCTGTTATAAAAGTCCCCAATTATATTTTCATCACAGTTACACAGTACAGATTCAAAATTATTTATTAAAAATATTTGGTGCAATGCTGTTTCACAATTTTGAATTTATAGGTTTTAAGAATTTCTGTGATAGCTAGTGATTAATCCATTATTATTTTATTTATTTTATTTTATGCCACCTATGTTAATGGTTTCCTTATATGAACAGTCATCTTATAGTAAGTTTCGAAACATTGTTCAACATATGAGAATACTGTAGTTATCTGTGGTTAAAAATTTTAATTCAGAAACTGATCCTTAATAGATTAATTAATGGTAACTGAATAACAATAGGACCCACCGTAATATTAGTAGTGTTAAAGTAGCATCAGACAAAACAGCTATCAAAGCTAAATTCTTTTTCAACCAAGAAGTCACTAATAGTTTAGTTTATGGAACTTCTGACTTGAGCCATTGGGATAAGGAATTCTAAAGTTTTAAAAATAAAAATGAACAATTTGAATGTATATAATTTATGAGAAAAGACAATTTACCTGTAGTTTTACCATTTGGACTCAATCATATGTATCTTTTATAATAACAATGGGTATGTTTGTATTTTAAATAAAGTTAAACTGAAGCTGTTGTGATGGACCAGAAATTTGTTTAAAAAAAATTAAAGTAGAGAGTTATATTTTATACTCTATAGGAATTAAATGTGTTTGTGATGATTACTAAAGGGAATCAGTTTAAAACTCTAAAAGCAGTAAATATGTTATTACTGTTTTCAAAGTTGTTGAAACCTCATTTGCACTTTTGCCTTTTGAGTCAGGGTGTCCAAAAATATCTGGTGAACCAATGTAAGGACTTTTTCAGCAATAAAATTATCTTCGAACTATTTTCAATACAGCATCATATTTTTGTATATAATTATCAAAATTTAATGTACATACTTCCCAATAGATATACTCACAATAACATGCCAATTTTTATTTCAAAAAGCTTATAATCTTTTCAGAGATAATTTCCACATGGATATACTCACAATAACATGCCGATTTGTATTTCAAAAAGCTATAATCTTTTCAGAGATAATTTCCACATGATTACAGAGGATAATCTCCGTGACTGTAAACTGAAGAAAGATGTCCAAAAAAAAAAAACCAAGGTAGCAAACTGCTGGTGGGAATTAAAGTTTAGTGACTTCTAGCACAGTTATTGTTTATTTTAGGTTGTTTTTTTTTTTGTGACTTTAGTGACCTGCAGATATCCTGTATGTACATTATAAATTATCAGTTAGCAAGTTTGCACACGGATATTAAGTTAGCTGTGAAACTACGTAGTAAGAGTAACGGGGCCCGACGGACTGCAAGTCCGTATGGGATCCCTCGCGGTGCTTTCGGCAGCAGACGCAGGATAGGTAACCAAGGGTCGTGCCACGCTTACTTCCAGAGGCAAGACAACTTCTACAGACCGCAGCCGCACCACGTGTACTACCACCACGCCCAGGGGCCGCACAAGAAGCCAGAAGGAGGGGGCATCTTCTCGTCCATCAGCAGTGGCTTCAACAACCTCGTCAGCAACATATTCGGCTGAGCGGCTGGGCCCAGCGTTCAACCGGAGAGTGCAACGTGCAACGCCGCGGTTGGCGTGTACGCCTTCGCTCAGGCAACAGAACTCACTCGTGTAGTGTTTGTTAACTTATCTTCTGGCGACACACGCTGTGTCTAATAAATAATTACAGTGACTTTCCTAGTGTTGCGAGCTTCAGCTGATTGTGTAGTAAGAGATATTCTCTGCAATTTACCACCAACGTGAATTTTAACTTTGCTCCATGCACGAATACTAGGTATGTTGAAAACACACTGGAATGTTATTTTGTTACAATTTTCAAGAAAATATAATAATTTAGGATTCAGGAGAGCAGATAAACCATAGAAAAGTGATAAAAAAAATTGTCTGTATTTTTTTTAAGTTTATGTAATTTTAATGAGTTTTACATATCAAACATCAACTATATTACAAACCATATCATATTTTCAAAATAAAATGCAAACAAAACTTATAGCAATAACAATATTTGGTCATATATCTGACATTTCTGCAATATAATTTTTTTTTTGTGCTACCATCATGTACAACTGTCAATGATCTCCAAGTATGTGAAATGGTAGAATATCTAAATATGTATATCAACACTTATATATTTTTTGCACTTAAGATGTTCTAGTATCTATGATTAAAGATTGTTTATAATTATAAAAGTACAATCAAAGATTCAGTGTTATACGTAGTTTTAGTTGTTTTTTTTTAAATGATTATTTAAAAGGAATTTAATGTAGTTTTTCACAAATCATATTATTAGTGACCAGCAATATAGTACCCATAACTTATTTTAATGTTTACCTGTGTTAAAGAGAACAAAACTGAACTTCCACTCTAAGATGTTCCTATTAAAATAACTGTTCTAGATCTATGAAATAAATTTATAAATAAATATTCCAAAAAATATATATAATGTTTTTTTTATTTTTATCCTACTACAATGACTTAAAAAGGAGATCTGACATAACATTTTTTGACAGAACCAATGTACTGTGAGAAACTAGTTAATTTTTAACACGAACATGTTGTGGCATAAAATGATAAAACATTATTTCTATTTATAAGCATACAAAACCCAAGCTCTGCACTGTCCCAGAGGGCTATCACAAGGTAGTTTACAATAAGAGCAGGGTAGGCCCTGACTATCACCATTACACCCACATTAGTAGGAGCTGGAAAAATTAGCATCTGTTATTGCAAAATCATTTTTAGTGCTACTTGTTTAAAATACATAAATACCGTATTTACTCGCACATAGGTCGCCATCGCATATAGGTCGCACCCATAATTTGAAGTCTTGAATTTGGTATTTAAGATTCCCCCCATATAGGTTGCACCGGTAATTTAATGACGCGAACAGCCGGCGCACCGTGCACGAAAGAGTTAACGGGTACTGTAAAACTCCGCTACTACGAGAGCTGATAATGGCGTGATAAATTGTTGTAAAACAAGTACTCGTAATAACCGAATATAAAAAATTGAAGTCAAGTTAGATTCCTGACTTCTTAAAATGTCTTAATTGTAGACTATAACTTGAAAACAGTTCTTTGTATTGAAAAAGTGCACAGAATAAAAGTTGTAGTAAATTTAATTACGAATAAAAAGGCCTGTTATGATTTTTTATATCTACAGCGGTTTTCGTTATGGGTTCCGATAAATACTCACGCTAAGTGAATTCACGTCACACGACTTCGGCTATGCTAGCCGGCTGGTTGTTACTTTCGTTCAAAACGTGGCGAAGGAACTTGTGTGGATCAGGTAGAAAACATTCGGCTATAAACGAAAGATATAAGAACAATTGTATCCTGAAATGCTGTGACATGTTTTTGGAGTAGATAATCACAGCGACAGACCGACAGGATACACTCCCGCCCTTGCCGTCAGCGATGTTTATTTTGACAGCTCAAGCAATTATCTTTTCCACGACCCTTCACAGCGTAAAAAAAAAGAAAAAAAATCATGTTCGAATGCAGATGGAAAAGTAACTATGCAGTAAAATAAATATATTTACGGCCCTGCTAAATTTTTCTATTCAATAAAATTCGAGGTATTAGTGACTTTTCAGCAGAAACTGCTGTGTGACTAATAAACAAATTGTATCATAAAAACTTAAACTTATAAAGTATTTATTAAAGGCGAAGGACAGTCGTATAAGCCCATAAAAATATTTATTTTACCGAGAATGGACTATACAATGGTTTGTGGCTCTGGGAGGGATGAGCCTTGAAGAATTAGCAGGGGATGGAAGAGGTAAGCGTCACGTCACGTATGACGTCAAGCCGCCGCTACCGCCAGCCTGGCCAGACGAGTTTCTTATGCTCTCACAGAAGCTACCACAGTGGCTTTTCGTGCGGGCGGGTAAGATAACATGACAGCTGAGACGGCTTTTCGTGCGATAGTGGACGCGCCGAGCTCGGCTAGACACTGCCGCGTGGACAGTCTAGAGGGGTGGTATCTATTTTTAGCCATCTTTTTTTTTATGCCTGCCTGCTTACAGTACAGCTCTCGCCAAGATAAACGTGAACACATAGCGCCCAACAAAGTGTAACAGCCGTTTTTTTCAGCCGATTTTACTCAAATTTTCAACTTTCTCTGCTCAAATTTTTCACGGTTTCTCAAAAAATGGTCGTATAAACGGAATGGACGCATCAGAGGGGGGTCGCATCGGCGGGATTCTACTGTATTGCAAAAAAAAAAAATCCTCAAAAATTTAAAAAAAGATTTCTTCACATATAGATCGCACTTCATTTTCCCCCCATCAAATTGGGTAAAATTGCCGCGACCTATATGCAAGTAAATACGGTATACACATAATGACAGTCTGGATGTTTGAAAATTGAATATTTTAAATACAAATAACTCCAATTAACAAATATTTAATTTCTGTACAATTTTCTCATTGCTGTTTCGATTAAAATATCAAAATACTAATGCAAATTTTACTTAAAAAAAAATTGATGGTACAATTTGCTAACAAACATTGAGTTGCCAGTTGAATTCATATAATAATACACAAATCAACTGGACTGATAGGGTGGGGCTTACCTATATTTATAAGTTATTTCATATGTAACTTGGCTGCACCACAGGGACAGGCAATATCACGAACCACGATGGTCAACGAACGTGCAAATCAATAAATGTCACACAGTCAGGTTGGTATCCTTGCTCATTTAAATCAAGTTTGCCAAAATTCATCTTCAAATTCAAATATTAACATTTTATGTTGAATAACTGTATACCCATGTGTGTTTGAAAAAACTGCTGATTATTTTAAGAAAATAGTTAATGTACAAATGTACATATAAATTTGCTGTATTTATAGCCACAACTTTAAAAGAAGCCGATTTGTGTGTAGTGTATTAGGTGTGCATTTAAGTTAAGTAGATTGCCATTTTGGGAGCCCAATAGAGTTGTTGTGAAACTAATTGGTTAACCTGACATTTTAATTTGAAAATAATAAATGACAGCATCTTTCAAGTATCTGGTAATAAAACATAAGAATTTTTTTCTTCCCCATAACATCATTAGATAAAGTTTCCACAATATTTTACTAAACAATAAAAGTTTATCATTTATGTCTACATCCTGAAACCGAGTAAACCTATAAAGCCAATTGAAGATTGTTGTGCAAGACAAAACTTAATTCCTTTGGTTATATGCTGTGTCATTGGTAGAATCACATTTACAATCATTACTAGATGATTTCTGAGGGGAAGAAAAATAAGGAATGATGTTTACTGTACAAAATTAATAGTTTACTGTAAAAATTATTAAAATAAAACAGAGTAAAAATTTAGAAACCTTTGGAAAGAACTGGCTCTCTATGCAAAAACGTGCTTCTGGTCACAGAGAACTCTTTGATGCAAAGGTCTCACGAGGAACCAATTTTTAAACATTTATAACCAAGCTCCTAAAACAAAGCAGTTTAATGATGTATACATGTAAACTGTTCATTGGAAACTCACATTCTGCAAATCATGACATTACAACATTTCTCCAGCATTGGCAATTTGTTATTCTTGGTGTTATACTACACTTATAACCCACTGATTCCAAGCATGAAAAAGTAATTGTTGCCGTGAAGTACATTTTCTTACAAATAAACTGAAAATTAAATTTTTTTTTAAATGATGTAGTACAGTGGTACATTTCGTAAATTGAAAAACTTTCAGAAAAAGTTTTTGTGAACCTTTCAAGATAAGGTGCTGCAAGAAAAAATTCAGTCCTTGACTTATGAAACTAAGAAATTAATTTGCAACACATGATAAGTCTATGTATGCTGTTGCTACATGACTTCATGTTTTTCTGTTTGTTACACCACAACAATCGGCTATCTAAAAGTCTCAACTCAACAAGAGTTAATATTACTGATTACCTCAATTACAAACACTGGTAAAAAAAATATCTCTGCAGTTGACGCTTGTGGGAGGTAACGCAGCGGTGATAACCTGCGCGGCGGAGCAAGGCAGTGGACTCAGGGGGCGGAGGCCTCCGCGGGGACCAGCTCCCGCACCATGTGGAAGGCCGCGATCAGCCCCGCGAGCTGGGCGTTCTCCCCCGCCCCCCGGCACAGGCGGTGCTCGATGTCAGACATGGCCACCAGGAGGCCGGTCTTCGCCTCGGCCGGCAGCTCGACTGGAACCGCCCAGAAGCACAATGTCCAGTGGGTTCTCCTCAGGCATGAACTGATATTAGAACACAGATGACTGAACACATTGAACCACCAACTGTCTAGTTCTATTGAAAGCAAACAGTTTTTTAAACTCGCTTATCAAACAGCAAGTAAAACAAAGGAGCACTCGAGAACTAATTTAAAAAACCAAAGAATGAAACATTAAGAATGACATAATTACTGTTTCAAGGTAAGTTACTCTTTTATTTCAGTACTTCAAATCTTAAAATTATGTAAACAGCAAATCTTAACATTATTCAGTATGTCCATAAAAGAATGTCCCAGTTATAGAATTTAATGGTATCAACTGTAAGCGTTGAAGAGAGTTGGTTCAAGGTCTCAAAGAGTACAGTGTTTTCACGCATAATCGTCACACTTATTATTCTAAAATCAAGTTTGAAAAGTAGGGGTGCGATGATTATGCGTAAAATTTTTTTTTTGTTGGATAAAGTTATTCATTAAAAAAAACCAATTCATGGTATTACGTTCATTAAAATCGTGAAGTATGTATAAAAGAGCACGCCAAACAATTTAAATTATTGAGTCGTGCAACAAAAACCTTTCAACTTTAAATAGAAAAACAAAATCTGTGATCCAAATGCAGGATGAACGAACGCGTAACTATCGCCGTAGTAAGTACACACTCCACGAAAAAGAGCGGGCCATCAGATGTAATTAACTCGGCACTCGACAGAGAGCGTGCGTTGTATGTACTCGGCGAGATATCGATATTTAGCTACGTGTGCGCGCTCTATACGGGACGCAACATAACCAAACAGAGAGCGCATTGCATGAACTCTGTGAGATATCGATATTCTGCTACGTGTGTGCGCTCTACACAGGAAGCAACATAACCAAACATTAATGATTGCAACGAGCGCTGGCTACATTTTTGTAAGCGGTACACCGTGGCGACACAGATGAAAAGATTAACGTTATAACGTTTAAAAACGTTTTTAAAAGAAAATTTATGCATCAGACAACCACGTATTTCCATTAATTAAATAAGTAAGAGGTAATGTCTGAATAAATATTAGATTTCTATTTTAAAATACATTGTTTTATATGGAAAAAATACCCACACAAAGTGCTCGGAATCTAATAGCGGAACCAAAAACATCATGCGACTTTTACACGAGAGGTTTTTTTTAATCCAAATTTTGACACCCAAAAATATGGGTGCTACGATTACGTGAGTGCGACGATTTTGCGATAAAAGAGGGTAACTCAAGCAGTTTTAGATAAGCGCATGCGCGACTACTGCTTTGTTGTTTTCTCACTTGCAGCGCCACCTATGCAAAAAGGCGACTCCTCAGCATAATTTCTCTGATTAGGTGAACCTGTAAACTTTGTTTGGCAACAAGATTGAGCCCCTCCCCATTGGAATCTCCGTGTAAGAGAATGGTTGAAAATCAAAGTCCCTGACCGTTGAAATGGTCGAGATGAGAGAGCTCTATTTCGAAGGCCTCCACGTTCACTTGACATACCGCCATGCAATTTTTTTTCGTTTGGGGTTACATAAAAGAATGTGTCTACGTTCCGCCACTACCTAATAGTTTGCCAGAGTTGAGACACAGAATTAAAGAGACTATTGCTCCCATTACTCTGGATGTGTTAACCAAGGTGTGCAAAGAATTGTACTTCAGGTTGAATGTGTGCCGTATAAGTATAACTAAAGGTGCACATATTGAACATTTGTAGGAAAAACTAGATTAGTTTCCCTTCATTTTAATGTAGAATTTGTTGTAAATTGTTTAAAATCTAAATTAAACTGTTATAATATCAGTAGCGGCCGGTGATGTTAAATTATGGGTGTTCACACACTCATACATACACACATGCTAACACATATGCACTCATAAAGAAAAAAAAAAGACCTCCTACCTTACTGCGTACTAGAAGCCTGTTTTGGTGTCAGATTATCTGTGTTGGTGCGGCACCGTAGCAGTTACTGCTTATCTTGGAGTCGTGAAAGATATATTTCGTTTATTACACAAACTCATGTCTGTAATTGTAGCCCGAATTAACACAACGAAGCTTATTGAGCAGACTAGTTGTTTTTTAAGAAATTTTAAATTGTAATTCAAAATGGTAGATCGCTGATCAAGCCTCACATAAATAATAATAAATTATGTTTGATGTTCTTGATTTTTCAAATTTGTGGCTGGGCTTAAGCTTATCAAAGTGTTGTGCCTGAAAGCAATGTGAAGCTAAAAAATATGATTTTACAAACTTTAATGCTACAAAAGTATTGCACCATTATTTATTTGTAAAAAAAAAAACATTCTTCTGGTTTTCAGCTGAGCAAACTTGTTGATGACTCTATGATTAAAATCATGCATGCTATTTATTAGTCTTTTTTCTATTGACAACATTGCTAAAGCAGTAAGTCTTTCTTCTGACATAGTGTTCCTAAATTTTTAATTGTTAACTTTTCCTTGTAGTAAGTTTTCTGTTCGCTAAAATTGTTTGTACGGAATTCATTATGGCGATTTTTAAAAATTGTACATGTTTGCTATACGCGCTAAATAACGCAGTCACATTTTCACAGTTAAAGTCTTACAACGTTACAACAAAGGGAAACTTTATAAAATAGGTACCTCAGAAAAATGTTGTCCTGCGGAAGGCACAGACAAATATTTTACAAACGCACAGTCACACTAATTATTTAAAGATATTTACGCTCGCATTGAACCACACGCAACTATTTTTTTCTACTGGACGTAAAAAACTGAAAACGAAAAGTTTGTTTGGTTAGGGGTGATAGTATTGGAGTGGACAATCCTGGCATCTACCGGGCTGATTCATAAGTTATGACTTACTTCTCTGATCAGTGCTGCTGTGCGTGCTGAAATTTGGAACTACATCAATGAAACGCCAGGACAATCACGAGCACACCAGAGCCGTGCACTCGTCCAGTGTTAAATGTCCCGTAGGGGGTGACGTAATTCCTTCGTGCGCATGCGCAAAAGGACCGAGGCAGGCATGCAGGCAGCGCGTTTCGTGCACAGATCCATTGTGAACACTACAGCGTTGCCGTATCGCCACAATCGAAAAAATAAAAACAGACGTCCGTGACAGATGCTAACAAAGCGACGAGTGTTACTCTGGTAGCTGCCACTGGTAAAAGTAGATAAAAAGGAACTTTTAACTCTACAAAATAAATAAATGTTCTGTAGAAAACTGGGTGTGCACGTGCACTTGTGCTCTTTAATACCGGCCCCTACTGTATAATATACTACTGAAAATGGGACATTCTTTTGTGGACATCCAGTACATTGAATGAAATTTTAAAGTGCTGTTTTGCTTGAAATTTTATTTCTAACATCTACATGATTGGCATCAGTTAACATAATTGTAAGTTTTATGATGGAGATTTACCTGTTAGACACCAATTATCTACAGACAGATCAACTATAACAGCCAATTCAAATGAATGCACTTTGGAATTGGTACATCCCTGGGTTATGTACGCCATTAATAGTTTAAGTGGACACCACCACACATTACAGAACAGTTACATACTTATAAGCATCTGGAAAACAAAGTCAAGGTATCTAGGTATTTATGTATATTCCAATTCTAACAAAAGTGTTGAAAGTACTTACTCCGATGTACAAAGAGATGAACCTCAGTCAAAATGTCGTGCAAAGCAAGTCCTTTGGCGGTCTTCAAATCCAATATTTCTAAACTTGTATTAAGAAAATTATATCAGAGGTATTAACAGGATGCATGAAAGAAAAACCAAACAATGCTGTAAATTTAGCATATAGGAACAGTTTAATCTTTAACAGTTATACCAATGAAAAACAAAAAAAAAATCCACAAAATTAATGTGTATGCAATACATAGTCATAGTAATACTGTACACTTAATCTCACTGTTGAAATATGTATATTGAAAGTACAATTCTTGGGGAAAAGTAACAGGATAGGTATACAAAAAATTGACCTAGTTAATTACAATTAGTTAGGTTATCAATGTCAATTTTTTTAATTTACTTAATTTCCTCTAATAATTTTTTTCCAAACTTTTCCCTCAAATATTTAATTCCTTGAATACTAAGGATTTGATGGTATTTGAGGATTTAAACACAAGGTTACGGGGTCCATGGCAATGATAAATATGCCATCTGGAGTAATAGTGCTGAAAGTAGATTTTCATCGGGAATTTCAAAACTACTCAATCAGATGTGAATCAACTACACCTTTCTACAGCTTGATATAATGCTAAGTCATCATAAATTTCCATTTTTATACACCAAACTGCAGTTTTTTTTCCCCATCGTTTTTTACAAAATGTATAAACCTGCTACCACAGTTATACAAAAGAAACAAACCAAAAGGAAACACTTTTGCAAAGGATACTGTTGTAAGTGGAGGAGAAGGCATCACTGAGCAGCCACTGGACAATGTTGGCGATGTCACTCTTCAGCGGGTGTCCCACGCAGGTGTACACGTTGTCCTCGGTCACCTCCTTGTAGGCCATGGCGGTGCTCTGGAGGACGTTGATGACCTTCCTCATGTCGCCGCCCGCCAGCGTCAGCAGGGCCTTCTTGCCGCCCTCCGTGGCCGACACGCTAGCGGACAACGGTACCAGCACGATGAGTGACCCCTTTATGAGGTCAGTTTTATCCCCACCAGCTCTGCCTTATTTGTTTCAGACCAATTACAAATTAATTTATCGTAAAAATGCAGCTTACAAATTTTACCACTATTTCGGTGAAGTATCACAACATCAAAATCCTCTGTTAAAACAAATTTGGACTAAAAATAAAATCTAAAAATTTAGTCTCTAGTGATTACGATTTACAACTTAATGACTAATTTATTAGAGTGACGATGAAATCTGATCTGATAGCAAACTTTAACACATTCCACAATGAGGTAAGTTAATAGCAAAGTCAATTGCAACTGTAGGGGCCAACAAAAAGTTTCAAAGATGTCCACTGTGCCGCAAATGCCGTCGAAACCATCGAGAAGTGTACGCACTGTTCTTGTTCGATGACAAACTCGAGCCTGGGCATGATCTGCTCGGGACTCAGCGGCCCGAAGCGGAACCTGGTGCACCGCGACTGCACCGCAGGGATGATCTTGCTCAAGTAGTTGCAGATGATGCAGAACCTCACATTCTCAGTGAACTTCTCAATTACTGCAAGGAACAAGGGGGGAAAAAAACACATAACCTGTAACATACGGAATGTATTCTATGTTGTTCCAGACAATTATATTTCCTGATTTTTCAGTATTTTCTTCAATTAAATTCAGAATATTTGGAGTCAGCCCATTACAGATTAAAAATTAGATAAATAGACCTAGGTACTGAAAAATTGAAGGATCAATTTGGTACAGCTTTATAAGTAAAATAATGCACAAATAACTGAATAGCTACATATATAAAACTAAAATCGAGTTATCACTGCATTCACTATACCTATTTTCTAGAAAACTTTTTTTTTTTTTAGTAATTAAATCAATCTAGCTGATTATTTCTTCTGAGAAGAGAGTTTTATGTTTCAATCTATGTTACCGCAACTATAATCAGTGTTGGTTGATAGAACTATTGTTACCCCTACTTAGAATTAGACTAGGATTTATATATGTAAATTGTTTAGCACTTTAAAAAAAAAAAATTTTCTGGAATACCTACATTTTACAAAACATTACATAGAATTTCAATTTCTGGAACTGCTATAAAACAAGAAACACTACAATGAAATGAAAACTGACAGTAATGATAAACTCTGAGCGAACTAAAAATGCTATCAGCGCAGTACTGCAACTTGGCGACCAAGATCAACCGCTGGAATCCATCCGAAAAAATCTAAACACACGCTGCTAAAATAGCAACGGATTACAGAATGTTCCGAACCATAGAATGCTAGATTAAATACCTTTCACCTTTCAGGCCTCATAAAATCATGTAAGTTATGGTCAGGACAACTTGGTGAAATGGGGGTTGAACCATCAAATGTAGTGTGAAATTTGAAAATGAGAAAATAAATTATTTACCATGTTATTAACATTAGCATATACAGTATGATATTCTGCATCAATTAAGATGTTGCAGTGACAAAATACTAGGATTTTTTTTACTTAAAAGTATATTCGTTAGAATATACATCACTAAAACATCAAATTCATATATGTACTACTTAATTGTAGGTCTTAAAAAGGCCTACAGACAAGTCTGCGATAGCATATGTCTATCTTCTAAAGATGGTCCACAGTAACCATTTTTATCTTTAAATTGGTTGAAAATTAATGAATAATGAGTTATATTTTGTGAAGATATTTTAACTTACATGGTATTAATCGTTATCCCATTGACTCAGTTATGGGCAGTACTTTAAACTGAACAGTTACTAAATGTAAAACAGCATGTTGGGACCTAAAAATATATATCTTTTATTGTGAAATACTTTATAATGAGGTCTCACTTTACATACTAACTGTACTACTTACTTCTTCTCAAAGCATTCTGTGCATCATTTGTCATTGCATCTGCTTCATCAAGAATAATCAGTTTAAAACCAGACTTGAAAATTGTTTTGGTACTTGCAAAACTGAGAATTTGGCCTCTGACTATACCAATGCCTCTGTCGTCTGATGCATTCAACTCCAGCACCTGCAATAAATAATAAGTTTGATGCTCCGTACAACTACACACCAAACAAACACTAAGTGCTTCACATATAAGTGAAACATGATATGAACACACAATAAATAACCACCTGGGCTGGATATCTTGGCTAAATATTCAACATTACTTCTCATTATCACTTTACCATGATGTGTTTGTGCTTGCAAATGACTTAGGTTACATGATCCTTTCTGAGACATAACAACAGATTGCAAAATCTGTAAAGAAAACACTAACAGGGAAAAATTTGCTATCCATTTTTAATGTTAAACAAACTGCAACGTGATAATGTGTAGTGAAAAATAAAATCTCGGAAAGGGGGACGGGGGGGGGGGGGGGGAATGAACACCAAAGGAACAGAATTTACAAAAGGTAATTTAAATGATTACTGAATCACGAAGATTTTTACAGATTACAATAGCCTCACATGAACATGATCCATACAGTTTGATTCTTGTCTGGTCAAAGCAAGAAGTTTGAACCTTTGAGAACAGTAAACATTTGGATGGGCTTTAGCAGGAGTGGGGGTGAAGCCAGTTCCATGGCAAACGGGGTTCAAAGTACGTGTGTGCGAATACCAGTTTTTTTTCAAATCTAACTGAAATAATTTTCTCAGCAAGGCTATATTACACTTATTTTTATAAAATACTGTAATGAAATTAAAAAAAAATTAAAGTTTGTAATGATGGTAAAACCATTTGGGCCTTGAATTCAATTCCTTGAAAAACATTTCACAACACAGAAACATTCTAACTGCGGTCATTACGTTGTTCAAGGGATTGAATGTTTCGATTCCTTAAAAATATTTTCTTGCATATTTATTATTATCTTGAAAATTATTTTTCTAGAACCTTTTGACAAATTTCTTAAATGTTTAGAAGGAATTTTTGGTTAAACAGAAGAAAATTGCAACCAAAAAATGTAACTATGAAAAAAGAGTTTATAAATTTCAATGGCCAAGAAGCAATTTTAAAACTTTTTTCAACTGTGAATATTAAATAAAACATAATAAAACCAAATTCTTCAAGAAAATAATTGTCTATCACAAATAAAATGTTTCTAAGATAGTGCAAGTAATACTTGAATAGTGTGCGAAATACCTTTTAATAAAAACTTAAAATTTCATTGAATGCACTCTTTGAAGAGCATTCACGTGAGTTTTTGAATTGAATGGATTAAATTGAATAGATACTTGACTGCATGAAAAGGTATTTAGCTTCTTATCTTGACAGAAGATTCATCTTACAAAAGGTCTAATGCAGTGTAAAAGTATAACAGCAAAAGGTAGTCAATCCAGCATTAAATTGTTTGTCAAATTATGTAAACAGGAATCAGACTGCCATGAGTGGTGGGTTCTCTCTAGGTTCTCCTGTTTTTCCAACCAATTACTTCTGTCAATACTCCTTTCTCATATCACACCATCTCAATTTTATTGACATTGATGTCAACAAAGCATTAAGCCCATTTACTCATTATTTTAATTATTTAATCATTCATTTATTCATGTCACTAAAATTCTCTACCTATTTAGAATGAAATCTGCCACTACTATAAGTTTTTAGAAGCCATTAATTCTTAAAATTATAGGTATTCTCCCATTGTTTAAGCCAATTCCAAAATTGTGAAGATGCTAGGTACACTAAAACTTTAATTAAAGATACGTATCAACAAAGATTTAATATATGGCAAATATGAATGAAAAAGAAGCTCAAAGTTGAACAAGTAAATTACCATTTAATCAGAAGCACAAAATTTGCAAGAGATCAATATTTTTACAAATTGCATCTAAAAAGAAAATACATTTAAATATCTAAAAACAAGCAAGCCAAACAAAAATTTTAACTACATCAAAAGCTTTAACTGAAGTCCATGCTTTACTGTACTTTACTGTAAAAACCAAAAGTTCAAAATCAAAAAAATGTAATGCAATGTGATGGCATATCCCACACCCCATAAACCTGTATATCCCACACCCCATAAACCTGTAAGAGCCTACAAAAGCCTGGGTTATCAGTAGACAGGAGCATAGTCTAGTCATTCAGATGTGCTTCATATGGACTGGACAGTAAAATTATGTCCAAACAAAATGTGTCAAGGACTAAAATAAATGGATTCATTTACAAAAATTTAAATAAAAAAAAGACAAAATTAATTTTTTTAAAGAAAAAAAAATTACTTTTAGTTGCAATAGTGACCTGTTATGAGCCCTGCCCACTTTGTATTCATGTTAGAAATATATTGATGTTCAATAATCTAGGAAAATTACTAGTCCGGCGAAGTATGTTCCTGATCGACGCTGCCACTAGGCACAGTACCATCGAACTGAACTGCTTGGGAGAGTACAGCTGCTTGGCACAAGCCAGGATAGTGCTCGTCTTCCCGGTTCCTGGTGGCCCGTAGAACAGCAGGTGTGGAAGCTGGTCCTCTTTGATGAATCTCCCAACTGAAAATTAACAGCAACCGCATAACCATACAACATCCAAATACACACTTAAAGATCCTAAGGCTGTGTCTTACACTCCACATTGGTTTTATTTCGTTTTCTGTTCATTACTATTATTTGAGAGCTATTTGAGAGCTAAATTTTATGTGGTAACTTTGTTTTGAGCATACACATAAAAAAAAAAAAATTAATGGGTTTATTTTTTATAATAATGTAAGAATTTCATGTTAAGTCTAGAAAACGTAATTTTAGAATTTTCTGAACATAATAATAGAAGAACTGATAAGTCTTTTGACAAAGAAAAGAAAAAGGAAAACAATCATTAATGCATAAAAGCAATTAAAAATAAATGTATTTTGAAAACACTTAAAAGGAAACATGTCCTTACTGTTCAATTTTAAAGTACAACAAAAAAATTTTAATGAAAGGAAAATAAATTTATCACTTAAATACAGTGCTCATCTTCATACAGGTGTAGTAACATGTTTTTGTTAATCTGAAAAAATTATAAAAATTAACTCATTAAAAAAAATCCCAATTTAGTAAATAAAGTTCAATTTTTTTTCTTTTGGTAACTAAAACACAAAAATTATAATTGCTCGAGGATTCCAAACCTAATCACAAATGAATATTATGCTGTTTGCTTGACATTACAAACATTACATGTTTATTTCCAGTTTAGATACATGCAGAGAATTTCCTCACTTTGTAGAATAAGCCAAGGCTATTCCAATTCGTAAATCTAGTTTTTCATGACGTAAAGCACGACAATACTTGATCCACATGCAATATGCTTCAATTCGTTTACTCACTGGTATTGATAATGTCTTCATGAGATATCAAGTCGTCAAGTTTGTTTGGACGATACTTTTCAACCCTGAAACCAAATAATTGTTGATAAACAGTAACAAAAAAAATTCACAAATTATATTTTCAAAATGTAATATAGCCACCTACTTTACCCAAGCTTAGTAACTCACACATAATAAATTCTACTTTTGTGAAAAAATTTAATATCTAGAAAAAAGAGGTACATAAAACTGATCAAAAATCTCTCTCCAAAGTACCCCGAGTTTAAACCCAGCGGACTCAGGCTCAGATCATTGACAAATGAACAACATGGTTTTTTTTAGAACCCATGTTTCCCTTCGTATTCATTCCATCGCCCCGCTTATCCACTATCCAGGTTAGCTAGGGAGAAAAACCAAACAGATCTGTCCCTCTGGCAGTACAGTCAGGTCTACTGCTACTGTGCACCAGCCTTTCTTACTTTCGGTGTTACATTTCAATCAACATAATAAATACCAAAAGACACACACACACAGGCTAAGGAAAATAATTCTCTTAAGAAGTGCCTTTAAAATTAAGCATATCAAAGAGGACAATAATGACCTGAAACTTTTAAAATTATATAACTTTTTACCATAAAGTGATATAAATTTTTTTTTCTCGAGGTATCTGTGTAGTTTACACCTTAGTTAAGTTCTAAGAAAGTTTATCAATCAATTTCCAAACTCAATTGTTTGAAAAGTGGTAGTTTTAAAACTAGATATAAAATGGAGGAGTTAGTCTAGGCACACAATGCATGCAAAACATTTCTTGAATGGTTAATTCCCAACATGATTAGGCGTATAGGCTCCGGCCCAAAACGCAGCTGGTGCATATAGTAAGATACTCAAAAATTAGTCTCATTAAGAAATGTATTTTGTACAAAACAAGAGTGTGAATGTTATATCTCCGCACTAGCCCCGTAAGAATGTAGGAGTGGTAATGTCATGAGCGCCGCCATGACTGTTGTTTTGGTATCGAGATCTACACTACTACCGCTGAAAGTGATTTGGCATCTGATTGACTAAGGTGCCTGTCACAAGACTGCAGATCGGCAGGCTAGAGCCGAGGGCATTGGATATTTTTATTTCCCCTAATCTTTATAAGATACGATACGTTTGCGATTGGGCTTCCCCCCAGTGGCAAGGAGCTACAGCCCCCACCCTTTTTCCTATTCCCAAAGTTTCTGAAGCCTCAAGTCCTTCCCTCCTCACACAGATAGTATCATTTCTTGACAGACATTTTAGTTAATCAGATGCCAAATCACCATCGGCAGATGGTTGGTACTTATAGGTTACCGGTACCACACAAAGCAGAAACCAAAAAATTAAAACAAAAAATGCAAACAAACCACGAGCAAATATAATTACTAACCATGGCAAATTAGTTTTTGCATCTTTTCCAAGTTCTTCAACAGTCATGTTTCGGTAGGGGACAATAAAAAATCAAATAAACACCATACACGCCAAAAATTTGGAGAAAATTACGGCGCGAATAAATTTTAATCGGAAAACAGGATATCAACATTAGCTCGAACACATTTATTGCACATAAATATTAACTTTACTTTGGAAATAATTCAAATAAAAACATTCTTTGTTACAATATAAATAGTTCAATTAATATTTCAAGCTCTAGAGCTCAAAAATGTTTCACTAATACTGGTAAATATTGTATTAAAATTTACTTTATGTTCAATAGTGAATGTTTATGTAGTGGTACCACTAGTTGTAGCTGTCTGCTGTTCGCCTGTTGGTATCTGTCAACTGTTAAACGTCAGCTGAGTTTGTTAACCACAATGGAAAGGTACCAGAACGCTTCGTATACATGTTTGTAAATATTTGCACGTGATTTCAAAATAGTGGACGTTATACTTTTTAGAATTATGTGTTCGTTAAAAATCTCTTCAGTATAAAATAAAACATATTTATTTATACCATCGGGGTGCTGTTACAATAATTATGGAATTTATTTTGGAAGAAGATTCCGTGATAAACGATGACTTAATACTTAGTAATTCATTAAGTATTAGCATCAACGAAGAGCAAGGTATGTATTCACTTTCACCTAAGTTGTTAACTTCGTACTAATCTTAGTTTCTGTCATTGGCCGGGACCGGGACT
Source organism: Bacillus rossius redtenbacheri (assembly GCF_032445375.1). Taxonomy (NCBI): domain Eukaryota; kingdom Metazoa; phylum Arthropoda; class Insecta; order Phasmatodea; family Bacillidae; genus Bacillus; species Bacillus rossius. The sequence continues at coordinate 33,373,077 of NC_086334.1, read as the reverse complement.
ACTACATCTTACGATTCCATAACAATACTAATGTCGTCACCAAGATGGCGTCGCTTACGTCATTACCAACCCTACGTTCTTACGGGACAAGCGCAGGAATATGGAGGTTATGGGCGGGGAACTATAAATACACTATTTCTCACGTATTGTATTTTTTGAATATTAAGTTTTATCAGTATCGTAAACTACACCATGGACCCCCCCCCCCCCCCCCCCCCACGAACTAGTCTATTTTGCGATACCGAAATTTCATTATCAAATACGCTATTTCTGTACATTATATAAATTACATTGGTATCGTGAATTATAACAAAGTATACCTGAAGACATTTAGATTCTTAAAAACTGTTTAGTACTTAATGTCTAAAGGTACAAATTGTGATTTATTAATGACTTAATGTTTGGTGTGTTATTTTAGCAGGAGGTTCCAGTCGCTTGTCTGTGATATTTCTCATTATCAATGCTGCTCTAGGAGCTGGATTACTGAACTTCCCGCAAGCATTTGATCAAGCTGGGGGAGTTCTAACAGCGTTATCAGTGCAAGCTGTAAGTTACCATAAGGCCTGTTCTACAAATACACGGAAACATAGACAAATCTCCCAGAACAGAGTTTCTACAACAGCACGCAGCAGGAGATGGCAATGCTGAGCTGTTTCGTTTGCGTTGCTTCGTGCGACCAATAGAAGCCAAGTATTTGGCTGTGGTGGTAGCCATGCTTGTTTATATTGTAAATATGTTAAAATGTTTTTGAAGTACAAGAATATTTAGTATTTTATAATTACTTTGTGGTTACTTTTTTATCATAATATCATGTATAATCTCAAAGCATATTACTTTTTTTAATTAAACTAATATTAAATAGCCTCGAAATACAATCTCATTGGTTGCCATCTATTAAGTTTCTGTGCAGTGTGGGAGCAGCAGAGACGCGGTAGTGAAGTGTTCCGGAAGATCTGTCTTCCATTTACGTGGCATTGTAGAACGGGCCTAAGCATTTTGCTTGCACTGTGTATTTTGATGTGCGAAAAGATCCTTAGTTACTAATTTTGTTCTGTACTTTCTAAGAGATGTAAGTATGTAGTTTGATGTTGATTTCTTTAAGAAAATGGTGGTATTGTGACTGTGGCGATCTGACACTGTATTCATGGTTCTACGACTTATAATAAATTGTTGTAGCCTATTCTATGTACAATGTCCAACCATTGGGAGGAAACCTTTTTGCTTTCCATTGCAGTGAACTTTTTTATGTGTTATTTTTTCTTCATGGGACTGAAAAATCAGTAGGAGCAAGGAAATTTCAGCATTACTACCATTCATTGCATATCTAACTCATTTAAAATATGTTTAAATATTTTTATTAATAACTGTCTGCACTACTCGGCTATGCACAGGTAAATAAAGATTTCTAACATAATAATTTTTCTTTTAAGAATCACTAAAAAAAAATTGAAACTATCTTAAGTTAATCTCAAAATCTCATCTCATTTTTTCATATCTGGTCTTAAAGAATGTAGCATGCTCATTTTGTCCAACCATTCATGTCTGGGACTCAATCTCTGGTAAAGAGTGCTGTTAGAACTCCATTATTGTGATAAATGATAAATGGAACTAAACTTACAATGATTACAATGTCGGTCTCAAGTGGTTTAAAATGATCTTAAAAGCTGAGGTTTCTTTGCTTTTACCTTTCATCTGTCAGGTAATATTGTAGGAGAGGTGAGCTTCAAAAAAAATAAAAGCAAATAAAAATCCATTATTACTTTTTTTTTTTTTTTTTGTTTCCTGGCATATTTTATAATTCTGTATAACAACATTGTGATATTTCTGGTATTTTACAGTTTTTATGGTGAACTTAGGTTAGCTACATTTAAAATACTCTTTTTGTGTGAACAATTAGTTGTGTTAGCTACATTAAAAAAATACTGTAAAAATGTGAAAATGGTTTGTTAATTAGGTTACCTACATTAGTTACATACCACATACGTTTGGTTACCGTAGCTTACCTAACCTAACAAACCTTTCTTTTTTGCAAGAATCAACAACATGTATGAGAATATAATCTTGGAAATATATAGTTATGAAATCAAACAACCACAATACCACAAAATATTAAGAATTCTTTAATAACTCTACAACACAACTGCTCGCATTAACATTTCAAACAACATGTGAATGTCTTGATTTAACTGTAATTATATTTTTCTATTAACGTGCTGCTGGAAAATAATTCTGTCTCGGGTAATGAAACAATACAATGTTAGCATTTCCGATTATCAGAATTATTTTAAAAATGCCAAGATGTAAAAAAAAAAAACACTTTTTTTTGTTGTGCCACTCTCTCAGATAAATACCATCTGTCATGAAGTATGCTGTTTCTGTCAATGTTTTTTTTTTATATGAAAACACAGCAAATTTTATAGAGGATTTATGTAATGTGACTCATTCCTGAATGGCCGGATCTGAGTTCGAGAATGATTGAAAAAAATTTAGTTTTTACTTTCATTGTAAATTTTAGGTTTACTTGAGGCTGTATTGGTCGAGCAGTCAGACCTCTCGTCTTCCATTAAGTTAGTTTCGGTTCAATTTCCAGCGGAGTCTAACTCAGAAATTTTGTAAGTGGAAAAAGTGATGGAAATTGCTGGAAAAATCCAGCCAGTGAATTTTTACTTTGGAGTTCCTATTTCCGACACCTATCCATTCCTCAGATGCTCTGTACTCGTCTGATCACTCCTCACCATCTCAAATGATCCCAGTTCAGTCAATCAGTAGAAGTTTCATCAAATCATTGAAGAGCTGCCATTTTTATTGTTTGACGGTAGACGCTGCAGTCCCAATGGATGTGTGGTGTTTCAGGTGTTGCTGGCATGGATAATGGGTTCGTTGATAATCCTGGCCTACTGCGCCGACCAGGCGTCTGCCAGGACGCTGCAGGACGTCTTGGAGTGGTCGTGTGGCCGCACCGGGCTCTGGGTCGGCAGCGTCTGCATCACCGTGTACTGCCTGGGCACGTGCGTCACCTTCCTGGTCATCATAGGGGACCAGTTTGACAGAGGTGCTGCCCACCCGTCGTGGTTCACGTGTAGTCTCTTAGGCATGGCTTATGTACCTGGTTTGTGAACGAGCACGATCTAGCGTGTAGGTTTGCTTGATTAGGATTTGTACTGAAGTACAGTCAGTGTAAGTTGCGGGACCATGGCCATGCTGGATTAGCGATTTTCTGAATTATCGAACATCAAAATTAAAATATATTGTGCTCTCTATAGAGAGAAGTGCAGAGCAGCTATACGGTTTAAAAAAGACATAATATGATGCGACTTGATTCAGATCTCTAACCCATTATTTAATTTTTTTTTATTTATTTATATTTGTGACACGCCCACTGACAGTTGATAACCAACATCAATGATAAACTCTGAATGAACTAAAAACGCCAGCAGCTTGGTAAGCGGTGAAGGTCAACTGCCGGAAGCCATCCGGAAAAATCTTAATACAAGCGGCGCGATTGCCACTGGTTTACAGAATGTACTGAACCATAGATTGTAAAAGCCTTCCACTGTACATAATTGTCAATAATGTACAATAAATTTATTGATGTATGTTATAATATACTATGTAGTTTGTAATATATTTTTTTATATTTTATTTTATTAAGAAAAGTGAAGCAGTGGTTTCAGAACTTGTTCCTAAGAAATATTATTTTATTTGAGTTAGAAGAGTTGCAAATAATTGCATATTGCCACTATTTGTTTTTCTGCAGTGTTGTCTTCCCAGCATGGCTCAGACTTCTGCTATTACTGGTACATGAACCGTGGCTTTACCATTACTGCGAGCTCCACCCTGCTGATACTACCCCTGTGCTACTCTAGGAGGATAGACTTCCTTAAATATGCCAGGTTGGTCGTGTCTGTACTACCTTACATGCGCGGGTAACTGTAGGCACAGACATGCACATTTCTTTCCTCATTGGTGTCTCGCATAAAAGAGCACAAGTTTAGGCAAACATTCAGTTTATGTGAAACTTTTAATCAGTTTTGATTGTGTGCAATGTCTATGTGCAAACTGCTGTTCATCGTAGTTTTAACTTTTTTCTTACGTCACAGACAGCTGTCTGCTCCTTATGTGCAATTTTGCAACGCTATGATAGACCCAATGGATTTCTGATCTTTCTTATGGCCATGTGTTCATGGTGCAGTACCTATTTTTATTTGTTATGGGAGTTACAACATTGGGTATGTTTCAAAGTGTGCTCAAGCTCTTTATATGCCTGTTTATCATGAGAATTAATTTTATATTGTTATCACCGAAAATATACTATAGTAGTGAACACTTTTTGTTTATTTTGGTGATTTAGAATGGTACTTTTAAAAAACACATAGAGGAAGAATAGTACCGTATTTACTCGCATAATGTCCACAGTAATTTGGCTACATTTTTGACAAAAAAAATGGGGTGCGGACATTATAAGGTGAAGTCCGAAAAAAAAAAATTTCCTCAAAATTTTACGCTTTGTGTAGAGTAAAAAAATTGTTCTCTCTTAATTAGTTTACTAGCAGAGCGCTGGTGACTGGTGACTCTCCGCAGCGGACGTGAGAAATGAGACAGGTGTCGAGATAATTGGGTGCCGGCGATTAGTGGAAGACGCCACTCTTTTTTTTTTTTCTTCTCTCACTCGCGTGTGCGCTCTTATGTTCAGAAGCTGCAGCCTGCCCATACAAAATAAACACTTTGCGTGAAAAGATATCTTTTTAATATTTCATTGAGATGGCCACTGACGGCACAGGGCAGATGTCTAATGTCTGCATTAGCCGGCGCTGACGAGCCTCCCTCCCTGTCCCTTGCCCACTGTGTGTATAAAAAAACTGTGCGCATGTACCCCCACCACTTCTCCGCTACCTCCCCTACTTTGTGACGTAGTGTGGGACGTGTACTCGCTTGTGCGTGACGTCGCAGGCAGCTGCGCAGTGGAGTGCGAGTTTCTGAGTCCGGACGGTTTCACCACCCTACAAAACCCTCTCAGCGACAGCTCCGGAGAAATGAACAACTCAAGGTCAAAGCATTGTTGACAGCGTCGGTAATTTTCCATCCCGTTACTGTGCCTTTCAGGGGTGGCCAAGGTTGCTTTGTCTGGTGCGGACTTTATGCGGATTTAAAAAAATTCCATTTCAAGTATTTAAAAAGAAATGTGCGGACATTATGTGATGACTGACATTATGCAATTAAATACGGTAATTCAGTACATATGCATGTGAATTTGCAGAACTTTGTTCTCTAGCATGCATATGTTGTACGTATTTTAAATCATTTACATACACTTTTATCTCTGAATGTAATTGCAAATGTTCTTAATGTGAGTTTTTTTAAGCCTAAATAACGTATTGCATCAAAGCAATATTTGTAATTTAATTTGGTTGTCATTTTTTTTTTTTTTTTAGACCTTTTCCTGTAAATTTATTGCATTTTATGTTTCGTCACAAATTTTCTTAACAGTTAATTAATAAAGCTTGATCTTTTACAGCTCGGAAATACCATTTCTTAAATATCTGGAGAGAAAATATGTGACCTCACAGCAAATAACAGATTGATCAGAATAAATTTACAGGAAAGTAATTGTAGAGACAAGAAAATGAAATAACCGACTCAATCTGTGAAACCAAGTCTTAAGTTATTTAAAAAATGTAGGGAATGGCTTATTAATCTAGCTTATCATAAATACATACATCCATCATTAGGACATTAATTTACTTTCCCACTGTTGGAATTCAAGTATGATGAAAATTAAGCAAGCATGGCCAGGTTTATTTAGGAAATTGAACAGTTGAATACGACATTTTACCACACAGCATATGAACACTTAGGCTTGGACGTCACCTGCTGCTATTGCCAATCGTACGTATTCCTGCAGTGTGAGTGTTTGTGTGTGTTTTGGGTTTCATAAGACGTAATGGTTTTTTGTGTGGAATATATACACTGATATGCCCCCGGAGAGGGCAGCGGAGAGCACGGACTTGTCAGGGTGACAGGTTGGTGGTTGGTGGTGCCTCGTTGCTTACCGGGTCGTCAGGTCAGGAAGGTCCAACGTGCATGCAGCCGGAAGGCGAGCTCATTATACACTGACTGCTGCGTGAGCTTGCTGCAAACTTCCGCGCCATGATTCGTGAGTCCTTCACACATGTCATTACCATGCCTGACAGCTGATAACATAGGCACCCTTCCCCGGTCGTAGGGTATCCGTGAGACAGTGGCGAACCATTGAGTAGGGAGGATGTACAGTATGCACAACACATTAAAATGTTCTGTTTTTCTTGTTGAATTCTCGGCAGTTATGGCCAGATTTTAGTAATTGGGAAAAATGGTGGGTATTGCTGTGAGTTGGTAGGTTTTAACAGCGTACTTCTGGTACCCCCATCCAGTCAATGCTCCAATATCATTTCATTATCATCTCCAATGACGTTGATGTTGCCGAAAGGTTAAGCCTTAAGTTAATTATTAATTCCTTGAATTTTGAATTTTTTTTTAATGCAGTTTTGTAAGTCACTACTATAGCCATACACTATTTCACTCATAAGGGTGAAAACGTTTATTGCCTTTGCTTTGCTGTAAACTGCTTTATTGCCATTCAAAGCATGCAATTTTGTGAGCAAGTCTAATGTGTGCTATTTTTTTATTAAATTTAATGGCCTTAATAATTTTCAGGATTTTTGAATTTTCAGATGCAATGTAGTATATGTTTTAATATTGAAACTTTTAAAAACTATTTTTTCTTCAAGTTTTATCGTACATATGTTACTTACTTTTTTTTTTTTTTTACTTTGAGAGAATTTGGATGTAAATTGTGTGAAATTTAAATGAGTTCAGCTTTTGTTGTTTCATTATTGTATTCTCGTACAAGAACATTGGAATAGTGTAATTTATGCAGAATGTGTAAATTAATATTTTTGCATTCATTAATAATGTGCTGCTTGAAAAACATTCGGTAAAACCATTGTCTGTATTAAGAGAAAGCTACTTTTGCTTCATTGCAAACATGCACTTATTCTTTTAGAGACTCGTGTTTTCTTGAATGAGAAACTTTAGATGCTATAGATGATCACAGTATTTGCCGTGGTCGTGGATGGTGAGAATATCGGGTCCAGGTCCCCACTGGAATTTTGATGATATTCATTGAAAACCAGGTAACCAACCCTGAATAAGAATTATAATAGTATTATAATACTAACAATATTATAATAAAAGTATTATATAACAGTATTATAATAACAAAATAGAATACTGATATATAAACAAAGAAATTATGCTGAATTTCTACAAAGAGGGCAGAAGTTCTGTAGTGTTACCTTTGAACTTCCAAGGTCAAGACATTAAAAAAAATTATTATTGAGATTGTGGAAAGTGTATGATTTTTTTTTTTTTTAAGTTACTTAAGAATGGCCCACAAGCTGACTTTAATCAGAAACTTAAATCTGGTTTTAACGTGAATGCATACCACTTGATGTAGTCTGGCTGTATTTTAGCAGTTGAAGATTCCTGAAGAATTTTGTTTTAGGATGTGCTGGTTCATTGCAGCTTAACCCTGTTCTCTTTACAAACTGTCAGAATGAATTGCTGATGGATTTGTTGTGTTGTTGCAGCTCGTTGGGTGTTGTGGAAGTCCTGTGCGTTGTGGCGCTGATAGTCTACGAGAAATACTATGGAGGTTTCGTTCCTGGCCCGGTGAAGAGCGCGCCGGACCACTGGACGGACATGTTCCTCGTCATTCCAGTCATATGCTTCGGATACCAGGTGCTTGTTTCTGATGTCTTCCAATTTTTATGCATTGTCTTTGTCGGTGGTCTTCGGAATTTTCTGAATCAAGAGCAGATTGTTTCCTCAGCTAAAGTGTTGCAGGCTGCACTTTAACATACTCATAAAATCATCATTAATATTACCTACAGTTAATTTTTTTAGTAATACTACTTAAGCCCATTGAGGGTGAAATTTTTGTGTGCAACAAATGTGCGTGCATCATGAATTGAAAATTTAACAGGCTTAAGTTTAATGTGCATGCGTGTTTAGTCCAGTTGTGTTCAAATACAACATATACAATGTAGCACATGGTTTATTTTCAAACAAATGAAAAAATATTTTATGCAACAAAAATAATTTTAAAAATATGCTCTTAGACTTTAATATGAGGAATGCTGCGCTATTTGTACCTTTTACATTTATGCTTTATTTAGTCATGCCAAAAAGTACCTATAACTTTCAACGTGCATACAGGTTTTTACGTGAACCCTTTTTTTTCTTATTATTTTCGTGTTATTTTGAAACATTACAAAATTAATATATTTAAAATTACTGAAATTTGAATAAATCATGTTTTTATATTATTTATTTTAAATCTGCTAACCAATATTTTTCTGTTTTTAAAATTTATTTCTGAAATTAATAATCTGTGGTTTAAGATTTCATTATAAATTATAACATTATGAAATAAAAGTTTAAATTTTAACAATGGCATACATAACATTTCATGTTTAGAATGTCAAAGTCATTTTACAAGAAAAATGTGTTTGAATTAGGTATTTTCTTAAATTTTCTTTTTTTCTTTTGATGAATGAAATGAACTTGGGCAAAATTTATTGCATAAGTTATAAAATGCATCCAGTAGACAGCAGTCGCAGAAGTGATACCAGATGTCATTCATATACAATGTGGTAGTATGCCTCTTATTGTGGAGGTTGCAATAATAATAATAATAATAATAATAATAATAATAATAATAATAATAATAATAATAATGCATGCTAAAACATATTTCACAGGTCACGGAAAATTACCTGGCAGTGATTTGATGACTACATGAACTCCTCTCCATTATTGAAAATGTTTGAGATCGCTATAGTGAAGTCCATCTAATATTGTTTAGGAATATCTGTTGAAACAGCACAGAGTTGATACATACTTAAAAACAGCCTGCATTTCACCTGTTTCCACTGTGGAAGAAGTTGTTTTACATTTCAGCACATTCTTAGCTGTGAGAACAATCTTGGCCAGTATTAAAAAATGTTCAGATTGGCTGTAATGCAATTAATGGGGTACTTGATGCACTATTTACAATAAGAATGTGAATCTAAGATGCAACTAATAGAGTGCTATTAGCGCTCAAGGGAAGTTGTGCACAAGGAACGCTCCGGTGTCGTAGCAAGCCACTTCTTCCCATTTGCTTCTTTGCAAGACGTACGTAGGACTGGTAAAAATAATTACTAAACAAAATGATTGACTGGATGGCTGTCAAAACATTCTTAAAGAGTTTCTGTTTCTAAATACGTGTGCTCTACTTATGGGGAAAATAACTCAAATTTACAGCTACATTAGAATATTATTAATGCTTTCAGTGTTGTCCAATACCTATCATAAAACATTAACAAATAAAAACTTTCAATGTGATGCTTTTCAAACTGTCCAGCAGCCTCAGTTAGACAGTTGGCAAGATTTTTGCTCTTAATGCATAGGAGTACAAAGCAATTTGTTCCCAAACAGAGAAAATAAAACTTTGTTGCTGTTCATTTGAGGTGGCTAGCAGGTGAATGCACCTTGGACTTTTACTATCATAAATAATGCTGTACATGTGTAAAGGAACAAGTCTTTCTGGCTTGTTCCATGGTCCTCTATATGTTTTTCTTATTAGAAAGCACATTTTGTATTTAATATTACCTACCTAATATATGACTTGTGTAAGCTATGTTTTATACTGTAAAGAAACAAGCATAGTTAAAAAATAATTTAATCACCTTTTAATACTGATTGAAACTGACAGTCCTGGCTGTATTTAGAAAATATCTTCAGTGTTCATGCCTAGTTAATGTTCATATTGTACCTATTAAAATGATTTTCTTGAGTTTATACAGTTTTATTTGTGCGGACAATAGGTAGTTGTTTGTTTGGGAGCAAACTGTGCATCTTCAGTGGCAAGCTGGAAGTAGCAGTGATCAACCTGGGTGTGGATTGCTCAAAGTTCGAGTGCTCACCTTACATTTAAACGAATAAGGAGAATAATTAATGGTGTTAACCCTTTGAACACCAATTTCTCATCAGTCAGGATTGTCATCTTAAGTTCCTATTCCAATTCTTTGTCAAGTCATGCTCTCCAGTCCCTTGAATTATGTGACGTTGTTCCATGCAGAATGATTCAAAGGGTTGGAGAGACAGACTTGACAAATCATTGGAACAGGAAGCTAAAGATGGAGGTCCTGGCTCAACATAGGAGTTCAAAGGGTTAAACAATTGTTTTTACTGTCTTTTCACGTGGATGACATTGTTCCAGTGCCACGTGAGTGTGATCCCGATCTACGCGTGCCTGAAGGGCAGGAGTCTGCGCAACTTCACGCTGTGCACATCGTGCGCGATCGGCCTGTGCGCGGTGGTGTACACGCTGGCGGGGGCGTTCGGCTACCTCACGTTCGGGTCCCTCGTCACCAGCGACATCCTCGAGTCGTACGACAAGTCCAGCCCCCTGGTGCTGATGGGCGTCGTCTCCATCGCGGTCAAGACGATCACCACCTACCCCATCCTGCTGTTCTGCGGCCGGTGAGGGCACGTCCCGTCTTCCTTTGGTGTTGGTGCTCTGATCACGCAGAGCATGTCTAGAGAAGTTCCCCGCTCCAATAGTGGGAGGGCTGTACTAGCCAAGTCAGCTGGTGTCCCCAGAACTGTGATAGACTTGGATGAGCACCTTGCGAGTCTCTCGGAATTGGGTTTCCTCTGAGGTAATCACAGTTGCGGAATGGGTTTAAGGGAACCGAACGGATGGCAGTGATGCTGGGTTTGGTTGCCTCAGCCCCTCATTGTAGCTCCTCCTCAAACGCATCTGAGTTGTGATGAAATATCCCAATATCTCTAGCAGGCCTGTGTCAGTGCATCCCCAACCAGGGAGTCGTACACCATCAAATCCGGCACGTTGAATACTTGAGCAGTTTTTAGCTATTGAAACTATTATTGTAGTTTATGAAACAAGGAAAAACGCTACATAATCATACATAATTAAAATGTTTTTATTGTGGTTGTCTTGGAAAATGCCATCTAAGTAGTGATTGCTTCACAAGTACTATTAATAATAAATAAGGACAGATGGTTTTGGCGACTCTTGTTCTTTAAAGCCAATTAGGTCTTCCTTGTCACAGACACAATATGGTTTGTATTTATGTTGCTCTTAAAAAGTTTAAATAAATTGAACATCAATTTATATTTGAAACATAAAACTTTACAATTTTATTTACCATTTGCTGGGAAACTTTTGGTTGGTACTTGTCAGTTATGATAAACTAGCCTTGCAGTAGATTCAGCATGGTTAAAGGATAAGAGGGGAGGGGGGCTGGGTAGGTTGCAACCAAAATTTTATGCTGTATCATGTGGGAGGTCACTCAAGGTCATGTGATTCCATATAACTTTAGGACATTTCTCAGTTCAGGCATTGCCATTGTCATTTGATAGGTAGCTACTTGTAAATCTGAAACATTAATGTCTACCATGAAGTCAGGCTTATCCAGGGTGCCACAGGGGAAGGGGGGGGGGGGGGGGGGGGGCTGGCTGGCTGTGTTCAATTTTGTTTCGGCTAATTCCAGACATCTATGTAAAACATTCAAAAACGAGACTATAGAAGCTATTTTCTATGTGTTACCAAGCTGCGCAAACCCAGCACATGAACTTTTAATGAGTGGCAAAGACAGTTTTTGCCATGCAAAAATTATAATGATAAAAAAATGCCTTACTTTTTATAAATAGCAGTTCATTTATAGCATTTATCAGTCAGCAAAATTTGCTGTAAAACATTAAATATGATGCTTACATTGTGAAATATTTGTAGTAAATGACCTCAATACAAAATTAAATGCTACTGGTTCAATGTGAGGTGGTAATTTGCATCTTAAAAATTTGTGTGTTCAGCCAGTATTGTCGATCCAGTGGAGTAAGGTGACGTAATGGTAAGACACTGAACCCAGCAGTCTAAGGTACTCGTCAATTTCGGTCTGGCCATCCTGATGTCGGTTTTCCCATGCTTTCCCGAAAATCACTCCAGGAAAACGTGTGTCTCGCTGTGCACTGCGGTCGATTCCTTCCCCAACATCCTTGATTAGAATGTTTCCATCTCTAAATGACCGCATTGGCGAGAAGCTCAGCCGAAACAAAGCGGAGAACGGATGAACCGTTGGCGCAGGGAGGCGGTGTCGCAGCTCTGGTGCAGCTTCTTCCACACGCTGTCGGCGGACGTGGCCCTCCAGGAGCGGTCGCGCCGGGTCGTCATCACCAGCGCGTGCTTCGCCCTCACCCTGGCGCTGGCCGTCGTCAGCCCCGACATCGGCTCCGTCATCGACATGCTGGGCAGCCTGGCCGCCGTCTTCATCTTCGTCTTCCCAGGTCAGGGCAGAGTGCGGGGGACGTGTGTCAAGTGCGGTGGCGGATACAGGGGGGCGCAGGTCTACCTCTTCCACACACTCCCTTGTTACGTCACCTTGGTTGCTTGGATGCAGCCAGATTTTTTTCCAAGCTCTATCCGTTTCATTTACGTCTCGCCCGAATATTTGCTGTTGTTGGTGCATAATTGTGTGCCATATGCAGTTAAAATGGCCAATTGTGCAGTATGTAAAATGTCAAAATCAGTACAGAAAAACTAAAGATTCTAGTCACATGCAAAGCTTAATAAAACTTTATTCAAACTGTTTCCAAGACATGAAGTCGTTAAAGGTGAGTGTATGAATGTGTATTGTATAACATCGGCGGCCGGGTGCGCGCCCTCCCCTTGCCAAGAACCATGCTTGGTGCTGGGCTGCCCTGGTCAAGGGCACTGGTAAAGTGTACTCCACAAAAAATCTCTAGAGACAATATTTTATGGTTTTATTGTTAGTCCAATTTAGTTTTTGAAAACAGAGGATTTTGTTGTCATGTTTTGATTTTTTTGAAAAGCTGTTTTGTAATACATACTCCACTAAAGTAGTGATAAAATATGTACATATGCTGCATTTTTAAGATAAAATATTTGTAATAAAATGGTCTAAACCAAACAACAAAAATAAATTAGCGAGCATTTGTGGTTTAAAAGTGTTTCAATAATAAATGCACAACAAAACACATTAAATTAAATTTTGTGAACCGTGCACTTTGGTACAATTTTTTGTTCGTAAATAAAGACATGCCTTGAAATTCAATCATTAAAAGATTGCTTGAATTATGATTTGTATTAAGTTTTGGATAAATGCTACATAATTCCATAAAATAACTTGCATTTCAATACGGTGCATTAACTTTTAACTTGCATGTCTGTGTTCTGTGGTGTTTCACATGCCTTTTCGTGTTATTTCGGTTTCATCGCAATTCACCGTATAATTTTTGTCCCTAACAATCACACATGGCTTCCAGCTATATAAACTCTATTTGAGGGAAGGAACGTATATAAAATTTCATTTGGGTAGGGAGAAAGTGGAATACAGTATTTTCTCGTATAATCGTCGCACATGTTATTCTAAAATCAAGTTTGAAAAGTAGGGGTGCGACGATAATGCGGAAAAAAAAATTTGTTAGGTAAAGTTATTCATAAAAACAAAACCTGTTCATGGAAAGTACGTTTATTTAAAAAGTGAAGTTTAAAGGAGCACACCAAAAATTTAAATTAATAAGTCGTGCAACAAAAATTTTTCTTCAACTTTTAATAGAAAAACCAAAACTCTAACGCGAACGCGACTTGTATCTGACGTGAACTAACGTGTCGTAGTACACACTTGCCACGAAAGAATGCGGGCTATCAAATGTAGTTAACTCGGCACCTGACAGAGAGCACGCGTTGCATCCATTCGGCGAGATATCGATATTTGACTACGTGCGCGCGCTCTATACAGGAAGCAACATAACCAAACATGAATGATGTGCTGGCTACATTTTTATAAGCGGTACGCCGCGGTAACGCAGACAATCAGATAAAGGAAATACCATTTAAAAAGTCTTTAAAAGAAAATCTACACGTCAGACAACTTTGTATTTCCATTAATTAAATAAATAAGTGGTAATGACCGAAATTAAATTTTATATTATACCTACATGGCGGCGACGCAGACGATCAGATAAAGGAAATAACGTTTAATAATGTCTTTATAAGAAATTTTACACATCAAACAACTTCCTATTTTTCCGTTAATTTATTAAGTTAGTGGTAATGACCGAATAAATATTAGATTTATACTTTAAAATACATTGTTTTATACGGAAAAGATACCTACACATAGCGCTCGGCATCTACTAGCAGGACCAAAAACATCATGCAACATTTACGCGAGAAGTTTTTTTTATCCCAATTTTGACAGCCTAAAATATGGTTGCGACGATTACGCGCGTGCGACCATTATGCGATAAAACACGGTAGAACCTATGCCTGCTGTTTCTTTTAAATTATTTCCTTTTGTGGTGAGAGTGATAGGTATTTCAGAATTTCTTAGGTTTTCGGGAGGGGGTAAGGGGTTCTTTCCTATCTGCCGATAACGTGTGTGCCCCTGTGTGAGGGTGACCTCGGTTGTTAGATTGGTCAGATCTTTCGCCTCCTACCACAGCATTGGATTGAAGTTTAAAAAAAAATTGTTTAACATTTATAATGTTTGAACTGATTAAGTGAATAAACAATTGTGCTCCGTGTAAACCATCATCATTTATTAAAATTTGTAAAATAACCTAGCATAATATTGAGTTCATAAAAGCAAACAGGGTGCCACCTCATGATTTTATTTTTAGTAAAACATTTATTTAAGCTTAACCATACAACCCAAAAATAAAATAAAAACTTAATATTTTGACGAACAAATCCTAGACTTCCAATATTTTAAAGCTTTGCAACAAATGTGAAGCTTCACATCAGATTCGAAGCTTTACATCACAACCTTAGCAAATAAAACAAATAGCAAATTTCCTGGTGAAGTCAAATTGAATATTAAAAATATCTTCAATTGATTCATTTAGTCAAAGATTTGCACTGGCCAAATGTTGCGTAAACAAAAATTTTTGATTAATTTGTTCTTTACTTGAATTTGTTTCTCATTTTTGTTAATAAATACATAATGCAGGACTGGTTCCTTACCAGTGTAGCCTTGGCTGATTTCTTCCTTACTATCCCTGGTCTTTGCTGTCATGAACTATCATAATAAATGTCAAACAGATGTTAAACAGGAAAAAAAAACGTTGGCCATAGATTTTCCATTTATTGTGTCCAGTGGCGGATGCAGGATTTTGGTTTGGGAGGGGCTTGATCCAGCTGAGGCTAGGCTTTATCAAGGCAAACACTAAAACAATAGTGGAGCCAGATGCTTTTGGAGGGGGCTTGAGCCCCTTAGCCCCCCCTCTGGATCCGCTACTGATTGTGTCACCATAACTAAAATTGGTCATCCACACAAATGCAGTGCTGTATAATTTTTTTTTTTGCCCTCAAGGTGTGTGCCTCCTGCTGTCTACTCTCCGCAAGGATCCTCACATACTGCTGAACAAGGACAAGTTCATGGTGGTCGTGTCTGCGTTCCTCATCCTCTTCGGGACGTTCATCTTCGGTCTGGTGTTTGTGCAAGCGGCAGAGCGGTTTGCATCGCAAACTAAACATGTCAATGAGCTGTGCTTTAGGGCTTAGCTAATGAATTAAGTTTACTACTGACTTAATCATTGCAGCTGTTTACAAACTGTGATAATTTTATATATATTATATATATATATGACCAATTTATGTAATAGTTTTTATACATATAATTTCATTTAAGACTACTCATCAAAGTTCATATAATTTTTATTGTTTTGCTAGCTGTTGTTCTTGGAGTGATAGAATATTTTTAATTTGATGCTCATTTTCTTATCTTTAAGTTTTTAATTTAGATTTACAATTGAAACTCTTAAAAATAATGAAAATTTAAAGTGAAAACTAACCTGGCAAAAAGGGCCAACAAAGTAAAGTGTATAATTGTGATGCATGTTGGATAGTTAGAAAAAAAATCCACGTGAATTATTGAACATGGTTTGCATCGACTCTGGGCAATCTCCAGGTCATTACATTGGGTTTCCAGAGTTCCCAATAATTATTTAATTTTTTTTTTACAACAAAATTGCCTTACTATCATTGGCAGCAGACTGGACCCCAAATATTAATCTACAAATGGCTAACTACCCACTTTGTTTTTTGAAATAATTTCATTAAAAAATGATTTTGATCATCATTGATTGATTGAAGATATATCCTCAAACACCATATAAAACCTCATTGCTCATTGGTAGGGCCCCCTGAAAGTGGTAAATAAAATTTTCAGATTTCGTCATTAAAAATTACCAAAAGCGGTGTTAAAATTCACTTTTAAAACACAAAAGCGGTGCTAAAATTCACTTAAAAACACAAAAGCGGTGCTAAAAACTTAAAAAAAAAAAAGTGTGTGTTACCGTAAATATATCTGAAATTATTTAAGTAAAATAATTTTACTTGTACCTACTCATTACTGAATACCCTAAACATATAGGTTACATATATTTATATGACAATACTTTTGATTTAGACACTGATTATTAGTTTGTTCCCATAAACTTTACGCCACTCCCGCTGCCTGGTTTTAGCTTTTAATTAATTATTAGTATTGTAAAATATCTCAGGGTTTTTAACGGGGGTTCGGCCTCGTGGCTGCAGGCAGGGGTGCGTCTCGGAGTTTGAAAATTACGTTCAGAAATTACCTGGGCTGTTTAGGCCACCCAGGACGCCTTGAAAATAATTAATAAACAGATTATCAGAACACTGCACTTTATTCAACGTCGATACACTGGATGGTCCTTTTACTGGCCGCGTCCGTTGTCGTACCGCTGTGACACACGTAAACGCCGGCGAATAATACGCGCGACCAGGATAGGTTGCAAAGTGAATCGACGGGCTGAAGCTGTGGCTACGTGTCTCTGAGTAAGATTTAGCCTACAGTCACGGAATTGTGGACGCGACAAATTATACAGAAAAGTTAACGAGTAGCGGAGTCCCTGTGATCAGGGTGGTTTGCAGCCTAGCCTGCGACAAAACTACAGACTCGAAAAGTTATGCAATCACGTCAGTGAGCGACGTACGCGTAAAGTCTCAATGCGTGGCAAGATAGTCACTTAAAACACACGTTGCCAATTACACTAAAACATGAAGAAAGTTACAGTATGAAAGTTATTCAGTCTTTCACAAGATTCTCGACGATAACAATTAATGGGCTACTGGAGCCGAAAACTGCGTGCCAATATTACGCGGTCCTTAAACTGGACATGGCCTTACGTATTACGTTTAAAATCCCTAAAGGGAATTAAATATTAAGTTAAATGTCGCACGAAGTATCGTGCGACTTAAGTGGGGTCGGCGCCGAGCTAATTGAAAGGTTTGTAGAAACTTACACTATTGCTGAAATGTTGATGAGAAACTAGAAGTGCTGGCCCGACGTTCGCGGAGCGTCCGACCCCGGAGAGCCCGCGATGAAGACTGCTCGAGACCGCCCGGCGGCCTCGCGCCTAAACGCGTGGAACGCGGGAAAACCGACCCGACCAGTTTTGGACTTAGAAACAAATTACACGACATATGCTTATAAGACAATTAGACATAATTACCCTTACATGAACCCTTCTTTTAAATTGTTATTAATTTGGTTGTTCTAATTAACAAAATAATCAAGAGTTTAATTAGGCGCATTGCCACACCCGGCCGGGCGCTGTCGTCGTTGCGGCGTTCGTTGCGGTGCACTTTCTTACACTTTGTGAAGATCACGCTCGGGCGTGTTCGTCGCACTTCGGAGCCAGTGTTGTTGTGGCATAACGACCTTTGCGGACCAGAGGGAGCACCGGCGGTTGGCGTCAAACTAATTTGTAAAACTATTAATCCCTTTAACAAAATCGAGGACGCATCACAACTCCGAAATGCCAAATTGATCACACCGACAGCTAGAAAACTGCTGTGTACCACAACGCCGAAAAATGTCATTACAGGGCTGCCACAAAGGTTGGGTTAGGTTAGACTAGGTTAGGTTAGGTTAGGTTAGGTTAGGTTAGGTTAGGTTAGGTTAGGTTAGGTTAGGTTAGGTTAGGTTAGGTTAGGTTAGGTTAGGTTAGGTTAGGTTAGGTAAGGTAAGGTTAGGTAAGGTAAGGTAAGGTTAGGTAAGGTAAGGTAAGGTAAGGTAAGGTAAGGTAAGGTAAGGTAAGGTAAGGTTTGATTGTGGTATTTCGGCGTTAAGGTACATTTAAGAAATGCACACAAATTCATTCAGTTGTTATTTCGGCGTTGTGGTCAATTTTGACATTCGGCGTTATAGTATTTCCGCGTTGTGGTTACGTCCTAACAAAATCTATAAAAACTGTTGGCCAACTAATCATCATCGTCACACCATTCGAAAATTAATGTTTGTTTACATTTTTCCGCTTTATGGCGCGATTTAAAATGCTTGTGCCTGGTTCGCCCGATAATCTGCTTGATACTACGACGCTGTTCCAACTATATGCCAGCGCCCCCAGCTGACGTGATATGGCCACTCACGTAAGGCTATTCCAAACACCGTTCGCCCAATCATCTGCTTGCTTTTGTATTTATCAGGTGTCGCTGTTCCAAGCTGACGTCAGTGCCCCGAGCGGTGTGTGATGTGTGTACGCTACAAAACTTCGCCTGTTTGTCTTATCTATCCAAACATTATGCCAGAAAGGAAAATAAACGCCGTAGTTTTGCGTATTTTAACAGTATATTTTTGGGTTTAACATTATAACGTGAGCGTGTGTAAGCTTTTGTTTGCTTTAGTTCATTTATGATTAATGTTTGGCGGCCATGTTGCGGTGTTTGTTACCATTGACGAGACAAGTCTTTTATCCAGTATTTAAATTTCGCGTAAAAACACTGCGATTTCGCGTTTTAATACAAAATTTCGTGTAAAAACGCTGTGTTATGGCGATTTCGCGTAAAAACTGTATTTAACGGTGATTTCGCGTTTATCGTCGTTTAATCGCGATCGCGAAAAGAACAGGCCCCTACTCATTGGTAAGTGCTAGAAAAATTAGCATCTATAGCTCATATTATTTTACACATTAACATATGAAATTGTATAATTAGCATTTTTAATGCTATTTATTTAAAACAGTATTTACATTATAAATGTTTGTAAACTAAATATTCACATATACAGATACTTACAAATAACTCTTTAGTTCAATTTTATACAATAAAAATATTTTTAATGTCTTTCTAAACTAAAAACACAAAAAAAAATCTTATTTTACTTAAAAAAATTGGTGTGCAATATGCTAACGAACATTAAATTGCATGTTAAATTCATAGAATAAAACACAAATCAACTGGATTAATTGGGTGGGGCTTATTATGTTGATGTTATTTTGGATACATGTAACTTGGCTGCATCACAGAGACATGGCAATATCACGAAACATGATGGTCACGAAAACTAGTGTAGAGAACAATTAGCAGGAAATCGCCACAGGGTCAACACCGTGTACCTGTAGTACTGCTGTGGTTACTTCACGCTCCTGCTAAAGCAAAATGCAAGAGTGCAGCCTGTTTTGTTTTCATCTTACTAGCCAACCATACAACAATACAACATTAATCTGCGAGATTTGAAAATTTGTGGCAAAGATGGTTGACGTGTGTTGTGTTTGTGTATTACCCAAAGTGCTGATAACATAAAATTAAAATAATTTAATCATAAATGTGCATGTGTCCCAGACAAACTGCAAAGTACAAATCACTGACAGTCTACAAGACTGGTTTGTTTCTTTTAAGTTGAGAAGATATATTTTGTAAAACAATTATCAAAACTGTCAAAAAAATATGTAGCAGATACTTGGAATTTTATGAAGAATATTTAAAAGTAAGTATTATTTTAAACAAATTAGCTGAAAAAATAATAGCATCTAAAATGTAAATTAGCAATATATATATATAAAATCTATAGTAAAATGCTAATTTTTCTAGCCCCTACTCATTGGTTTTATAAGAATGTGCCAAAAAATTACATTAAGTAATAATTTTCTATAAGATTACTAAAATCCTTAAATCCTTAAATTTACCATCCTCAAAGCACAAAACTCATAAATCCCTAACACACAGGTAAAATTCAAATTCATCAGACATAAAAAATAATATGATAGGATCATATGTATTTAGTTAAATTCCAGTAGAGGCATTTGAATGTTGAACCTTGGTGGTCACACAGCTAGAAGTAATTATTAAAAGTAGAATTTTCAGTCTGGTAATAGTGGTAATATTTCTTTAAATGTAAGTTCTGTTTACGTTTCGGTTATCCGTGGACCCCTGCTTGTCATTACCCTGGATAGTCTGGAATCTTCTGTATATGTTTTAAATGGCTGGCTGCAGCAGTATTGAATGAAGCATACTACAAGTATGTTTTTCAATTTCTAGTTTTGTTTTTATTTTCACCATTGGTGTACAGAATTTTAAAAATGTAGATAATGTGCATTGAAAATGTTATGTGTAATTGTAATCGTGGGACCAATTTTTCAATGAAATGTTTTTTTTTTCTTTTTTAGTACTTTTTAAATGGACTTTCAATGTACATTGATAACAAATATGAAATGAAAAACAATATTTAATACATTTTTAACTTTGTGATATATAAGTGAAATATTGTAATAATAATAATATTTCATACTTACAGTTATGTAAACATTTATATTGTTCCTTGACAGTTATTTTTTCCATTATTGTACATAATGATAAAAGTTTTAATGGAGAAAGAATTTCCATTGCTGAATGAACTTAAATGTATTTTGTTTAGTAGTTAGTAAAGTTTTATATTTTGTATAAATTTGTTTGTAAAAATTATCTTGTTAGTTTTTTATTGTTAGTTAATCTTTAACAGAATGTAACATTAAGTGAAATAGTGAATAATAATATTTTGCAAATTAAATTATTCAATTTTTTAACCAGAAATAATAATCTCAATACTATTAGAATTAAAGTACATACTATATCCTTTATTTTAAAACTCCTTTTTCTTCATTATGATTCTTCAATTCCTGAAATCGCCAAAACTGTTTTTCTGGTTCTTTGAAAAATTTAAAATAGGAGTTTGACTGTATGTAGTACTCTGCTAATGTTACAGTAGTATATATTTCAACTTCAGTGTTTACAACGTTACAACTGTTGTAAATATATACCAGTGTGAATATACAGATAATTTTATAATGTTCATATGTGTTTATATTGTATTTAAAAAAAACATAGTCCCAATTTCTCTTGTGCAAACATTTTATGTTAATAAAACACCATGTATGTTTATTCTGTAGATTGAAAGATTAAACTGTTGTTGATAGCAAAAAAAAAAGTTGTAAGTGCATATGTGTACTTTGGAAGCATAATACTCTGTCACAAGAGAGCTGTTTGATATTAGTGTTGTAGCCAAACAGTGGTCAAGTTTATAATTATAAGTGCATTTTGCCCAGTAGTGAACATAGTGTCTTATGCCTCCCAAATCAGATATTAAAATGGAATGCTATGACATAAGTCTACATGCTACAGTTTTATCAATATAAATGTAAGTATTTTAGGGTTTTCAACATGGGAGGAATATGTATTGTGATTTTTTCAAACATTATTTAATTTGTTAGTAGACACCATAAAACTACTGAAAATCTACCTACTATTTTGAGGAATTTTTCGAGCTTCCATGCAAATTACATTGCAAGTTATAAATTATCAGATAGAGGAAAATAAGAGACAGGTAACATGGATGAGCAAACAATGGAATAAATAGAATAAAGATTTAATGGAAAATGTGGATGAAGGTTGTCAAGAGTTGAGCAGTGCTATTGATGAAAATACACAAGAATCCATGCCAGTGAAATTTAGTTGTGAATTTGAAGAATCAAGAGGAAACATACTTGATATGTTTTGTAACGTAATGTGATGAACTGGAGACCCAGTCACAAGAAAAAACAGTGTTTGTGACACTGCAAGAGGCAATGTAGTTGGAGTATCACATCAATGCTGCATTGCCAACCGAAAATAGTAAATACATAGTTGGACTAACAGAAAAATCTGCAAGTCCAAATTTTGTCAAGAAGAACCTCAGTTCCTAGGACACATTCTAACTCCAATTCCTAATTCTAACTCCTAGGAAAAAAAAAACACCCTGATAAATTATCGAAACTATTTGACAAGATAGCCAAATTAGCCATACTTTTTTTTTAATTCCACTTAAAAAAAGGACATTACGTGGAAATGGGATGAGGAAGAGTCGACAGCTTTTCAAGATCTTAAACACACATTTCTTGAACATGTCATTTACCACCCAGTCCAAGAACAATATTTCTGGTTCATACAAATGCATTAGCATCATGTTCAAGTGGTGAAGTGAAGGAATTGAACATAGGCATTTTCACACTAAACGTGACTGTCCCAAAAGGTGAGACAATTTTACAAAATGTGGCAGCATGTCTTTAATGGCCAATAAAATAGAAGCTAGAGGCACAACAAATTTGAAGAAAAATTTGTTTGCGTGGTTAAGCAAATTCGAGCATCATGTGTACCATCAGTGATTTTAACATTATATTTGTTTAAATAGCTTGATGAGTCCATTAGGTTAAAACACTGACAAATGCTAAATTAATATTTCCTGCTTATAACATTTTTTTTTTGGGGGGGGGGGGGGGGGGGAGTTCCAGGATCGGCGCATGTGTAGACTTTGGGCGCCACCACATGGATGGGCACGTGGACCTGGCTACCAACTCTGTCCCAGGGCCATGACGTGACACAAGTGGAGCTAGGCTTGACTCTGTCCGTCCGTACGCCCGCCTGCCTGTCTGTCTCCCTCTCTCCCTCTCTCCCTCTCTCCCTCTCTCCCTCCGCGACCCTATTGT
The DNA here is from genome assembly GCF_032445375.1 of Bacillus rossius redtenbacheri. Classification (NCBI taxonomy): domain Eukaryota; kingdom Metazoa; phylum Arthropoda; class Insecta; order Phasmatodea; family Bacillidae; genus Bacillus; species Bacillus rossius. The sequence goes on along the minus strand of NC_086334.1, from coordinate 33,350,202 downwards.
GTGGATACGCTACAACTCACCGGCCCGCTCTCAGCGACAGGTACTCTATGTTACTGGCGAAGACGACTGCTTGTGGGGTCTTGAGGCGTTCCACCCACACATCTCCGTCTCTGTACTGGAAAAATGTGGTCAAGAATTGAGTGCAACGAGTTGGGTGAATATTAAGTTTTATTGCCGCCGACACGTACACTGACAACGCATACAAAAAACAGCACATAGTCCAGCTTTCATGCTGATCAGGACACCGCGTGGCCCGGCCCCGAAAGTGCAAGCTCGCCGAATAATACAAAACGCTCCGGGGAGCTTTAATTAGTTAAGTTCCACAATCTGCCGGCGGGTTAGGCCTTCAATGGAGGAGACTGGGGTGGGCCAGGGGTGTCTTGGTTGCAGGAAGTGCTGAATTTACCGTTAGTAGATTGATATAACAGAACAATTAAACATAACATTTAAACCGTTTAAAAATTATACATTAATTTAGAATTAAGTATTATGTATTACAGTTATTTGAATATTAACTACATTATTTAAAAAAAAGTCAAGTTATGGTGGGCGCAGAAAGAGTTCGCGCAGGGTGACCGAACACACACACACACACACACACACATATATGCACTTGTTGGCGGGAGGTTTGAATTAGAGGGTGTCGGGAGGGGAGGGGTTGGCAGCGGCGTGAAGCACACCGGCTTAGGGAGGGCGAAGTCCTGGTCGACGTCAACATTTTCCTACTTATAAAGGTTTGTTTTTTTCATGTGCCCCCTTAAAAAATGTTATAACAAGGTTCTACTGTATTAAGGGATCTGAAAATACAACAGCCAACTATTTGAGTCGATTGCCTAACCTTGACAGTTGCGACATTGTTCCAGATACACAAAAAAATAATTTCTAGTTATTCCTGTTTTAACACTAAATATTGTGAATAACCATCTTATCAAATGACTAAATAACCTCCAAACACATTAGAATGATAAATTTTGCCGCAAGGTTTGGGTAAGGAAAAAGCTGTCCATAAAATCCACCTACACTTCTACAGATAGAATAAATATTCAGTCATAGCCAGAATCAAAACATCTTCAAGGATTATTGGTAAACGGTCATTCCTGCAGAAATTTCATGTCAATTTAGGACACACCAGATCAAATATACTCAAAGCCCTAAAGTAACAGTTATTCTGGCCTAACATGTCTAGGTGAATAGTCAAAGTAACATCAAATGCCCGAAAAAACACACAAATCCGAGGTTTTGTATGGGGAAATTAAATAAATAGTTAGAGATGAACCACTGAAATAAGTTGCGGTGTCAAATGATTGGGCCCCCAGCTAGCAAAATGGCAAAACTACTGATTGATTTGCGATCACTGCTGTCATTCGCCGAATCTGCATCTATGTATACTTGAACGTGATCTCCCCTTTTCTTATACACTAACTTCAGGTGTTCAATTGACTTCATATACCTTACTATGTGTTTTACATCCTCCCAATCGTCTTTGGTAAAGTTACTACATTTTTGGCTTTGCTTCCACACTGAGACTGATATGTCAGGACGTATTCTATTAACAATTTACAGATGGCTTCCTATTCCTATTTTGTATACCATCTCATTGAAGGGTACCTATCCGTTTCTTCATTATCTACCTTAGTTATTATTTCCAGATGAGCTAAACTTCCCTTGACATTCTCCATTTTGAAGTCTTGGAGAACCTTTTCGTTGTAAATCACGTGATCAATTGATATTGTGTTCAAATTTGATTTAGATATGTAAAGAGAAAGAAAATTTGAAACTTCACCCGAGTTCCTAATGTCCATTAATTTCTGCAGTTTACCTTTGATTTGTTTTAACTGATGCTCTGTTCCTACTGCAAAAATTTCATATAAATTATTTCCCACTAGTATGTTCTCATCACACACAGATCACTAATACACTGTCTGAGGCCAAACATTTTCATCAACTTGTTCACTTATGTGTTCAAGTCTCTGCCTGCTTGAGGTAGACCATAAAGGCTCCTTCTTAACAAACATACAAACTCTGCAGCATTCTTCCCTTCTTCACTGAAGAATTCTGGTTGTTCCATGTACACCTCATCGTTAGAGGGCTGTTATGCTCAAGTTACTTCATAATGCTCAATTTCCCAGCTATTTCTGCAGTCAATGCAATGAAAATCCTGGGACTTTTTTTTGGGTCACAAGACTGTTGGTCTCAAAATAGTCTATTCCAGGAATCTGTCTATAGTCCTGAGCAACCCGTCGCCTTATAGTGCTATATTTCTCCTAAGTGGTTGTCCTTGAGCTTGAGAACCCACCTTGATCCAATTACGTGCTTTTATGCTGTCTTCTAATGTGTTCCCATGTCTCATTTCTTCTAATATTTTTCATTTCATCTTCCATTACCTCCTTCTACTTCATGGACTCTTTTCTTAATAATGCTTCCCTTGCTGTCTTAGGTTCAGATTGTTCACAATATGACAATAACTACAGGACATCACCGGTATCTGCTTCCTCACAGACCTTCTTTACTGGTATGTTTCTACATCCTTATCTTCTGGACCTTCCTCTTCCATCTTAGATTGTAGTAAAGTCTCATAATTTGCATAGTTAGGAACACTCATATCTATAGGATCTGTCAGTCCTTCCTCAATTGGGATCGCAACGATGTTAATTTTTGGTTCGCTTTCTCTCAAGCTCTAACAACGAACTTATTCCCTTTCATGGTGGCCATGCAAACTCTGCACCCAAATTTTCTTATTTTGTTCAATTCCTGAATCGTCAATTAATTTACAGTTCAAATGTCCAATGGAATTATATCCTGGACCGCATTAGATGGGCAGTGATTTCTTATGAAACATGTTGTAGCCAAAGTTTCTGTCCAGAAAGTGTGAGGCCTACCAGACTCAACCAGCATGACCCCCTCTGCTTTCCCGTTTTGCTAAGGGGTATGTGGAACAGTTAGCCTCTGTTTAATAACACATTGTTCAAGGTGCCTCTGAAATGCTCTACTTGTGTACTTGCCATCATTTTCAATTTTATCATCTTCCTTGGTATTTTAGGAACTCTTCAAACACATCACCCTTCCTTTTTATTGTGGCCATAATTGAATAATTTGATTAGTCATCTGTTGCATTGTATCTTGCACCCCCTAACAAATGTTTCTCAAGTGGTTCACCAATGTCCAAAGGCTCTTCTGTTCTATTATACCAAGTTTTATTGGAAACTTCTTTCATTTAATCTTTCATTGGATGCACACATCACAAATGCCAGAACGTTTTTCATTTTGGTTTATTTATAGTGCTAGTTATTTTCGCAAAGGTTTCGTCGTTACAGTAACTCAACCATTTTATTTTCATAAATAAGCACTCGCTCGAAATGCTCTTTCACGTGGTGGAGATTTCCCACTCTTATCACTTTAAACAAAGTTTCTCCCTTCTATCTGTCCATTGCCTAAGCACATCTCTTCTCAAAACAAACCGCCATCACTAATTCTTAAATAATAACTGACATTTCAAGTTGTTTGACATGCTGTGTACGCAAAGCACTGCAGTACTTAACCTTATGCTCCAACAACCACTTTCCTCTGACATTTGTAAGAGCACTGTACTTCGTCACATGATAGCTAACGGTTCACTGCAACATCCAATACACCTGTGTCTTCTATCATATTTTGTTTAAGTTCCCGATGTGTTGTCAGGTGGTGAGATTCACCAGAGTCCAGTAACAATTCACTGCATTCCAAACATGGCTGTTTGGTACTCAAAACTCTGGTACTCTTCAACCATTGCGCTAGTTCTATTTTTCTCCTTCTGAGTGTTCATTTTCATATGTGGACCCTTTGTCTTCTTTACAATTCTTCATCATTCAGCTGGGACCGTTTCTTGCAATATGGCCCTTCTCCCCAAAAAAGTAACATACCCAAAATTATAGTTCGGCTGTTGTGGTTTTTTTTTATTTCTAGGTATACTGATAGAATACAATGCTGCCTACATTTTTCCCTATCTGCAACACGGTTCATTCTCTTGTTTCCAATCAATAACTTTTCTTTACTAAATTCGTACCCAAAATGTCATCATCCCTTTCTAACCTTCGAACAAGCCATTGTTTCGTCGCCTTATAGCCAGCTGCCTGTGACAACATATCCTTAACCCGCCAAAATCCCTATAAACACATCATGTAAGATCATCTAAGAAATACTGTGCAATAAATATGTACTTGAGTAGATACATTTGTTTGAAACAATTTTTTTTGAGAATATTTAAGAATTAATAAAAATTCAGTGAGTTCTTGAAATAGCTTGGTAACATTCTAACTCAAGTTGTTCAAATTCTGGAAAATCAGAGAAGTTGAAATTGGATAGGAAAAATCAGGGAATTTTGTTGGAATCCTGGAAAAGTCGTAGAAACTTAACAGTGATAGTAATTGAGGGGGGGGGGGGGGGTGGATTTCATGTTCTTCTGCCATCGCCCAGACTGTGAAACTTTTTTTTTTCAGATGATGTTTTAGTGCATAGTCATACGCATTATAAAATGGCGTTTGCAAGGTTGTTTGAATTTTTTTATTTTGTTATATAATTCTAGGCCATCTATGGGAATCGCAGAGGCTGTATTCTTTTTATTTATTTTTTAATAAATTCACAATTTTTTTAATATATTGTCAGGTATATTTCAAATTTTGAATTTTGATCATGAAAGTCAGGGAACTTCCTGTAATTGAATTTCGCAATCTTCAACTTTCTAACTTCAATGTAAATGGATTGACATCGGGGTTCGTTTGAGATGAAAGGTTATGAGATGAGAATGAGGCATTGTTTTTTTTTTTTTTGGGGGGGGGGGGGATAGGAGTTTCATCCCGATAAAAAAAAGTTTGTTCACTGCAATGTCTGCCACGGTCCCCACCGGGAATCTAACTCGGATCCTCTAGGTGTGGGACGCTACCCGACCACCGCGGTCCCTCACTTCCATCTGCGAAGTAATACACAGAAAATAAAATAAAATATTACCCCTTTTCTGGGTAACTTCCTCATTCGCCTCGCGTCACGCGTCAGTGCCGTGTCTGGCGCTCATAGACCCGCAGCCGAGCTGAAATCTGGTGGTGAATGTTCCTATGCTAATTCGCCTACCGCCGCGCGACCGATGAAGCGTGTTTCCAAGAAGCGCACCCACGCGCCCTTAGAACCCTTTCTCTCTCTCTCTCTCTCTCTCTCTCTCTCTCTCTCTCTCTCTCTCTCTCGCTCGCTCTCTCTCCTTTCCCTTGGCCCGGCCACACCGCCCACACTTCCTGACCTACCCCAACCACCACCACCACCACCCTCCTCACCCCGACCGAATGTCAACAGCCACTGACTGCCGCGCCGCCCTGCCGTATCGCGTTTCTAATTCCTTTAATCTGTCGGCGAAACATCTTGGCTTCCGCCTGGCTTGTGTCAACTCCGCCCCCGCCCGCCATCTTGGCGTCGTAATTCTTGTTTTACTGCGATCCCTTCCTGTGGCAGGTACAGTAATATTTTTTCCGGGGGATTTGGCGCAAGGGAAAGGGGATATTTTGAAATAAAAATTTAAACAATAAAATTTGTACAAGTTTATTTAAAAAAAAACTTTCATTACTATTGACACATGAACCCACAGTAGTAGCAATAGGCAAAGCGGCTTCACACACAATTGAAATTACATGTGTTTTAACAGCTCAATTTTCATCACATAAAATATTTTTGCAATTTTTTTTCCCTACATCCGGAGGGGTGGGGGATTCATTCTTATAACCACCCTCTCCCCCTTTTGCTTCCACCACTGATTCCTAAGGGCGATACATTACTCTATAAGTATTTTTTTACCAATCTATAATGGTCACGCTGGAAGTTAGTCTATTATCCTTATCCGAGCAATGCGGACACTTGAACGATCCTATACGATAATTTGAAGTGAAGCTCCTGGCGTCTGACATGCTCATTCGGTCTTTGTTACCTAAACTACGCGGACGTGCGTGGAAACTATTGCTTCTCTTGGAATCAAAAGCATTGACTTGACCATGCTTATTTACTAATTGAAAATAAAATGTACTGTGTGAACTAGATTTAGTTTTCTCCAATTTAATATTCAGGCGGAAAACGATATTAAAGGTTTATTTTTCGTGAGTATCATTTACGCACTTTCGGCATATATTTTGGACGTGACATGAAGGATTATCTTAGAAATGCATAAATTAAATATTATAGATACATCTGGTTATTATTTTAATCGTCTAAAAAATTATGTTTAACGAGCACAGGAGGTTACAAGGTAGAGTTAGGGAATATAATTTCCTGGGTTACAGTGTCCCAACCACTGAAACATTCTACCCAATTGATATTAATATAAGCAGTTTTCTCAAAACAAAGTTAAACGGACAGAACTTTCTGTGAATCATTTCCATTGTTCACAGAATTGAAATATTTTGGTGTTCTCCCGTATTTGTTTTGCATAACTTCGTGGAAATTCAATGTAATTTTACTTTAAAAAAAACTACTTTGGTATAAAATAGCGTTATAACACTAAAATAAAAATATATATACGGGATTGAAATATTCGAATTGTTATTAGGCTATTTTCTCGGTGGATATACTTTTAATCGATTGCAATCAACTGATTACGTTAAAATTCGTTACCATATGCTGTGTGAGGAAGTAGTGGTCATCCCATTTACACTCAACGACCATACGTTAACACGACTTGGCTCAGTAGTTTTCAAATCTTTCGTTGCTGCCTCGCTGGCCCTCTCGAAAAGCAACCGGTATTTTCCCTAACGAAAGAATACAAAAGAAAGGAAATGAATAATCGGGCGAGCCACAGTCGCGAATTCTCGGCATTGAATCGCTGCGTGGCGGCCTCTTCTGGTGTTGCAAACACCGCTGAAGATTGTTGAACCTGAGGGAGATGGCGCTGATGTATTGCCTCGTCGGCGATAAATCTGACCCGTGTGTTATTGGCGGCGGCGAGACGCGGTGATAATTGCATCGCGCGGACTGGAGTCGCAGCGACCCATCTGCGTGGATTAATCAAAAAAGTTTTATTTTATTTCCCAGCAGAGATTGAAATGGTGTATGAAAAAACAAAGTTAAAAAAAAATATCTCGCCTGCTTTTAATAATAACATATCCCAGGGCGATCTGCGGCATTCTTTAATATGTTACCTTGCCGGTTTGTTTGAAGTTTAATTTCAGTGATTATACAACATTTTATATATTATTGACTTTATTATTTTGGAAATATTAGTTTGAAATAAAACGGTATAAAACAGTGCAAGCGTGTTATTTGATGTTAGTACAAATATTTTAAATGACTAATAATAACGTTTAATTAAAAACTTAGTAGTGCAGTGCTTGTAGAGGAATTTATATCGTTTCAGATATCTGTTCCGTATTTTCTGTTTTCAAATTAGTAATATCCATCAAGTTACGTTATTGCAGCTCTGGAGCTAAGAGGGGAAAATATTAGGTACTGTTTTTTCTGTGTATACTTCTACTTGTTTCATTTCTAGTTAGCGTTTTAATGAGCGACTTAAGTCATCATTTACAACAGGTCTTGGTTTAATGGAAAAATATTCATCATTAGTCAAAAACACAACCAAAAGGCACCACGCTAGAAAATATTAAAAAAATGTTGAGTAACAATTAAAAACAACTTTTAGTTCAAGACTAGGTATTTAATCTCGTAAAATGTATTATTTTTAATATTGTAATTGTATGGCTCAATATTTCGTGACGAGCACATGCATTATTTTTTTTCAGAACACGAAAGTACATAAGTGGTTTAAATTTAAAAAAAAATTACCGCCTATACTAAAATTTAAGAAGTGTGCTTTCGCACATATCTTATTTAAGAAAAGTGTTTACGTTAACGGGGACGACAGACGATAACAAACAACAGCACAGACAAAGGACATTGGTAAGTACTCGGCCCTGGCTTATACAGGGTGTGTCTGAATTCGAAAGACAATCTTCTACTGCATGTTCAAGACAAAATAAGTTTTAAACTCTCTTTATTACTTATGACCCCTGTTCCTAACCTATTCAGTCTCGTTACCCCCATGAACTATCAGGAAAACTGATTTTAACCTCTTTAAAATGCTATCGAATAAAACGACATGTGCATACAAATAGCCGCACACAACAGGCGTGAATAAGCGCCGATGTTCTGGATGCTTCGAGCGTCAGGTCGGCCCGGGATGACGCGACACGTCACAACCACTCCAGTCAGTTCCAGAAAGATGGCCAACAGGTATAAAAGCGGCAACGCCGGTCTCCGCGGGAGTTGAGTTCCAACAGGCGAGTTGAGAGAATTGCGAGTTCGGCGAGTGTCGCAGACGGGACCGTGCGAGTGTGACTGAGTGGCGCGAGATTGTGTGTGTGTGGACAGGTGAGTGGTAAGGGACGAACCACTGTTGAGCCTAGATCCAGTGATGAGTGAGACCTGTGGGCTTGACATATACTTAGTGATTTGTGAACAGACATTAAGTGTGGTGATTTAATTAGTAATGTAAATATTGGGAGCAAATATAACTGTATAAAATTAATTAAGTTATCCTTAAGAGCCTGTTTTTGCCCATTAGAAACAATATATTTCGGTTTTATGAGGACTACTGACTTTCATTTCAGTGTTTGGCGGTGTATTGACTTAAATTTTGCTGTTATTTCCGTTTTATCGCTGTTCACATAATAACCATGCCTTTAATTGTAGGCTTCATTCGCGATAGCACGCAAATATCATTTAAATAACATAGTTGTGCACACACAGCATAGAAGTTGAATATACATTCTTACACAATTTAGTGGTTTGAAACATTCCAACTGTTTACTTACATCATTTGCTTCCGTCGACATTTTCAGTTTCAAACGTTTCAATTATTTCGGCTGTTAATATACACTGCAGTTGTTTACCTAAGCTAATAATTTTAACCATCCGTTTACTTTTGAACGACTATGAAGGATTAAGGGGATTGGTGCAGGACAAAAAACAGTCATTCGTCAGAATTTGTTGGAAATGAGCTTAAGTGTTTCATAAATGCTTGTTTATTACTACTGTATGGCCAGCCAGCACGTATATAAGCTAGCGGGTGAGATTTGGCAAGTTAGTGGCGAGAGAGCTTCTGTGAGGGGAGGTTGTCGAATGTTGCAGTTCTGAGGCCTGCCATCTAGCGGGAATCTTTCGAAGGTCTTCCACAATATCGCCTCTCTCGCTCTCTCGCTATCTCTCTCTCTCCAACACGGACACCCAACCAGCTCTTATCGCTTCCCATCTCGCCCTATCCTTCATTCTCGGATCAGGTAGCCGCCCTTGGCTTCCCCGCGTAGACTTTCGTGTTACTCCAGGAAACCAAGACAACCTGTGAACAATTTGTCCAAAGCTGAATTTTTGTACTGTGGTAGAGACTATGCTTAATAACATACCGAAAGTTTACCGCTGTAGACCTTGTGCGTTATCACCGAAAATTTGCATTTAAGTCCTAGGTGACAGCAACTTACGTCAGTCCATTAAAATGCTACCCATTTATACAGTTTTTAATTTAGACTGTCCATAAACTTACCAAAATAATCTAGAAACTGTAATACACCCATTAATGTTAGAAAAAATTTAAATTTTTAATATATATGATATAAAGCGATTAATTCACGACATATTTTTTTTTTATCTTTGCCACCCAGATAAAAATACGATTTACACCGATTTGAAGAGCCCAATGCGAAAAAATGTCTAAATAAATGTTTTTAATTATACTTTTAGCTTTAAGATAGTATATTTATAAAGAGTCTAGCATAATTAGTTGCCTCATTAAAGCTGCCCGAGCGTTGCAGTGTACTGCGGCCGTACTGATCTTTCACGGCCGGCGGGCTTTGAAACACGCTGCGTACTGCGACACTCAATAAACTTGGTCTTATTTATGGATTACTTAAAATATATTTAATGCATATGATAGGGTGTATTCAGGTTACATCTATTGAGATATACATATAATTTTTTTTATATATGAATGATTTTTGATACAATAAAATTAACAACAAACAATTTCTGCTTGGAACTTGTAAATCAAAATTCTAGAGGACCTCTGGTTTTATATATGTGTGTTCGTATTTTGTTACAAAAAATTTATTATTAAAAATGATTTTAATACCAAAAATATAATTACTTTTTATTTCTAATACATTATATTATTTTAGATCAGAACTGTGCAAAATTTTAATGTAGCCTATATTATAAAATATATATATTTAATTGTATGAAATTAGTTTACTATATAACAATTGAAGAAAACGATACACCGTTAATGTGCTTATTGAGTTTTGTCACTCTTAAACATAATTCGTATGATAATATTATTTTTTTCCAGAAAATAAATAATACATAAGTTGTGTTGTAAAATGTATTGATAGAATTACATATTTAGTATTTTTTTTTCTAAGTTAATTCATTGGAGTGCTGCGCCTAGCTTACTTCGTTGAATTGCTAGTGGCAAAGAGCGGTGGTGGATGTTTTTGCAAGAGTTTGACCGTATTTTATGACCCCAGCTGTGAGAGGGTGTTCGTCCCAGAAATCCTAACGGTCAAGGAAAATAGCCTTTCTCTGTAGTCACGTACGGGTCTGCTACTCGCACAATATCGTCAGTTTATCACAACTTTCCGGGAAGTTCTATTGTTGTTATTTATTTATAATTTAGAAATTAAAGAGTCGATCATACTAACATTTTTACCTAAGCAAATTGCATCCTGGAAGATTTTTATCTACGTTTGCAGCAAAAATCACTTGCAGTTAGGAAACTTTTATTCTTTCAGAATAAAATTCAGTCTGGAATTACCATACATTAAAAACCTTAGTTTTCTGGAGCAAAAAAGTCCCAGCACGAGCGACTTTAACACTGCTGCACCACACACTACGCAGCTTGAAATACATCAGTGGTCAGACTATTGTACCAGACACTCAAAATATACACATTTAAACCTTAAAAAAAAAAAAAAAACACAGACAATATTTATGAAGTGATTTTGACGTTACGCTCAACATATTTATGTAACATGTAGTCAAATTTCTATAAAAAATATATTTTTTCTTACCTTTTATGATTAAAATTACCAATTTAATAATAGGACGTTTAAACTTTGAGGTGTTTATCACAGTTACCATGTAGGACATTCTTTTATATTACTTTGGCGCCATAATGAGAACCGACTTAAAAAAGTATTAAAGTTATTAAATTTACGAAACATTTTTGTGGATCATTGTAGAAATTATCATTAAGGACTCAGCTGCTCATTTATTGATGTGATCACAAGGTTTCATCGGTAAACTTTTGACGTGTTACTAAGAAATGTTCATTCTACTACTGTACAAATTTTTTCCTGTGGGATAATTTTCCATGTATTAAAAATTTTTGTTTCTTAACAGCGAAATTCGTCTCGACCCGAACCTACTTCGACAACCTCGCAGTAGTATACACTACGCGGCTCGGATCGCTTTAGTGGTCAGACTAATTGTATGAGACACTTAAAAAATATACTAATTTAAAGATGAATAAATATGCAACAACGATTACTATAAGCGATTTCCACGTTGGGCTCTTTAAGTTTATGTAAGATGTATTTATATTTCCTTAAAATTGAATGAAAGTGAATTCGTTAACTTTAATGATTTAAAAGGTCTATTTTATAGAAACATGTTTAAACTTTGTGCTTTTTATCACTATCCTCAGATAGGGCAATGTTTCTAGATTATTTTGGGTTCCATACTGACGGTCTACTCCATAAACTGCATTTGCAATATCCATTATTGTGGATCGTAACAAAAAAAATTAACTGCTCGTTTTCGGTGTGACACACAAGGTTTGCGGCAGTACTTAAACTTTTGACGTGTTACTAAGAAATGTTCATTCTACTACTGTACAAATTTCGGCTTTGGGATAATTTTCTATGTATTAAAAACCTTTGTTTCTTCACAGCGAAATTCGTCCCGACCCGAGCCTACTTCGGCAACCTCGCAGTAGTATACACTACGCGGCTCGGATCGCTTTAGTGGTCAGATACATTGTACCAGGCTCTCAACAAATAAACTAATTTAAAATTTAAGAACTAAATCGTGATCGTAAAATGGCCGCCATGGTGATTTGCGAATTTATGGAGAAATAAAAGCAGTTAAAATCTTATGTAGTTTCCAAGAGACATTATTACATCACCAATCATCTTAAGTAACAGGTTTACAAAATTTCAACATATTCATTAACTAGTCAGTTTTTTTTCAAATGTGTTAGTATTAACAATCTGGACCATATCTAGTCGGTGAGGTCTGTATTGTTACAGACTATCTGTATTCCGGTATTTGGATTTTGAAGCTACTTAATGATTCGCTTTCAATGTCTATTAAAATATACCTAATGCTAATTGCAGGAATATTTCTACTCGATTTCAAAATTATAATTCCTGAACATTTGTAGCGGACACATTTCAATGTAACACTCACTGATTTTCGAGTTGTGTTGAGGTTTCGCATGCCACTTCGTGTACACGAGATGGCCCCTGCTCTGGTAACAATGAGTCATCACAACCGGTGCCGTCTGTACGAGCGTCTTCACAAGTTATCCTGAAATATGTTCTTAAATATTAATTCAAGTGAATTCTTAAAATCCTACACACCTTATCTTAAGTGTCGTAAATGAATCGTTATATTTTGTAAATCCATATAATATAGGAGCCAACATGGCGCGAAGCGATGGACGCGATACGAATAATATTTTTTTTTACCAACCACTACATCAGTAAATATTTGTGGTTTCCATTCGCTATGAATTCAAGCATGTAACATGTGTACTGCTTCTTCAATACGGCCACAGTTAAATGGGAGGCTCTGAATCACTGAAAACTCCTCAACAAAATCAACGATGAATCACAGGCATTACAACAAACAGTTGTCACAAGTCAAGTAGCCAATGAGCAGGTGACATTTTTCGAGTCCGTAGAGGATTGTTGAGACTATCCTACAGGTCATTGGCAACGCGCCCTTACGCGCATGGTTAATACCCGCATGAGTAGAGTGTAAAGACGTAAGCATGAGACACATCTAGGTCCTCATCTAACCGTGCACACTTAGATTTAACTCAGGATAGGGTGAAAAATGTTTACTAATTTTGCAGTCCCAACAGTCACCAACGAAACGCCAGCAAAATAAATAATTAAGCTCACGAATATTGTTCGTGAATGAAGGCGAAGCTGATACTTTGGAAACGTTACCAGCAGATATTAAATAATGTTTAACTATTATTTACGTAGCTTACTTCTTAAAACTGCATTCATGTAAACTGATTTTGTGTGATACTATGTTGAGTGTTTTCTGCTACACTTATTTTTCTGAAAAAAGTCTGTGGCTTAATAAACTTGTTAACATTGATGCCTGTCATAAAAAAAATTCAAACGTAATTATACGGATACATGTTGAGTATAGTTTATGAATGGTTCACGCATTGCTGGGAAAAAAAAAAACATGTTTACAATTGTACTCATCTTTCTGTTGTCGCATCGCGTCCATCGCGTTGTACATACGCAACTCTGAAAAATAAATGTATGATAAAAAAAAAGCTATAATAAAATAATCTCTTATCTTTCTTTATTCTTTTTTCTAAGTGCTATAATGGCTTTCGATAGTTTTGTTCTTTTGTGTACTCTGCTTGGTGGAGGTTTCTTCGGCATTTTATTCCTGAATAAATCTCACGCTTACAACAAAAAACATCTAACTAAATCACTGTGCTAAATAATAACAGAGAATAACCATTCAATTATACGCCGAGCTAGACCAAACACGTTCTCTTATCTACTGAAAATGAGTACGTTGATCTTCATATCAGTTTCCCGCGAAATCCCATCTCCCCTTCGTAAACAGCAGACAGCTGTGGCAGGCTGCAAAAAGTTAGAGAAACTGTCGCAAGGTGTCACTACTGTCCAGCGCGCTCCATAATTCTTCGTATCCGAGCTTGCACGCTGCTCAAATTTCTACAGCTACGTTTTTACTTTAGGTCCGACTGCAATAAGCTTAAGACTAAAATAAAGTCAATCATTCAGCCGACATATATGTAGGCGTTTGAATTACAAATGAAAACGCGAATTTATTAAATTCGCAAATGAATATCATGCAATTTCGTAGCAGCTCATTTATTAAAATTCAAATTGTAAATACGTTAAATTAATAATGATTACAGATAAAATAATGGTCACAGTCATATCTCCCGTGTCTGAAAATTTATCTGCGAAAGTTTTACCACTGAATTCTTTATAGTTTTTTAATAAAGCTTGAATTTAAAAAATTCCCGAAAATCAGCAATAACTTAATTAAAATAAAAAAATAAAAAAATAAATTTTACACCAGAATGGTTCAAATCTTCTCTAGCAGCTGAATAATTACCAAATATATTGTTTTTTTTAATACGATGCTGGTGCACCAATCCCCTTAACTTTGAACAAAATAACAGCCTCGTATATTAAAATCATTTTCAAATTAATTATTACTTTATATATTTTTAATACACAGATCAAAAAAATCGTGGGCTACTCTGCTGCTGCCGCGAGCAGGGCGAACAACAGGCAGCAAACAGCACAGAGGTAACTTATTAGATGGACAAATCTCTATGCGCCGTGCGTGTGCTATTTTATAGTGCAATAGCTACTATTTGTGTACTTTCATCTTCCATGTGTGTGCCATGTGTGCGTATTGTTTGAGAATGTAACCCATCCTTTATATGAATTAAATTCTAGCAACAATTCGTTCTTTGTATGTTCGGGACTGATTGTGGTTCAATGAATATTAAGACTTGCTGACGGCAGCAGCCGCCCATAAACATCTCACAGCCAGGCTTCTTGCTCTCGACATTCGCAAAGCCGGCCTCACACAAATGCTGCGCGGCCGAGAGCAAAGATAGTTTTCTCCAATTTTCCTGGAAGGTTGCCTCTCCGGGTTGCCCTATATTCCTCGAGGCATTTTACGCGCATACATTCCTGATTCGCCTCTCAAATTCTTGCAGCTCTAGCAATGTTCAACTAAGCCAGCCACGTCGAATTTGTTTTACTCCGTATTTACCATTGCTTGAAATTAATTTCAGTTAATTACTTAGAACTCACGACATCGACGAAATTTCAGGTTTACTTTGATGATTCGACAAGAATTACGTAATGCTGCAAATATGTATCCAAACGTAACTCTGAAATTAAAAATGTACGAAGAACACAGGCGTAATTGGGATTAAAACATTTACTTCCACATTGACAAGCTAACTAGCAAACCAGCTTTAATGATTGCTAACAAATGGGTATTTAGATCGGCGAATCTTCGGTAATTAACTTTGCTGGCAAGAATATACGTATTGTTACGAAAGTGATCAAGGTTGCGTCACGCGCAAGTGCAGAGCTAGCTGGGCTGACATCACATGCCGCCGCAACATGAGACGTGCAGTGCGCACCTGGGTCGCCGCTTCCCCTCCCTCCATCCCTCAGCTCCCCGCGCGGCGCTGTTAGTTTGACATCCGAAACCGGACAGCTGCGGGGTTATGCGAGCCGCCGGCACGTGTTTCGAGAGATTTATGCCGTCGGGTCGGCGCGGGATGACGCGACTGGCCCCAGCCGCGCTCGGGAGTTCTGGAATGTGTATGGGCTGATATAAAAGCCGGGGTCGCCGGCCCCAGGGAGTAGTTCAGAGTGAAGTCGGGAGTTTTCCCGCGGCGGAGTTTCCGGGCGGTAGAGCGGCGAAGTCCCTGGACGAAGGTTCCAGGGCGAAGAGTTCAGTTCCGGGCGCGGCGGAGTTCCGAGCGAGGCGTCGAGTGGGATCTCGGCGAAGGGGAAGTGCGACGACGGCGGCGGCGGAGTCCTGCGACGGAGGACCACGAGGGGTGCTGCGGGGAGAGTTGCGCCAGAGGTGCGGTCCAGCGAGGTGTGCGGTGTGTAAAAAGGAGTGACTGAGGAAGCAACATTTTTAAGTACAATTGATTAATTGGCATTTTTAGATTATTTGCTAGTAATGTAAATAGTGGCAATAAATAAAACTGCGAGTGTAATAAAATCTTTAATTGGGCTATCCTTTACGAACACTGTAGATCGTAAATGTATTAATTATGTTAAACAAGAGTGCACGTATTGAATTACCTTAGAAATATTTTTTTTACTTTTTTCATTCTTAAATTTGTGAAATGACAGTAAACTAATCGATATAAGTAGTATATAATAGCCGGTCCTGAAACTGGCTTCTGGCTGTGGTGCTGTGTGTCCTTTCCGCCATCTTGGATTGTGACGTCACGGCGGCCATCTTGGATGACCTTGACCTTGACCTTTGACCTTGACCTGGAATTTGATCCTCAAAAATCGCCCAAAATGACCAAAATTGGGCAAAAATGGCCCAAAATTCCTCAAAATCGCCATAATTTCAATTTTTTTGAAAAAAATTTCCGCCAAAAAATCTCAAATAATTCCACAGTTCAAAAATTAGGATTTCTAAAATCCTCAAAAGTCGCTTTGCCCTAGAAAAAACGAAAACTCCTAAAAGTGGCTTAAAACTCCTAAGAGCTAGCCGCTTATAAGCCGCCGACCTTGAAAATAAGGATGTCATGGCAGCCATATTGGATTATGACGTCACCGTTGCTATTTTCGTTACGCCCGCCATCTTGAAAATCCGCAATTTTTATGTTAGAAAATCGGGAAAATTTTTAAAAATCATTAAAAAATTAAATAATCGAATTAAATAAAAATCTTTAAAACCACTGTTGGACTTATCGTTACGGTCGCCATCTTGGATTATATAAATGTTGCAATTTTCGTTACGCCCGCCATCTTGAAAATCCGCAATTTTTATGTTAGAAAATCGTGAAAATTTTTAAAAATCATTAAAAAAATTATTAAACGAATAAATAATAAAAATCTTAAAAACCACTGTTCCAGTTATCGTTACGGTCGCCATCTTGGATTATATAAATGTTGAATATTTCGTTACACCCGCCATCTTGGTTGAGTACCATGTCATTCTTACACTTTACGTTACGACCACCATATTGGATCCAATAATGTTGCAATTATCGTTATGGACGCCATCTTGAAATTTAGACGCCATCTTGGAAATCCGTAATTTTTATGTTAGAAAATCGGGATAAATTCCAAAATTCATCAAAAAATTAATGTATTTGAATTCTGTTTGATTATATCGATGTACTTCCTTGGTTCGAAACCGGTGAGGGCAAAAAATAAAAAAAAAATCAGATCCTTCCTCCACAGAAGCCACCTACAGACTGACCTACCACAACCAATAACTAGGTATTTACCATCAGCTATGACATCATGTCCGCCATCTTGTCTTTGTCCGCTGGAGGAAACCATTTTGTTTTCGTCTGCTAGAGTGTGCTGGAGTCATGTTAGTATAATGTTCCGTTCTCCATAACTTTGATCTTGACCTTGAACTTTGACCTTGACCTTGGACTTTAACCTTGACCTTGAAATTTGACCTTGGACTTTGACCTTGACCTTAAACCTTGACCTTGAACTTTGACCTTGACCTTGGCCTTTGACCTTGACCTTGAACTTTGACCTTGACCTTGAAATTTGACTTTGACCTTGACGTCCATCATGGATTCGACATTTTATGTTCAGTACATGCTACCAGGAACTACCACATGCTAGTGGTCATTGCCATCATCTTGTTTTCGTCTGCTGGAGGGGTATCCATATTGTGTGTACTCGTCTTACCAAAATGTTAGTTTTATTCTAACCTGTTACAGTGCAGTAATCATTTATTATTACCGAGGTGCTCGCCATCTTGAAATTTGGCCGCCATCTTGAAATCATGTAATTATTTAGCTAGAAATGCGGGAAAAATTCCAAAATTCATCAAAAAAAAATCACTCATTAATTTACATATTGAATCGATGGATCCCTGTCCACGGTTCGATTCTTGACCAGTGACAGTTGTAACTAAATATTAAATAAATTTTAGATTCTGTTTTCCATTACCTTTCACAGAGTTTATTAATCATTCGCTCTACGAAAATCAACTCAAGTCAATATTCCTCACCAACGAATTAATACAGTACCGCTATGCATTACATGAAAGTCTAATTTTTCAATAATCGGAATAACCTATAAGCCGTTCATGTACAAAGCCACACATATAGATCAATTGTCTTCAGTCCATGAGACCGAGTCATGTAATTATCAGTCGTATAAGCTAGAAATTTCAGGACCGCATGACCTTCGTCGTTATCTAATTATATACAATTAATCCATCGTGACATTTTTTTATACATACTAAGGGACTAAGTGACCTTGAAAAATATTTTAGTAACACCAAGAGGTTTTAAACTAGTAAATATTCAATCACTACATTTTGTACTACGCGCAATCAAAAAAAGGTAGCACCGCCAACGAAAAGGCAGCTCATTTATCATTGGCTCCAATATTCATTGGCTCCAATATTCATCGGCTCCAATATTCATCGCCTCCAATATTCAATGGCTACAATATTCATCGGCTCCAATATTCATCGGCTCCAATATTCATCGACTCCAATATTCATTGGCTCCAATATTCATGGGCTCCAATTGCTCCAAATGCTCCAATATTCAACGACTCCAATATTCATCGGCTCCAATATTCATCGACTCCAATATTCATTGGCTCCAATATTCATGGGCTCCAATTGCTCCAAATGCTCCAATATTCAACGACTCCAATATTCATCGGCTCCATTATTCATCGGCTCCAATATTCATTGGCTCCAATATTCATCGGCTTCAATATTCATGGGCTCCAATTGCTCCAAATGCTCCAATATTCAACGACTCCAATATTCATCGGCTCCAATATTCATCGGCTCCAATATTCATCGGCTTCAATATTCATCGGCTCCAATATTCATCGGCTCCAATATTCATCGGCTCCAATATTCATCGTCTCCAATATTCATCGGCTCCAATATTCATCGGCTCCAATATTCATCGGCTCCAATATTCATCGGCTCCAATATTCATCGGCTCCAATATTCATTGGCTCCAATATTCATCGTCTCCAATATTCATTGACTCCAATATTCATCGGCTCCAATATTCATCGACTCCAATATTCATTGGCTCCAATATTCATGGGCTCCATTTTGCTCCAAATGCTCTAATATTCATTGACTCCAATATTCATTGGCTCCAATATTCATAGGCTTCAATATTCATCGGCTCCAATATTCATTGGCTCCAATATTCATCGGCTCCAATATTCATCGCCTCCAATATTCATTGGCTACAATATTCAACGGCTCCAATATTCATCGGCTCCAATATTCATCGGCTCCAATATTCATGGGCTCCAATTGCTCCAAATGCTCTAATATTAAACGGCTCCAATATTCATCGCCTCCAATATTCATCGGTTACAATATTCATCGGCTCCAATATTCATCGACTCCAATATTCATTGGCTCCAATATTCATGGGCTCCAATTGCTCCAAATGCTCCAATATTCAACGGCTCCAATATTCATCGGCTCCAATATGCATCGCCTCCAATATTCATCGGCTCCAATATTCATCGGCTCCAATATTCATCGGCTCCAATATTCATCGGCTCCAATATTCATCGGCTCCAATATTCATCGGCTCCAATATTCATCGCCTCCAATATTCATCGGCTCCAATATTCATCGGCTCCAATATTCATCGGCTCCAATATTCATCGGCTCCAATATTCATCGCCTCCAATATTCATCGGCTCCAATATTCATCGGCTCCAATATTCATCGGCTCCAATATTCATCGCCTCCAATATTCATCGGCTCCAATATTCATCGGCTCCAATATTCATCGGCTCCAATATTCATCGCCTCCAATATTCATCGGCTCCAATATTCATCGGCTCCAATATTCATCGCCTCCAATATTCATCGACTCCAATATTCATCGGCTCCAATATTCATCGGCTCCAATATTCATCGGCTCCAATATTCATCGGCTCCAATATTCATCGGCTCCAATATTCATCGGCTCCAATATTTATCGGCTCCAATATTCATCGCCTCCAATATTCATCGACTCCAATATTCATCGGCTCCAATATTCATTGGCTCCAATATTCATGGGCTCCAATTGCTCCAAATGCTCTAATATTCATTGACTCCAATATTCATTGGCTCCAATATTCATTGGTTCCAATACTCATCGGCTCCAATATTCATTGGCACCAATATTCATGGGCTCCAATATCAATTGGCTCCAATTGCTCCAAATGCTTCAATATTCATTGGCTCCAATATTCATTGGCTCCAATTGCTCCAAATGCTTCAATATTCATTGGCTCCATTAATTTGCTCGCTCCAATATTCATTGGCTCCAAAAGGCTCCAACAGTCTTTTTGCTCCTATATTCATTGGCTTCATTATTAATTGACTCCAATATTCGTTGGCTCCAATATTCATTGGATACATTATTCATTGTCTTCATCAGTCATTGACACCAACAGTCTTTTGGTTCCAAAAGTCTTTTGATTCCAAATATATTTGGCTAGAATTCTTCGAGTCTAAGAGACTATGAGGCCACATGGCTACGAGTCTAAAATAATCTAGCTGGTTACAAGTTATACATGGCTCGTGAGGCTACAGAGCTACGAAACCTCTAGAAAACGAGTTTACGTGTCTGTGTGGATACAGGAATACAAGTCTACATGACTACTTGACTACGAAGCTACGAAGCTACTCGTCTACAAGGCTCCAATTGTCACATCTGTCTTTGACGGAATTTTCTCTTTTGCTCCAACTGCACCATCAGCATTGTTTTATAAGATTATAAGGCTACTTGCTTACGTAGCTTCAAGTCTACGAGGCTCCAATACATCATGGCTACGAGACTACGACTCATGAGGTTACGAGACTATGCGATTGCAAGTCTTCAAGGTTACGTGATCGCGAGGCTATAGGACTACGAAGCTTCCAGAACGCATGGTTACGAGACTGCATGTCTAATTGGCCGCGCGGCTACGAAACTTCATGTCTCTAACTGTCTACAATAGCACTATTCAGTGGTGAGAGTTAATTTATCTCATGCAAAATATCCTGTTTAAAGTAGTGTCGATTATTGTCATCAGATGTCATCACGTGTTGCATG
Source organism: Bacillus rossius redtenbacheri (assembly GCF_032445375.1). Taxonomy (NCBI): domain Eukaryota; kingdom Metazoa; phylum Arthropoda; class Insecta; order Phasmatodea; family Bacillidae; genus Bacillus; species Bacillus rossius. The sequence goes on along the minus strand of NC_086334.1, from coordinate 33,329,093 downwards.
CAGGTAAATAATATTTATTTCTTGTACTAGAACTATATCTTTGCTCAACAATGAGAAGTTCACAAGCTAGCAGAATCTGTTTATGTATTTTTGTATTTTATTTTGTCATTTAAAAATTTTTATTAATTTTTTTTTGTTATTTATTAAATTTTTTTTTTTTTTAATTTTTATGATATCAAAGAAAACTTGTGGTGGTTTTCTCCGTGTGCTTCCGATTATTCTTGTCAATATTATGGTGGTTTTCTCCGTGTTTTTCCGATTATTATTGATAATATTATGGTGGTTTTCTCCGTGTGCTCCTGATTATTCTTGTCAATATTTTGATATTTTTTCCCGTGTTTTTGCGATCATTCCTGTGGTTTCTTCAAGTGCTTCTGACTATTCTGAGAAACCGCTCTCTGCATGGATATTTTTTTTTTTTGTCTAATGAGACATGACATTTTATTTGGAGTTACATTTAATTCGTTACTTTCTGCTACTAAATCAAAACTTGCGATATTTTTATCAGGTGGAATTTAAAAAAATATCATTACTCAGTCAAATTAATAATATGCTTTGAGAAATCTGTGAAACACTTACTGTAAGAACAAAATTCCTTTTCCATAGAGCCTAGCGAAGCCATCGTTCTATTGCGATCGATAGTGAGCATCCCGCATCCCGCATAAAAGAAATAAATATTATTTACCTGCATGCAACACGTGATGACATCTGATGACAATAATCGACACTACTTTAAACAGGATATTTTGCATGAGATAAATTAACTCTCACCACTGAATAGTGCTATTGTAGACAGTTAGAGACATGAAGTTTCGTAGCCGCGCGGCCAATTAGACATGCAGTCTCGTAACCATGCGTTCTGGAAGCTTCGTAGTCCTATAGCCTCGCGATCACGTAACCTTGAAGACTTGCAATCGCATAGTCTCGTAACCTCATGAGTCGTAGTCTCGTAGCCATGATGTATTGGAGCCTCGTAGACTTGAAGCTACGTAAGCAAGTAGCCTTATAATCTTATAAAACAATGCTGATGGTGCAGTTGGAGCAAAAGAGAAAATTCCGTCAAAGACAGATGTGACAATTGGAGCCTTGTAGACGAGTAGCTTCGTAGCTTCGTAGTCAAGTAGTCATGTAGACTTGTATTCCTGTATCCACACAGACACGTAAACTCGTTTTCTAGAGGTTTCGTAGCTCTGTAGCCTCACGAGCCATGTATAACTTGTAACCAGCTAGATTATTTTAGACTCGTAGCCATGTGGCCTCATAGTCTCTTAGACTCGAAGAATTCTAGCCAAATATATTTGGAATCAAAAGACTTTTGGAACCAAAAGACTGTTGGTGTCAATGACTGATGAAGACAATGAATAATGTATCCAATGAATATTGGAGCCAACGAATATTGGAGTCAATTAATAATGAAGCCAATGAATATAGGAGCAAAAAGACTGTTGGAGCCTTTTGGAGCCAATGAATATTGGAGCGAGCAAATTAATGGAGCCAATGAATATTGAAGCATTTGGAGCAATTGGAGCCAATGAATATTGGAGCCAATGAATATTGAAGCATTTGGAGCAATTGGAGCCAATTTATATTGGAGCCCATGAATATTGGTGCCAATGAATATTGGAGCCGATGAGTATTGGAACCAATGAATATTGGAGCCAATGAATATTGGAGTCAATGAATATTAGAGCATTTGGAGCAATTGGAGCCCATGAATATTGGAGCCAATGAATATTGGAGCCGATGAATATTGGAGTCGATGAATATTGGAGCCGATAAATATTGGAGCCGATGAATATTGGAGCCAATGAATATTGGAGCCGATGAATATTGGAGCCAATGAATATTGGAGCCGATGAATATTGGAGTCGATGAATATTGGAGGCGATGAATATTGGAGCCGATGAATATTGGAGCCGATGAATATTGGAGGCGATGAATATTGGAGCCGATAAATATTGGAGCCGATGAATATTGGAGCCGATGAATATTGGAGGCGATGAATATTGGAGCCGATGAATATTGAAGCCGATGAATATTGGAGCCGATGAATATTGGAGGCGATGAATATTGGAGCCGATGAATATTGGAGCCGATGAATATTGTAGCCGATGAATATTGGAGCCGATGAATATTGGAGGCGATGAATATTGGAGCCGATGAATATTGGAGCCGATGAATATTGGAGCCGATGAATATTGGAGGCGATGAATATTGGAGCCGATGAATATTGAAGCCGATGAATATTGGAGCCGATAAATATTGGAGGCGATGAATATTGGAGCCGATGAATATTGGAGCCGATGAATATTGGAGCCGTTGAATATTGGAGCATTTGGAGCAATTGGAGCCCATGAATATTGGAGCCAATGAATATTGGAGTCGATGAATATTGGAGCCGATGAATATTGTAACCGATGAATATTGGAGGCGATGAATATTGGAGCCGTTGAATATTGGAGCATTTGGAGCAATTGGAGCCCATGAATATTGGAGCCGATGAATATTGGAGCCGATGAATATTGGAGCCGTTGAATATTGTAGCCAATGAATATTGGAGGCGATGAATATTGGAGCCGATGAATATTGGAGCCAATAAATATTGGAGCCGATGAATATTGAAGCCGATGAATATTGGAGCCAATTAATATTGGAGTCAATGAATATTAGAGCATTTGGAGCAAAATGGAGCCCATGAATATTGGAGCCAATGAATATTGGAGTCGATGAATATTGGAGCCGATGAATATTGGAGTCAATGAATATTGGAGACGATGAATATTGGAGCCAATGAATATTGGAGCCGATGAATATTGGAGCCGATGAATATTGGAGCCGATGAATATTGGAGCCGATGAATATTGGAGCCGATGAATATTGGAGCCGATGAATATTGGAGCCGATGAATATTGGAGCCGATGAATATTGGAGCCGATGAATATTGGAGCCGATGAATATTGAAGCCGATGAATATTGGAGCCGATGAATATTGGAGCCGATGAATATTGGAGTCGTTGAATATTGGAGCATTTGGAGCAATTGGAGCCCATGAATATTGAAGCCGATGAATATTGGAGCCAATGAATATTGGAGCCGATGAATAATGGAGCCGATGAATATTGGAGTCGTTGAATATTGGAGCATTTGGAGCAATTGGAGCCCATGAATATTGGAGCCAATGAATATTGGAGTCGATGAATATTGGAGCCGATGAATATTGGAGTCGTTGAATATTGGAGCATTTGGAGCAATTGGAGCCCATGAATATTGGAGCCAATGAATATTGGAGTCGATGAATATTGGAGCCGATGAATATTGGAGCCGATGAATATTGTAGCCATTGAATATTGGAGGCGATGAATATTGGAGCCGATGAATATTGGAGCCAATGAATATTGGAGCCAATGATAAATGAGCTGCCTTTTCGTTGGCGGTGCTACCTTTTTTTGATTGCGCGTAGTACAAAATGTAGTGATTGAATATTTACTAGTTTAAAACCTCTTGGTGTTACTAAAATATTTTTCAAGGTCACTTAGTCCCTTAGTATGTATAAAAAAATGTCACGATGGATTAATTGTATATAATTAGATAACGACGAAGGTCATGCGGTCCTGAAATTTCTAGCTTATACGACTGATAATTACATGACTCGGTCTCATGGACTGAAGACAATTGATCTATATGTGTGGCTTTGTACATGAACGGCTTATAGGTTATTCCGATTATTGAAAAATTAGACTTTCATGTAATGCATAGCGGTACTGTATTAATTCGTTGGTGAGGAATATTGACTTGAGTTGATTTTCGTAGAGCGAATGATTAATAAACTCTGTGAAAGGTAATGGAAAACAGAATCTAAAATTTATTTAATATTTAGTTACAACTGTCACTGGTCAAGAATCGAACCGTGGACAGGGATCCATCGATTCAATATGTAAATTAATGAGTGATTTTTTTTTGATGAATTTTGGAATTTTTCCCGCATTTCTAGCTAAATAATTACATGATTTCAAGATGGCGGCCAAATTTCAAGATGGCGAGCACCTCGGTAATAATAAATGATTACTGCACTGTAACAGGTTAGAATAAAACTAACATTTTGGTAAGACGAGTACACACAATATGGATACCCCTCCAGCAGACGAAAACAAGATGATGGCAATGACCACTAGCATGTGGTAGTTCCTGGTAGCATGTACTGAACATAAAATGTCGAATCCATGATGGACGTCAAGGTCAAAGTCAAATTTCAAGGTCAAGGTCAAAGTTCAAGGTCAAGGTCAAAGGCCAAGGTCAAGGTCAAAGTTCAAGGTCAAGGTTTAAGGTCAAGGTCAAAGTCCAAGGTCAAATTTCAAGGTCAAGGTTAAAGTCAAGGTCAAGGTCAAAGTTCAAGGTCAAGATCAAAGTTATGGAGAACGGAACATTATACTAACATGACTCCAGCACACTCTAGCAGACGAAAACAAGATGGTTCCCTCCAGCGGACAAAGACAAGATGGCGGACATGATGTCATACCAGCTGATGGTAAATACCTAGTTATTGGTTGTGGTAGGTCAGTCTGTAGGTGGCTTCTGTGGAGGAAGGATCTGATTTTTTTTTATTTTTTGCCCTCACCGGTTTAGAACCAAGGACGTACATCGATATAATCAAACAGAATTCAAATACATTAATTTTTTGATGAATTTTGGAATTTATCCCGATTTTCTAACATAAAAATTACGGATTTCCAAGATGGCGTCTAAATTTCAAGATGGCGTCCATAACGATAATTGCAACATTATTGGATCCAATATGGTGGTCGTAACGTAAAGTGTAAGAATGACATGGTACTCAACCAAGATGGCGGGTGTAACGAAATATTCAACATTTATATAATCCAAGATGGCGACCGTAACGATAACTGGAACAGTGGTTTTTAAGATTTTTATTATTTATTCGTTTAATAATTTTTTTAATGATTTTTAAAAATTTTCACGATTTTCTAACATAAAAATTGCGGATTTTCAAGATGGCGGGCGTAACGAAAATTGCAACATTTATATAATCCAAGATGGCGACCGTAACGATAAGTCCAACAGTGGTTTTAAAGATTTTTATTTAATTCGATTATTTAATTTTTTAATGATTTTTAAAAATTTTCCCGATTTTCTAACATAAAAATTGCGGATTTTCAAGATGGCGGGCGTAACGAAAATAGCAACGGTGACGTCATAATCCAATATGGCTGCCATGACATCCTTATTTTCAAGGTCGGCGGCTTATAAGCGGCTAGCTCTTAGGAGTTTTAAGCCGCTTTTAGGAGTTTTCGTTTTTTCTAGGGCAAAGCGACTTTTGAGGATTTTAGAAATCCTAATTTTTGAACTGTGGAATTATTTGAGATTTTTTGGCGGAAATTTTTTTCAAAAAAATTGAAATTATGGCGATTTTGAGGAATTTTGGGCCATTTTTGCCCAATTTTGGTCATTTTTGGCGATTTTTGAGGATCAAATTCCAGGTCAAGGTCAAAGGTCAAGGTCAAGGTCATCCAAGATGGCCGCCGTGACGTCACAATCCAAGATGGCGGAAAGGACACACAGCACCACAGCCAGAAGCCAGTTTCAGGACCGGCTATTATATACTACTGATATATTTTAACTGCTAGAGACAAAATTATGTTTTTAAACAAGATTGCATTGATGTAGATCGCTTATGTAAAATGGTAGGACTTACGTGTGCGGAATATACGTCTACAAGATTTATGAGGTTCAGTAAGCCGCTAGTATTACGACGCATGATGTTAGGACCCTTACATTAATCGTTTTGCAAATGAGAATACGTTAGGCCGCGGATGTTGCCTTCTTGCCTCTATCGCCCCAGCGTGGTTAACGATATTATGTGAACAGAAAAACATATACAAAACATGCACATAATCCTTTTAACACTGCGGCAAGAAATAGTTCACTCAAAATATCTCGTAATATCTCGTGAACACCGATATTCTTACATTTTCAGCGCATATTTCAATTTAGTTCCAAACTGTTTGTGCACGTTTTAAAGTTAGAACCAAGAGACTTCATAATGTGGGTTTTAGTGTCTGAAACAATTCATCTCACCGTAAAATCGCTGAGAATCAGCCAGGATATATGCTCCCCCCACCCTTCAACCAGTATTTTTTTTATTTACTATTTTTCCCCTAAGTATTTGAGTGTATAATAATGAAGGTTCATAAGAAATTAAAGAATTGATTATAGAACAAATAATTTCCTTAATAATAATTTCCTGAATCGATAAAATTTTGGTTATTTTTTATGTGTAAACATCTTAGCTCTCGGTATATGACATTTTGTGGCAAGACGATGAACGGAATTGTGTCAAAAAAAATGGCGAAACCACTTGTAGCAACATAAACCCGTATAGTCACTTGTGTAAACATTAGGGAACATACTAAACGCATTGGTGTGCCAATTGAAACTTATGATAGTGAGACTTCCCTGCATTACATTTGGTAAACGAAAATTGTTATAGTAAAAGGTAATCACAAGTTTTCAAATACCTAATAAATCTGGCATTACAATAAATATAATACATATTCAACTTCTTAATTTAAAATAGGCTTATGTTTTTACATTTTTAATAAAATTATAATAGTCTAAAATAATGTTGAGACAAGTCAATAAGGTAAAGTTTTATTTGTAGGAAGTATTTACAGACTGATTTCAGTCGTTTAAGCAAAACAAATATTATATAAACATATACTTAGAGTTATAATGTGTGTATTAAAATGTTTCAGGTTAATATTTTAGTAATGTCATGGAAGTATAACTTCTAACCTGTGTGTAAACGTTATAGTATTAACGGTTTAATGAATTTTAACAAGGTGGGAAATATTATAATAAAATTCCTTTTCAAAAATCAGCTACAAAGTCGAGGTTTTTATCGGAGCCGTTTGTGAAAGTTTTAAAAGTTGCTGTTGTTTCATGGTGCTAATTGCTATCTGCATCTGATGGCGGCAAGCAACGTTTACGATTCAGGCAGCGAATTCTAGCGGCGGGCGCAGAAAGTATGTGTGTGATTCGCGTCCAGAATTATTGATATTTGAAAAGCTACTGTTTTATTTATCAGTTTATTTATCACGATCAGCATTATTTTAAGGATTCTACGTTAAATTTCGTGTCCGTGTTTCATATTATAAGTTTATTTGCAACATGAACAACATGAAAACACGTGAGGTTAGATGTTAACACATCACTGACGAGTACTGAAAGACAAGCTCACTTTTATTTTATTTTTAATATACAGGGACGGATAAACCAAGAGCAGAGTAATGCGAGAATTCAGGCGGCGTGAGCGCGAGGAAAAATTGCAAACTGGAGGAGAATGGCCAAAAAAGAGTTGCTCGTAATTCTAATCGACGTGTCCGGAATTTCAGAGCACGCACAGAGAACTCAATTCTTTTATAGATACCAACGGCCAGTACATCCACTGCAGTACAAAATTTCGTTGTCAATCATGGAATATTAAGACCACTCTCGAAGGAATTTGATATTGATCCATCAACGTAATCAGCGTCCGTGTCGAATATACGAGGCGTGAACGGAAAGTAAGTACCGTTTGGTCATTAAAAAAAAATAAACTCATGAAAAAAAAGTTTTTATTGAAAGTTTTAGTTTTTACTGCATGTCTACACCGCATTTTCACTTAGTCGCCATTCAGTTCCAAGCACTTTTCGCAATGCTCTACCAGTTTATTTAACCCTTCTGCATAGACTATGTAAAAATGTAATGTAGATACGTAGTAAACTAAAATTTTCAATAAAGCCTTTATTTAATGAGTTAAATTTTAAATGACCAAACGGTACTTACTTTTCAGACACGCCTCGGACAACCTGCAGAGTTTCATCCACGTTCTCTTGAAGCAGAATGGGAAACATCCATAAGACAAGATGTTGACCAAATTATCTTAAACATATCAACGCTCATGATGAGTTTAAAGCTAAATTTTTATATGATAATTTTAGGGCCGTATGCAGTGTTCGTGAAAATTTGGTTGAATATTTCTGTCAAAAATATATTTCATAAACAACACACTGTCACTGTTTTCATTCGCTTTATAAAATGAAGATCAGCCATCCTCATGTGACTATCACAACACATTCTCGTATCAGTCACGTGTCCGCTAATCATTCTCAGAAAAATGTAAAAAAATATCTCGCAACTCCAACCTCTCTCGTTTAGGTTTGTATAACTATGCCGTGAAAGAAATTGGTATGATAACAGGAGTTTACCTTTTGTTGGTTTAAATCTACTGCTTAAATTTAAAAAAAAATAGTTTTATGTTCAAAATAGCATTAGGCCTATGTTTTTAACGTGTAAAGTAAACTAGTAGGTTTGCATATGTAATGTTGGTACATAAATTCTAGGTACCGTACTTAACAAGTTTCTTATCACTGAATAATTTTTTTTTACGGGCAGCCAAGCAAATTACGAAAAGGAAAGGTTTACCTATTCCCATGACATCTGATATACGCACCAGGTCGTAAATCAGATGGTACCTAGATACCACACATGCTAGCATTTTGTGAAGAGTTACAAGTTAATGTACCTGCCGATGGTTATTATTCGTGATGTATAGATCCAACCACGCAGAGCGATTACTGTAATTATAATGGCCTATACTGTTATTTTCCTTATTACACCCCGGATGTGAAAAAGAGATAATGCTAGCTGCAGCCGTTTATTGATAAGTATACTAAAAATAAATTTACAGCTTTCACTCAACATAAATTTTTGTGAACGTTCTGACGAATAAAAAAAATGTAATAGTTGGTATTCGGTTATAAAATAAAATGTTACATCACTGAACATCACATGGCACATGACTGACGGGTTATTGCAAACACTGTATTGAGATGGCAGTTAGCCGCCCTTGGGGGCGCAGTTGGGCGCAAGCTGGCTTGTGTTGCGAGGGGTTCTGGGTTCGAGTCCCAGGTTAGGCAAGAGTGTGGATTTGCACTTGTCCCAAACAGTAACAAAAATCACACAGTTAGTAGACTGTCGAATAAAAACAGTAGGTTAAAGCTTGTCAGTAATATTATTCATTAAAGGAGGAAAATGGTAAAAGGAACATGATAACACGGTCTTCATGGACTTATAATATTCGCGTTTTTACATATATAAAAAAATTATGAATTTTTAACATTTCTTGGAGGTGTAAGAAAGTAGCATAAAATAGGATAATTTTATTTATTTTTCTTTTAAGCTTGAATCAAAAACACTAAGCAACACGAGCTATACCTAATATAAAACGGGATAACAAAAGTGAATTTTCGCTCCGAAAGCTTCACACGCAGATATAATATGATAGATACACGAATAACGAGTAATTTATTGCCAAACATCCTCTTTAAAAAGTTTACTCGCAAAGAATACCAACTACTAGAACCGCGTAACAATGGCTGGTAATAAAAACACAACAGAGTGACGCAACCAATAAATTTATCACCGCATCCGACATTCGGCCAGGGAATTGTGTCGTGTGTGTGAAAAGAGACGGACAGAGATTTTTGCATTTCGTGGGTTCGTCGGTTAAAATAAAAATAATAAAAAATAAATACACGGGTAATTTCGTCCTGACCATTTCCTGACTAATGTGCTTATCGTTCGATAACGTACAAATTTTTCTTTTCCACTTGAAACTTTACGCACCTTGCTGTCGAACACAAGGAAGGTGAAGCATCTTAGACACACCTGCGGGGATCTGGGTGCAATGTGGGTCCAAAACACAATCCGTTTGGACAATCATCATTTTTTTCTACCATAATTTATTTAAAAAAAAAAAAAATAAACCTTAATTATTCTTTAATTGAGTAAAAATGTGTTGTTGCTTCGAACAATTCAAATGTTTCACAGCAAAAATTTCGTTGGCTAAAATGATCGCTTAAGAATCCAATATTGTAAGCTAATTTTCTCACAGATGGTGAGCAGTCTTGTGCATGGTCTGCGTTGGCTTTTTTTTTTTTTTTTTAACTGAGCTTGAGTTTTACTAGCAAGCGGTGGTGAACTTCGGGTATGTCCTAAGGGCGTCGCCAGCCGATGGCCTAGGAGGGGGGGGGGCAAGTTGGGGGGAAAAGTATGTATTTTGTTTGCATTTGGCTACATTATTTTATATCTCTAAGGCTCTAGGGGGCACGCAAGACGCACAGCGCCGAGCGCGCGCGTGCAAGCCGACACCTTTATTGCCGCGAGCCAATATGCCAGTCCGCCGATACGCCCAAAGACGCGGCAGGTGGCATCCTACACCCCCGCCGACGACGACGAAGACGACAGCGATCCCGTATTTGCCTTCCACTCTGCAACGGGAAACTCCCGGCGCTTTGATGTTTGCCTTTCCCTTCTCGCGCGATGCTCCTCCGACTAGCCGTCTCGAGGCTCTTGCGAGGCCGGGTTCCGTTACCTACCGCCTTCGTGCGTCCCGTGTGCGTGGCTCGGCAGCTACAACTTCTGCCTCCGACGCCTGCCAGTGTGTTCGGTCGAATAATGCTGGAAAGGTTATGAAGTTTTTTTTCGGGGCCATATTTATTTGACAAGTTGGATGACTCGAGTCTCCATTACACAGGACGGGTTCTTACATATTCCGTATGTTGAACAAAAAAAAAAAAATAGAATCATAAAATGAAATGACGTCCGTTTCCACCACAAAGAATCTGTAAAATGGCGAAGAGCACGTGGATATTTAAAGAGATTATATAGGTGAAATAAACTGAAATAATGATACAACGAAGGTCGGCTCCGATGCGGAAAAAAAAAACTTGAAAAAAAATACTTAACCCTGGCTTTGGACCTGATTTTCGACAGTGGATGTCATTAAAATACCGCTAATCTTGTTAAAAAAAAAAAAAAGCTTTAAACAGTTAATGCTATGAAGTTTTCCTTTGGCTTTGTGAACTCCGCCATGGTTACACATTTCCGTTCCATGCGACTTCCGTTCCACATTCACAAAATAACTCCAACAAAATGCCGTGTACCGAGAGCTAAAAAAGGGGGAACTAGAGCTCAAGAAGCCGGAAAGCGTCGTAGTTTGCACGGAGATACAGTCGCACGGAACGTTGGGGAAGAACGTGGTTGAAAATGCTGCTTGCGAGCGGTGCGGTGAAGGCTGCCGGCCACTGGTTTGACGACCCCCCGCGCGGGGGAGCCACCCGGCTGAGCCCGAGACTCCAGGCGGAAGTAGGAACTGCTCCCGAGGCGGCGTGGCCTGGATACGAGGCCCGCCCGTCATCGCCGTTAGCGTCAGTCACTCAGCCACGGGTCCTCCCACGGGACTCGCGGACAGGCAGCGCTCCTGGTGTGTACCACGCTCACGTCGCATACCATCCGGGTTGTTAAATCTTCTCTACACCATGTGTATTTAATTATAATACGTTTTAATATCAATTACCATAAAAGAGTATCCCAGTTAAAAAATTTTGACGTGACAACGTCTAATAAATAGATGAACGCCGGCTGCACGCACGAAAAAGTGTCCCGTAACGCACATTGTCCCGTTACGCTGTGTCCCGTTTGGCTCATTGTACGCCTGCGCCGCATCTGTCTCTCTTCCACTCGATTGGAACAACCATCGTTTTGACTTTTTCGAGGCACATTAAACTTGAAACACTCCCATTCGTTTCCTATTTTTCCTATCATCGTCCTATCCTTAACATAATAACACAGATTGGAAGAAGTTAAATAGCAAACATGTATAAAAGTTATAGTAAAATGTTCTCTTCGTTAAAGTAATAAACATATGTGAATTAATGAGTGTAAATAAAAGTAAAATTATCAATTAAATTGTAGATTTCATTTCACCCCTTCTTTGTATCCATACAATATAGTGATAATTCAATAAAAATGATTCAATTTTATTCATAAAAGTATGCAATCATTTCATCAATGTTTTGTTATGACGTTGTCACGTTAAACTATCGTCCGTAAACCAACTTTACAGACAACCAATTTTTTAATAAGTAGTATCAACTCTAAGCGTTGTAGAGTTTTGGACCAAGGTAACTCAGAACAGTTTTAGATAAGCGCATACGCGAGTTGTACTGCTTTGTCGTTTTCTCGTTTGCAGCGCCACCTACGCAAAAATGGCGACTGCTGAGCGTAAATCGTTCTGTGTTCTGCAACTTGCTGTGTGAGAGATTCTGTAATTTTAGTTCAACGTGCGTTTCGTTTAAATAACTGTCGAAGTCCCCAGACCCGTTTATCGAGACGACAGAGCTCGTTTTCCCTGGCCTTCAAGTTCACCTGACATAACGTCAAGCGATTTTTTTTTTTCCGTTGAGGCTTCGTAAAAGATATTGATAGAGTTGTGAAACAGAATTGAAGAATTATTCCGAACGTGTTAACCAACGTGTGGGAAGAATTGGACTTTGGGTTAGATGTGTGCCGTATAACTAAAGGTGCTCATATTGGACAATTATAAGAACTAACTAGGTCATTTTACCTTAAATTTGATGTATGATTTGTTGTAAATAGTCTAAATTAAACTATTATAATAGCTATACCATTGAAAGTGGGGCATTCTTTTATGGACATTCTGTATTTGTAGCAATCTGGCAACAGCGCATTTCGAAATGATAGTTATAATCGTGCATTTGAAAGATAGAGAGAGAGAATAAATGCACTTTTAAGTGCACACTGCAAACCGAGAAAGAGACGCGATAAAAACCATCTCTCCTGACCTGGGCCGTCAGACTGCTTCCTGTTCAGCTCCGGAAGGGAAGTAAGCGTACTCCCACAATTCTCAAAGTGCGCGCGATGTTTTGCTAACTAGCACTTTCAACTGCAATCTTATTGAAATCTCACTTTAATTTTTTTTTTTTTTGAAATTTTTTTTTAATGTAATTTGTGAACGGATGGTGTTTTAAATGGTAGCGAGAATCTGTACATCCAAGAGGAAAAATATCGTCATTATTTTTGCAGCCCATGGTGCCAATTATTTGTACGGATTTACTTCATATGTTTTGATTTTAGTAAAACTTTGGTGTTAGTCTACGTTTTCCTCTGCCTATCCTGTTCTGGTATTTTTGGAATGTCGTGTGTTGTATACATATATATCTGATTTGATGCTTGTGACCATGCCAATGTTTGCCAGCACAATTTCCAAACCGACGAGTGTAAAATAATCAAATAGGTATCAAGTATATCCTTTACGCGGAACTGCACAGTTCTGTGAAGATAAGCAAATAACTGCGCGCGCCACGTGTTGCAAAAGACTTGAACGGCGCAGGTTGACGGTTGCCCAAAAGGTCCCTCCGGCCGAGGCCAGAGCGCGCTGCGGTGTCGCGATGCCCACGTGCTCCCCCCCCTCCCCCCCGCGGGGTCCCTCACGAGGCACCGTCGCAGCAGTTTGCACGACTGCTAACGCGGAGTGTGTGCCCAGCACATTACCTGCGCCTTTGTTTGCACGACCTCTGCGACGTTCTGGCAGTCTGACTTCCGCGAGTAAGCTTAGTACAACTGCCAAATTTAAATTCACACATTCGTTGTTAAAAAAAAAAAATATATAAAAAAAAATAGTTTTTAATCCTATAAAATAAAATTGTTTTATTCAAGTGTCTTGGAATAATAATAGCCAGTATTTCAAATTATATTATCCACTGAAAATTTCACGTACAATTCACATGTAAACCAGCTGCACAAATAAACGTAAATTCCATTACTGTCTTACACTTAAAATTTTAAGTGTACTTTCGAACTCAGCAGAGAATGGTGTTCTTTTGAATTATTAAAATTCCCGGGTTTAAAAATGGCTGGCGATCGGTTAGTAAAAATGCTTTGGTAAAATGTAAACGAAGTTTAATCTTGGAGTTTATAGCAGACAGTGAGTAGTATGTAAATGGCGGTCCTGCGCATGGATCCGGGTTGAGGATTGAGGCTTGGGTAAAATAAACGACCAACATGACGTTTCGGCGGCCATCTTGGATGACCTTGAACTTTGACTTTAACCTTAAAAATTCGCCAAACTTTACAAAAAATTCCTTTAAAAAAAACCAAGAAAGTAGAAAAATTAAAATTTCCTATTTCTAGAGGAAAAATTCCCTTTTGGAGAGAACGTTTCTCGTTTTAGTCCTCAAAAGATGGCCGATAGCTTGAAAATTCCTAAATGTGACTTTAAGAGTGCTAAAATCAAGCCGCCCTAAGCCCCCGAGGTCATGACCTCGAACATTGGGACGTTTTGAATTGTGAAGTGACCGTTGCAATTTTAGTTACGGCCGCAATCTTGGAAATCCATAATTTTTAAGCTAGAAGATCGGGAAACATTTTAAATTTATAAAAAAATTATTTCAAATGGATTTAAATAAAATTTTAATAAAAACACATTTATGTCTTAGCCTCGGTTCGAGCCCAGTGAGGTCAATCGATTAAAAAATGGTGACATCCTTCCCCCATGGAAGCCACCGGCAGACTGACTTCCCACCACTATGCCAAGGAATATATTACGGCATCCAGTAAGTCGACATGGCGACCATGTTAGATCTGCCATTTTATTTTCGTCTGCTAGCGGGAGCGGCCGCCATACAGACGAGCACATTAGGCATCATAAGAACAGAACATTTGCAACTTTTCGGGAACTGAGATCTGTTTCTGTCCTCCCACGGAATTTTCTGTGCTGTCTATGTTTTTAACTTTTGACGTCGGCTGATTTTGGTTTGTTTCTGTGTTGTTGTTTTTTTTTTAATTCGCCCTTTTGTTATTTGTTATTGAGGTTTCTTATTACGTACAGTGTAACCAGTAGTGGCGTACGTCCAAAAAAAAACACTTTTAACTCAACCTTACCCACTGCAAGAACCATTCAAATAATGTACTATTGTTGTCTAATCCCAGGCCAGCTATAAGATGTGACTCGGAGAAGTTACCTGCTCGATCCAGAAGGTGTCAGAAAGGTGTCAGAGGCAGTCACTCAGCACACAATGGCGCCCGCACGTCTCCCGGAGCGAACAGCACGCGGGAGGTCGTTAATTCCGGGCGTCACAATGCAGGAGTTTCCGCGAGGGGACACCCACTGGCTGCGGCCGAAGATTAACCGCTCGTCTGACATCAGCTCCGCTTCTCGCCCGCGCCCGCCTGCCGGTGACACGACGAACAACAGCGCTGGCGGAGATGGTTTCCGAAACTCTAGAGGAGTCCAAGATCCACCGGGCGCCGACCAGTCCCGAACATATCCGAAGTTCGCTGCTCGCTCGCACAACTTCAACAGTAGGAACAGTAATAATAATAATAATAACATATTTGCGAAAATTTAAACATTTCCACAATCAACCTAACTTTTAATTTTAATTACTATAACGAGTGAAATCCTAACCTCCCGGAAAAAAATTTGCAATAATTTTTAATTAGGGACGGGCTTGTCAAATTCTAAAATCCTGAAACACAGTCAAATCTTGAGTATTCGAAAAAAATCTCGATATTTCGAGGAAAAAGATTCGAAGAAAATTATTGAAGGAAATGTAGTAAATTAAAAAAAAAATTCCAACATTGATAAGTCTGAAGTATACTAGGCCTATTATATTAGTGTTCGCCAAGTTATGGTACATATTTAATGTAATATCATGAATAAAATTATAGTATTTATTGATTTTGGACTATTAGCAAGTGAAATAAACAATTAAGGAGTTGAATATTTAACACTTTTTTTTTAAGATTTTACGTTTCTTGTACATCATTTCACTTTTGAACCTTGACGCCTAGATTCGGATTCGGAGAAAACTGGGATTCGACCCATCACTTATTTTATTGTCATAACTGATATATGATACTTTAATTTTAGTTACAATCAAATAGACGTACGTGCATTACCTACCCTCCTGGAGAAAATAAAATAAAGACCCTTTTAATTTTTCGAAAAATTTGTTAATGTAACTGAGCTAAATTTTTACTTTGAACTCAGCAAATAAGCAAATAAATAGTACAAAGATTCGTGAACGCGGACTATCCGGGCAACTGAATCTGTGTGAGTGAACAGTGAATAATAGGTTTGCCCGAGACAGCTGGTTCATCATGCGTGGTATTGTCCCGGGGCAAGTGACTGCTAGTTCGACCTGCACATGGTTCATCAAACGCATCTTCGCGCGCGGATCTCAACTTACACGCAGAGCCACACGTGCAAGCAATAACTGTTTTGCCGTCCGGATGGGAAAGGGAGCGGAGACTCGTTCTCAATTTGACTTCAGTTATTAACATGCCATATATGGTTCCTATCCTCGGTTCGATACACTGTGCCGCATCACGCACATCATGTGCCGTATTAAGTGCAAGTCCTACAACATCAAGTGTCACACTTCACTTATTCTTGCAAGACAATGAGCTGTCGTGCAATAAATTATTTGCGTTGCGTGCAAACTGTTAGACTGTAAGCCGCGACCCTGTATCTCGATCGCACGAGGGGGGGGGGGGGGGGGGGGGGGGGGGGAAACATATAAGAATTTTATGCACCAAATTTTGGATTTTTCTTATTCGAGCTTCATTCCGGAAATATCCGGCCTAACCTATCTGTTCGCCAGATACTGAGAAGTAAATGTCGCCATATAACTTAGAATTGAATTTCCTTAATTCTGTAGTTAATCGGTTTGCGACCGTTTTAGATCACGCCCGTCATGGGTGTCCGAATTAAGTGAAGATTAATGTCGTTCACGCGATGGTAAACCGAAAGCTCTTTTAGCACCAGACACTTAGGCAGTGATAGATAAATTTCCACTTTTAATACCTTATGTTTTAATGAACAGTACGCGGAAAGCAATTACCGCCTGTAATATCAGATACAGTTCGGACTGTTTTTCCGTGCGCGCAGCTCCTCCCTTTTCTAGTTACCGTTCGTGACGTCGAGTACGTGGTAAGCGCTGGTCACCAATGCCGTGTTCCGTTTCTTGCTCGAACGCACGAACTCCTCGCATACCCGCGGAGATAGTTCTGCTATGCTGGAATAGCAAAACTGCGACAGGGGCGATGCAAAGAACGTGCGTGATGCGACGGCAAAAAAAAAAAAAAAAAAATGGGGAGGAGGCTGTTTTACGTGCGCGACAAACAGAAACCAACAACTATATAAAAATACTAGATAATGCCCGGCATGCGTTGCAATGCCTCAATCAATTTTTTTTGTAATTTTTTAAACGTATACTAAGCATCTCTTTTCATCTCTCTAATTCTCTATCTCTCTATGTATATCTCTATAACTCTCTCTATCTTTCTATTTATATCTTTATCTCTCTATATATCTTTCTAGCGGACCCGACAGACATTTTCCTGCCCAAATGTTTTTTGTGAGATATGGATATGGCGGTAAGTATTTCTACGCTGGACATTTTGTATCTTCTCATTATACATACCCCTCTTCTTGGGCACGCCACTGCCGTTACCAAAAACCTTTGTCATGGTTACGCAGAAGGCAATAACAATGCAAAAGCCCATTGCCATGGAGGCTAATTATTAACAATGCTTAGTTTTTTTGCTTTTAAAGCGTGTATTTTTAGTTTTTCTTAACTCAGAATCGAGATAAAATATCCAATTGTGAATCTAAACTATCCTCGAATCCCCGTGAACTCACACACAAAATTTCATCAAAATCGCGTACAAACAGACAGACAGAAAAAGTACTGTTTTATTATAGTAAGATAGATAGATTATTCTTACATGTTCGCATCCATGCAGTATGTGAAAAATCAGCATGCATAGCCCCACACCTATAACTATACGTATCTGCTGCCCACGACTATTTCCGCATGGAATTATGTATTATCTTGCACCATTTAGAAATTTAAACATTATAACATAACAGTTGATACAGTTGTAGTAGTTTTCTTATGTTCACAAATGATAATTTTTCTCACCTCTATTTCAGTCTTTGCAATAAAAATATATTACTACCTAAATTTTGAGTAAATATGTTTCTACTTTCAAATGTAATGACGGGAAGACACTTCATAAAATGTCTTTGTAAACCACATTTACAGTTTTTTCCGTCTCGAGCTAGAATGTAAAGATTGTCTGCATTACTGACCCGCGAACAAGCTACATACATTTCAGAGAGAGAGAGAGAGTGAGAGAAAGACACCTATTGAATGTCTATCTAACTAATTTTTTTATGAGAGCATATTTTCATTAAATAAATCATAAAATCATTCAACGATAAAAGCTGTTTATTTAATTAAGCGGACGGGTTCGCTCCAAGGAGAAAATTGACGCGGCGAGACCTCGTGGACATAGATAAATGATACACACTCACTATTTGTGTGGCTATGAAACATGATTTTTTATGCAATTTAAATTGTAATATACAAAAAGGGTATTGAAAATTGAAACAAATATGGCGACACTATAAACTGTCGGGATCTTTATTTTTTTCTTACTCTCTACTTAGTTCCTTACAATAGCAAAACTTAATGGCTTCTAATAATGCGTTGCAATTTTTGCTTTTAAAGCGTGTTTTTTTAGTTTTGATTAACTCAGAATCGAGATAAAATATCCAATTGTGAATCTAAACCATCCTCACTATTTGTGTGGCTATGAAACATGATTTTTTTTCTGCAATTTAAATTGTAATATACAAAAAGGGTATTGAAAATTGAAACAAATATGGCGACGCTATAAACTGTCAGGATCTTTATTTTTTTCTTACTCTCTACTTAGTTCCTTACAATAGCAAAACTTAATGGCTTCTAATAATGCGTTGCAATTTTTGCTTTTAAAGCGTGTTTTTTTTTTTAGTTTTTCTTAACTCAGAATCGAGATAAAATATCCAATTGTGAATCTAAACCATCCTCGAATCCCCGTGAACTCACACACAAAATTTCATCAAAATCGGTCCAGCCGTCTAGGAGGAGTTCAGTGACATACACACGCACACAAGAAATATATATATAAAGATATTGCCTTTACATTGGCACCACATGCACGTCAGCAATTAATGTTAACAAGTTTGTTCTTATGGACCTAAAATTTACTCCGAATGGATTAATTTGGATGTATGGCTCCAAAAGTTATTTTGATTCATAATGAAAATTTGATGTAACTTAGTACTCAAACAGCAACCAGAAACTTTAGTAAAGACACTTTATCTCTGAAAAAAAAATAATTTTAGGGGAATATTTTTTTTATTTTTAAACAACCATATGCAACTGTTTTGTTTATTCTATTGCATATATATTTAAATAGAAAATTATTCAATGTTTCCAAATAAGTAATAAAAATGTGAAATATATATTTTTTTTTAATTTGGCGTACAATTAACCATACCTTAAACTATAATTTAACCGTAAAACCCCATCCCGGCCCATTAACTCCGGTAATGGCGACACTCGGGCGACCAGGAAATAACGCAACGTGCATCACCCACGTTCTCGTCACGGCACGTCGAGATGTGTGTCGTCTGCGGTGATGGCGCGATCCCGGAAGCTGTTTAAAAGTGCCCTTCTCCCCTGACAGGGCGGCCTCACTGTGACCCGGCTTGTCTGCCCGTCACCTGCCTCGCCCGTCACCCCGTCACCGCGTCACCGCGTCACCGCGTCACTGCGCCGGGAGCGACCTGTTCCCTCTACTAGCTCCCGTCTCTCTGCGACTATCTCGCGCCGCGGCGGACAGCTGCTGTCGCCGCGATAAAGCTGTGTTGGCAGTTAGTCAAACACTTTCAGTGGCCGCCGTCATTTTTTTTCAGTTTCTAGCTTGTTTGCACGCATGTTGTGTGTCATTTTGATAGAAGCACTATATATTTAGTGACCCGAAAAATTTTGACATTCATCTAACAATGAGTTGAACTTTGAACAGATGTGTGTTTTTGCGGCATCTTCAATTAAACCACGGTTGTTTTAAACAGACTCAAAAGAATTTAAACAAAAAAAATCTGTATCAACCGAACAGTATAGTCACATTTGAAGTCATTCAAGACGAGTAACTTATTTTTCTCTCGAGGACAGAGGCCAATAATCAAATGATTAAGACTAAAGAAAACACAAAAGACATTTGCTGATCTTTCTATATGTAATTACCATTTTATTCTGCATTTCAAAAACTAAACACTGTCACTAGGAAAAACATGCGACGTATA
This sequence comes from Bacillus rossius redtenbacheri, assembly GCF_032445375.1. Lineage (NCBI taxonomy): Eukaryota > Metazoa > Arthropoda > Insecta > Phasmatodea > Bacillidae > Bacillus > Bacillus rossius. The sequence continues at coordinate 33,309,031 of NC_086334.1, read as the reverse complement.
CAGAGTAACAGTTGAAGTTCCAAAGGCAATGTCACGTGATCGTTATAATCATAATGCCATGTGTTTACATTCTAAAAAATATTTAAAATTTTTAATTTATTACGATAAAAATAATACTGTTTAGTGATATCTACGGCCTACTGTTAACATATAAGATGGAAAAAAAATCAGAGAGCTATGTTTAATGGTTCAGTTGCATGCCAGCTAAGAGTGTTGTGTGCCGTTAACGAAGTAAACACTATAGGTAGTCTAGGTAGTTGAATGTTACGAAAATTCCTATCTCATGAGGGAAATAGGTACCAGGTGGGGGAACCGATAAAGTAGAAGACGGTAGGGGACAGTTTAGAAATGATTAGCTTACTTGCACAATTGCGTGCATGTTCACTCGCATACTTGCACACTTGCATATTTGCGCAATAACATAATTTAGCGCTTGCTAAATTGCGACCTCACGCAATGAGAATTACGCTTACTTTAATGTTCGCAGGCTTTCACGGCCATTGTCTGAAGTAGCTTGGCTTCTGGGTTGTAGCCCCGTCCTTGGCGAATAATTCACCGACGTTTCGGTCGACATTGCAGTCGCCCATCATCAGGGTGCAGTTACTTACTTACCTGCTGTAGGTAACTGTTCCCTGAAGATGGCGACTGCAGTGTCGACCGAAACGTTGGTGAATTATTCGCCAAGGACGCGGCTACAACCCAGAAGCCAAGCTACTACGTTTACTATACCTAATAATATAATAAATAATAAGTTTCACTTCTGTCGCGCGTGGATTCACGTACACACAACTGCGACCACATGATTGAAGACACAGCATCCGAACCGAAAGAGTCGAATATTTTCGAGCAAGACCTCAACATCGCGTTGGAACGGCCAACCTAACCTCACTAACTCGGTACCGTTTTTTCCCCCACCTACGGCTGCAGCCGCACGATGAATCAAATTTCGGACGAATCGAATATATTGATTCGCCGACGGGCAGACAGCAGGCGGCAAACAACCCCCCACCCAAACAGTTCCCCAATCCATCCTCTACCCCCATAACATCTCCCTTTCCCTTCCCTTCCCCACCCCAAAAAAAATTTCCTCGCTCGCGCTGACCAGCACGCCGACCCAGCAATCGTCGGGAGAAAATTTCACGGTGGATGTGACGCAAGAGTAACTAAGGAGGAATCTAAAATTCACTCACCCAGAGTCAGTAGCCCAAATATTTCAAAGTTTGTGCATTTAAATTATTTATTTATTTTCTTTTTCCAAAATGTAAACGTATGTTCGGTTAGGTCTTTTACAAAAAAAAATTCTCTCACAAAAAGGCTGTCTTTTTTTTATAATGAAAGTCGTATCCTTGAAGCTAATCAAGTTGCATGTAGGTATTATTTATAAATATGCAAAATCTACCAATTGTTTTGACAAATTACTAAGTTCTACTTTTTTTAAAAGTGAAATATTATAAATATGGTTTAAACATTAAACTAAAATTAAAAAAATAAAAAATATCACCTCTAAAGTTATAACATGGGTTGATATTATTTAAAAAATAATAAAGTAATGGAATCCATTACATCAGTACCTATTGGCAAGATTAATTTAAAGTCAATATAAATATAAGTTTATTATAATTATTTTGGAGTTCACATCTTCGTTAAAGGGAACAGAGATATGTTTGTTTTTTGTTTGGTTAACGGATATTGCCATATTTACTTAGTTCAGAATTATTACCTCGTCATTCATCCGTGTGGGAAAAAAGAATACGGGTAAAATGTTTGGGGATTTTATTTAAGTCACACTAAGCAAATTAAGAATCAACTAATGCGATGGATAAGAAATTTAATATATGTACTCTACATTTCAAACAAAAATGCGATAGTTTCAAATATCCTTTAAAAAATGGTAGGTACTTGTATACAGGTGAAATTATTTATTTATTCTGAGAATAGCTTCAACCACAGTAAATGTAAGTGTTAGTGTTACTTATGATGATATGTTTGTATATTGATGTATTTAATATTTTTGTTTTAATTAGTACTAATTTGATGTGATATTATGATTTAATTAATTTGATTGTTTGTATTGTTCATTTTTGTTGACTTTATTGACATGTTCTATATTCTTTCTTTTAAGAATCTGTTGAACGAATTTTGGAAATAAAAATAAAAAAAAAAAAAAAACTATGGCATAAACGTATTTAAAATAAATGGAGGTTTAACTTTCTTTAAATTGTCTACCTTATAAAATGGAAAAGGGTTAAAATATATACTCAAACACTCTTTATCGAAGGTTTTAAAACCAGACACTTAATGTATACTAAAAATTTAACAGGCCTACGTATAAGCGCTTAATAAATATAATTCTTAACCGGTTTGTTATGAATTAAATCTTTTAGTCACTTGACATTTATTTTGACTATTTATTTAGAAAAACTGTTTTTAATTAATAAGATAACTTTCTTTCAATGGTAAGATTTCAGCAGTTCTCTGAAATTGCACAAGCGATGTCGTGGGTTATTAAATACATAGTTTTCAAATATAGTTGAAATCGAAAATTCGACAGGGTCATAAGAGAAACAATAGTGCATCGACCTATCAATATATATATATATATAAGTATATATAAGTATATATATGTGCACGTGCGAAGTATTACTCGTCTTGATGTTCCCTACAGGGCGTATATTTGTAAACCTTCACGTTTGAAAAAAAATTTGTTCAAACAAATCCTTAAATCTTTATAAATAGAATATTTTTATTTTAGTAAGATAAGCCGTACCCAATTGGCAGTGTACAACAGCGTATTTTCGAATGGGCGATTGCTGTCATTGTAGCAAATGAGGTCTGAATAAACATTTTGTACACAGCGAGCAGGTCTGATGTTTACAGTGACGTAGTCACGAAAATATAAATATTGAGTAGGCTCTATGTAAATTTAATTATTAAAAACATTTTGCTCATTTACATTACGTACAAGCACATAAGTACATGAAAAATGCGCATTATAAATGATTGAACGGAAAATCGCAATAAGGCTGCGTAGCTAACGAACAAATAACACTCCATGTTTCCAGTAATATTACATTATTTTTACTCTGATAAAGACCAATAAATTGGATATTTCATCCAAATACCTATTTCAATTTAGCTTTTCTCATTTATCTCAAAATATTTCGTAACAGTTTGGTACACTGTAAAAATAATATGTTTGTACTTTTGCAAGGAAGTCCTTGGAAACTCATTTGCCAAAGATTTCACTTGTTAAATCGAAAGCAGAACTTTGTATTACAAGTGATATAGTTGGCAACTGAGTTTTCAAGGATTTTCCTGCAAAAACTACATGGATTTTTACAGTGTATTTTTGCATAGCAAATCTGCCGAAACATTGCTCAGTATTAGGCTTAGAAAGTTTCAAGATATTTGACCCCCAAACTACCCCGTAGAAAAATTGCAATTGTGACATGAAGTAGCCAGTACCATTGATTGGAACTTTCACAATTATTTAATAAATATATTTTCCCTATAAATGATTAAAATATATATCTGATTGTTAAGTATCCGAATAAATTAGGAAAACAATTTATTTTCATTTCAAGAAAATAACATCACTTGAAAAGTGTTAATTTATGACAATATTTACGGTAAATATATACACATGACAATCAATAAAAAAAATTTCAAAGTGCTTGCCAGACAAAGTTATGAAATAGTGACAAATTTAATTAGGAAAGATTTTAGTTTTTATTTTCACCGTAGAAAAGAAGAAAAAAAAATATGAGCCCACCAATTCTTTTTTTTTTTTTTTTTTTAACTTATTTAATTCAGCTTAAAATCTCGTGCGTTAATTAGAGACGGAAATTCGTATGGGATGTTAAGCAAGTACGAGTTATTGACCACGTCGAATAGTGTGGGACAATCCCAGAATTTGCGTAGGATTATTGGATTTTTAAAGTGTTTCGGGCCCACTTCCAGGGCCAGGCAAGTAAAATATAAGCAAATTCTGTGAAGGCTAGTGATCAAACTGAGGAATATTTTCCTTTGCCTCTATGTCACGACCGTGCAAACCAGCCTTTAAGCCGGGGCCACACAGAAAGCTTCGCTATGTTCGCTGCGCCAGGTTGGCCAGTCAGGATAGTCTAGTTCGCGACGTCGGATAGACGCATGCCGTGGGATTCGACTGATGATTCCGACGATGTCAATATTCTGCTGGCTCCCGCAGTACGTGAACGTAAAAAAACGGGCTCATGAATTTAATATAAAAACAAAAGAATTTGAAGAATTTCATAATTTGATGAAGCAGTTGCTTCTGAGGACGAAACCAAATGTATGGATTATTTCAGGATGAATTCAACTCAGTTTATTCCATAAACATGGATATTTTCGTAATATTTTAATTAATTTTTCCGTTGACTTTGACAATTCAAAGCACAATACTGAGAGAAATTAAACTTCAATAAAAGCAAACGCAGAAGTACATCACAATTCCGCAAGAAAACAGATGTTTTTGTTTATCTGCGCATGCGCGAAGTCAGCGAAGTTTTTCAAAAATTGCCGTAAATTTACTAAAATAAAAAAATTATTTAGATCTCTGGATAATTTGTAACCAGCGTTCTTCGTAAATTTAATGTGAAATTTTTTAACTTTGCAACTATGTCACGGAGGTTGGCACCACTAAACCAACATAACAGACAGATATGGTCTAGTCTTATCATTACTAAGATATGTTTACGCTTGGTTGAATAAGTTATTTCTGAAAAAGTCCTTAATTAGACGTAAAGATAGTGAAATATCCTCTCTTAAATTTGTCGCTAACATAACTGGACGGAAATAAAGCTGTTACTTCACGGGTTCATTAATATGTTATATCTTCCCAGTATTCACTCAAAAAAAAAAGGAAGATGATCTGTTTCCTAAAGACCTTGGAAAATTTCCTTCCAGAATTTCATAGAATAATTAATTGTGTGGTTATGACCATGTGCAACTATTCCACCGTCATCTAGAAGTGAAGGCAATATTAATTAGTGAATAATTCACGCTGCCCTCTCGTGTGTATAACCAAAAAGTAATAAACAAATGCAAAACGGGTCGTTTTAAAATTTAAATCTTTGATAGCGAAATAAAATAATTGCAAGTATACAAATCGCTAATGGTTTCCAAGTAATTTAAAAGTATTTAATTTACATTTTTATATAAAAATTTGTAAAGAATATTCTTTTTATGCGAACAAAAATTTACCCTGATAGCCATTTCAAGATCTTAATTGGTGACTAGTAACTACAAAATTGTAATAAGTTATTTGTGTATTATCTAAAGTGATATTGTACTGCTTAGTTAAAAGAATGCTACTAATCTGTGATATACTGTTTTCATTGTGTGTCCAACTAAAATCCTTACGGAGATTTTATTTGTGCAATTATGTGTCACGTCATAATAATTACTTTGTAAGTATTATACTAGTACTCTCATTGTAAGCTACAGCTATAAAACTATATTTACTGAATGTTAAAAATTTTATGTCACTTGATGAATTGAATAAAAATTATAAACTTGGTTTTGTCACTTTTATTACTTACAGCATAAGCCTAATGAATAAAAAAACCGTAGTGTTCTTGGGAAGATTATATTTTCTGAAAACTAAACAACGTAACCAAAAATACATAAGCTCTTAATTACAGTAAAGATTTTGGTCAAGTAAAAACCAACGTTGTAACTTTTTTTTAAACTGATGGCATATAATATTTGTAAATATTAATTTGTCTAGAATGACAACATTTTTAATCTCAGTGCATGACACTCGCCATACTAACAAGGTGGAAACTTTATAACCGTCGTTACTGTCCAGTCTGACTTCGACTGAAATGTTTGTGTTGCATGGCCGTCATTAAAATTTCTCCATTTTTCTTATATCAACTAATTTAGTAATAATTAAGTATTTACATAAATTATAAATAAGGTTTAGGTATCTTATAGTTTTCTCTTACATACTAAAAATAAATTTTTATCTTTGAAGTTGTATATATTATAAAACATACCTGCATTCATAAATTGAACTGCGTATTGTATTTATTTCCCTGCAAACTAAGGAATTTGCAGTTAACCAGAGCCAATTCAACTTCAGTCATACGCCAGCACCAACAAAATGCCATAAATTGCATGGAGGTGATAAGTGATGAGTGTAAATGAAGAGATATGATGGTATGAATCGTGTTGATAGCGAGGTATTATATACGGGGAAAAAAAACTACATCAGAATGGTACATAGGAATTAGGTAAGGGGTAAGGGAGTGAATTTTCCGTTCCGCAGAAAAATCAGAAATCCGAATGTCAGACCCGGTATAAGAACCCACGATTCACTGTCATGCCAACTCGCTCTGCAAAGGTCAAAGCAGAGCATCTGCCAAAGTCCGAGCTGCATCGGCTGCTGATGGATGGGTTCAAGGAAGCTTCGAAGTGAGTGTTAACCTGCCCAGTCATTTTCTGTAGCTAATGGTGCGTTAATAACGGATATAAATGTTTAAGTGACGGTCGCCTCTTACAGGCTGAGTCGAGAATGAGACGTGGGCGGAGACAGTGAATGAAGTCTTTCTTGCGGCGAGCGTATTACACATCGTCGTGATTTGCCATGAAGACGATAGACATTCAGTCTTCAAGAAACTATATAAACATCAGTTTTTAGAAATAATTTCAATTATGTACGCGATTTTCTAGGATTTCAGAATTTTCTAAACGACCATCTTAAGCCTAAGAGAAAATTGTGAAAATCAATACTTACATAAGCGTTTGTTTTCCACAAGTCATCCCAAACAAACAAAAATGCTGCTTACTGCTCTATTAAGTAAATTGACTGAAAAATAAATTAAAATTAAATGTGTATGTTTACAAATATTATAGAGTTATATAAAATGTTTTTTTGTTATTTAACGGAAGTATTAGCTTAGCGAAACACCTCCACGCAGAAATAGGGGCACTACACCCATTTTCTTGGCACGGTTGATGCACGGCGGTTTTCGGTGAGAAGCGTTCTGGGTTCGAGTCCCGAATGAAGCATGTGCGTTAAACTGTACTGTCTTAATATGTCCCATCTCATGTCAAACAGTGAGTAAATCGTCAAAATGATAAATCATGAGCCAACCTGTTCAGATTCCAGACAGTAAATGGGGGACAGGTTACAGTTGTATCCCAACAAGGCAGTGCTTATTCAGTACCTTACCGGAACATCGTGGAATATCGCCCTTAGCGATAGGACCACCCTGGATGTTAACAGTTCAAATAAAAAAAAGTTTAAGTTCAAGTAATCATGGTTTATTCCTAAGTCGTTTAGACATTCGCATCAGGAACAATGTATTTCAAACATAAATTACAGCCATTTAGATGAGTATTTCTTAAAAATTAAAATAACACATTTTCTCGAATTTAAAAGTTTATAATCAAAGCTAAAAATGCATAAATATATATTGAATATTATTTTGCAAGAACCTATTATAAATAGTGGTAACGAGCAATGTAGTTTGAAAGAATTAATGGCATTTATATTGCGAGTTCTGACCCTGTTAGTGTAAAAATGTTCGTGAAAGGTATTCAATAGTGCCAAGAAACCGAAACGAACAAGGTTGTTGCGTCTCAAGAAACACAGTTAGTTTCACATGATCGTGACAGAACGCTGCGACTCTACTCCCACGCCAGGACACTCTGATGGGAAATTGCCTGTCACTCAAGCCGCGTTAAATATCGCATCTACAGTCGATGCTAATATGCGAATGAAGCAGGGCCGGAGTGCTAGGGTGGGGGATAGCACAAGGCTCCGAAGAAGGAAAAAAAATCGACAGCCGACCATGCAGTGGTACAAATTAAAAAAAAGGAGTGGTCCTTTCCGGAAACCAAACCCAAATCGTCTTGATAGGAGAACAGCACTATAACCACTGAATAGCAACAGCCCACGGGAAGAAGTGGTTTTTTATTATTACAATAATACTTAGCTTTTGTTATTGAAAACATTATTACCTTCTTAGATTTGCGAGAAGCTGTTGCAAAATCTCTTCAGTTATCAAAAATTAACACCGTACTTTCTAGTACTTCGCGTTATTATGTGACGTAGAGTAAGCGGAAGTTTTAGAAAATCACGCACATACACGCTAGAACGTTACCACACGCTTCAAAACCACTCTAAAAACTAGTCTCTGGAAGACGGGCTACTCAAGGCAGTAAACATGTCTTAAGAAATGAATGGTCGGGGGTGGTTAGGGACATTTCCATGACTCAACACGGCAGCTCCCTCGCTCTTGATAGTAAGCCTGTTGTTTAGCCTCCTGAGGCCTCCCACTGCAGCACGCACCAAGGGTAGAACAAAATGCAGCGCCTTCCTCGCATAATCTAGTGTTATACACATGTTATCGTCATCCAAAATATAATACCATCGGATAGCTAAAGAATCATTCTACACTTTTTATCTTAAGTGTTTCGTGAAATTGTCCTAAATTAAAATTTTAAACTTAAATATTCTTAACAAACTTAACATTAAATTGTAAAACTTGACATTCCTCAGCTAATATCTAGTTAACTGCTAATCTTAAAACAAAACTATATTTAACTTTATTGTAGATAATAATATAAGGAATAAAACGATATATAGAAAATTTGACTGCAATAAATAAAAACGGAGATATGAAGGGTAATCCAAATGCTTGCAAATTGGGTGTTTAAGGGTGTGTAGGGGGGGAAGCACAGAGAGGAGGGGTGGGGACTTTTGGGAAAATATACCTCTAGTTAGGTCCTAACACTTGCGAAAATATCAGCTCTAATTTTTCCCGACATTTATACATTTTTCCCTTTCATTTCCTGGGCTACTACGGATGTGTCCTATTTGATCATTGTACGCATGCGTGGCATCTCTCTTCATGCTCATTGTACGCATGCGTGGCATCTCTCTTACACTCGATTGGAACGACCATCGATTTGACTTTTCATCAATCATATTTTCGTCGTTTTAATTATTAATATTATGTAATTTAACGATTGTCCACCGATTTTCAGCACAATCGGTACAGTTATTTAAAAGTAATGTTGAATATTCAAATACGTTTTGAACCAACAATGGTGTTTTACATTTACACATAATAATGCAAATTACAACCGAGATCTTTTGCACAATGTTTTAAAAAATATTGTAACACATTATAAATAAGTTTGGTGTATTTGGGATGCGTATTTGTTATAAAAACGAAATAATATTATTCCCCTACCGTGAACAAAATTTTTATAAATGTATATATAACATCTGAAACAAATTATTATCGAATATGGCCTCGTGGGTGAGTGATAGTAATAATTCAATAAAAATGATTCAATTTTATTCATAAAAGTATGCAGAGGTAGGTTTTATCATACAAAAGATTGAAAAATTTAAGAAAAAATTCTTCCTCAAAGAATATAATATTTTTAATGCCTAAATGGTTTGGTTGCAAAAACCTATTACGGCTCAGTCTCAGGCCGAATATGATATTTCCTTTTCTTCTGGATCAATCATTTCATCAATGTTTTGTTATGACGTTGTCACGTTAAACTATCGTCCGTAAACCGACTTTACAGACAACCAATTTTTTTTTCCGTATCTTTAATGTAGCTATCCTAACCAAATCAACCGTCCACAAAAGTTTTAAAGTATTTATAATGTAGCTAACCTAACCTAATTGACCATTAGTATCCTTTTATCAACACCGCCATATTTATTTACAATGAACAGAAAAAAAACACCGAAGATGCACGATCGGACGCTTGGCTCTCTCGTCTGTGAAAAGAAGGCTGCCCGTTTTGAACGAGCAGAAGTTAGTTAGTTCCCCATCTGGACAAGTGTATGGTTTATAAACTGTCTGCGACACGCTCGCAGCTAACGGCCTCTCTGCTACACAGACGTCAACATACGGCGTCAGCCCACAGCGTCTCGTCGCTTGGCCGGCCTCCGCTGAGAAGAGGGGAGGGGGGCAGGAACGATACTTCTTGCCGACACAGCCGCGGACCCGAGGTTTCAAACACGGCAGCAACGCCCGAATGGGTGGCCTTTGGGGAAGGGGGGGGGGGGGGGGTTCCTAGACTCGGGAAGCCTAAGATGTACATCAAGTTCTGTCCCTGCCCGAACACGCCTTCGGCCAACCTCAGGATTTGTTTTATTTTTGCGCAGGAAAAATGAATTCAAATATTTAAAGTGGTCGGTTAGATTAGCTACATTAAAACACTTTAAAACACTATGGACGGTTAGTTAGGTTAATATAGCTACATTGAAATAAACATAGAAATATAAATATATATATAAATAAACCCGAGGTTGGCCGAAGGTGAATATTCGGGCGTGTTCGGGCAGGGACAGAACTAGATGTAGGTACATCTTGGGCTTCCCATCGAGTCGCCGAAAGTCGGCCACGACCGCGACAGAAGAACAGCAAAGGTGAGAAGGCACTTATAAACGGTGTGATGGCGAGGCGCTCAGGTTCTTTATGCGCTAGGCAGTACTAGAGGGTGACGACTTCGGCTCATGTGATTATTGTAATCAAATCCCGACAGTCAAGTTCAAGTAGCGCCTCTATTTAGCAGTCTTTGATCCTCTCGAGACGCCAGTGGGAATAATAGAGGGTAATACCAGCAAGGTCGAGGCAGCGACATAACCGTATATGAACTTGGAAAAGAACATTAAAACTTCCTTTGGTTTTTTTTAAGTGCATTCAAATACATTTTATTTCCACTTAAAACTATTTATTTTTGAGGTCAGCCAGAATCCAAGGAGTTATTATTGATTTCATTGTTGTGCGGAAATTTCTCAGGTTAAGTCACGTGGCAGTTGAATCGAAAACATAAACGGGTAAACTTAGGTGTTTAATTTTATTAAACAAGAAAATGCCAATGTTTTTGAAGAAAAAAAATATTGTTTTGTTCTAAAAGACTCAATAAACGTATATAATTAAATTATAAGCTATTTTTATTGTTTTTATATTTATCTCCTTATAAAACTTGAGTTACATTATCTCTGGAAAATATTAATCTGCATAGCACATTCACTTTTCTCTGCATGATAATTAAAAGATTTTAAATAACATCCGCTCAAACGACTATAAATTATAGCTTTACGATACACATGAGTTAAATATGAATATGAAATAATTACAAAATAGTAGCAAGCTAATTTGTTATATAATTATATATTTTTAAGGTCACTATTAATATAAACATAGCCTACATTATTAATAAAAGTAGCATACTACCGCAAAAAATACATGTATAAATATACACGCACTCAAAAACTATCACTGCGCCTCTTTTTTATACTATCCTTTAAGATTAAAAAAAAATATTTATATAAGTTGTTTATCAATGTATTCAGCACTCGCAATATTAAGACCTAAATAGCAAAGAACTATCATTTTAAAGATGGAATTTTTAAGAAGCGAAACCAGTTGCAGATGCAGTTAGCACTATTTATGGTAACTTAACCAAACCGCCGATACGACTCGCACTTCACACATGTGTGCGATAAATTTATTATATGTTTTTAAAAGTTAAAATACTCAAACACTATAAGAAATTTTATCACCTAAATATGATTAAATAAAAATATCCTAGGAGAATTGGGATTACGTCGTGTGGTATCCAGTAGTAATGATTTTTAACCAGTGAGTTTGTAACTGAGTATTAATATTAGTTCTTCTTTATACTTCTGAGCATCAAGAGTTAGAGCTCTCGACTGTCAAGCTAAAGATCCCGAGTTTCATTCCAGACCGAATCGTTGAACATTGTTTCACTCGAGGAAAAAATTTTTCCTCCCAGGCTCAGACCTTGATTTTGTGTTGTCCCTTCGCCTCCTTACAGCGTAAGGCAATGGCGAACCACCGCAGTATCACGTCGCCTAGTGCGCCAATTCCCACGGCGCTGACTGGCGGTTCAACGCACCCCTCAGGCCGAACAGCCAATCGCCATCACTGCACGAAGGGGTTGGCAACTCACAAACTCCAAGATGTTCCATGCCACACTCGCATTAGCGTGACCGGCGCTGCGCGATTCACGCGAAGCGACGAAAATAATTTTCTTGCCATTCCAGTTCGCGGGCGCGACAGATTTTCCGATTAGGTATAAAGATTTTCTACTCCCATCGCGTCGCGGGTGTAACGTTTTACAATTGAGCCCAGGTTTTGTTTTAGGAAGGTGGCGTCTTAGCTCTCGGTGTACGGCATTTGGTGGAAGTAATGTCGTGATTGCGAAGGAAGACAAGGAACGGAAATGTGTAACAACCACGGTGCTGCCATCTGTGGCGGATGGCGCAAACCTTAGGCTCACAAAGCTAACTTTAAAACGAGGCGTTATTATAATAAAATTCCTTGTCGAGATTCAGATCCAAATCCGGGTTTCAGTATTTTTCCGAGACTTATCCGGTTTCATCGGAGCCGTTTAATTAAATAGTTTTAAAATTTCTGTCCGCTAATCAAATGATTCCGACGTAGATGCTCCGGCAGCGAATTCTACCCGCGGGTGCGGAAACGACGCGTGATTCGCGTCAAGAAATGAAGTTGAAAACACAATTTGCGTATATATATATATTTATCACGCTAAATGTTTAGCTTAACGTTAAATAATTATTCGTATCCGAGTTTCCTCATAGGCGTGCCTACAGGGGGGGCCAGGTGGGCCATGGCCCCCCCTAATGTAATCACTAAGATCGGCATTTTCTCTAATGCGTTCGTTAATATTCGTATATTCCTGGCACTGTGAAACTCAAACTGTGTTTCAGTGTTGCAGCGTGCTAATTAACAATATTTTTAAACATTTTATCGTTCTGGAAATACAGCCGCCTTAGTTTATTTAAAACATGAGGTCCCTTAAAATGGCCTATAACTTATACTTTAATTCGGTCAGACAGTTTACACGCGGGAATGTTTATTGCTCTCCTGCATCTGTGACACAAATAGGGGAAGTTATCAACATGCATAAATAGTTTCCAATATCGCTGTCATAAATACGTGCAGACTGCAGCCTATGAAAAGTTAGAATGCGATTGTAGCCAGTAAACACAAGATAATCTTTCTTCTCTCTTTTTTTAAATCTTTTTTCTTCCTGGATTTGAAAACTATCTGCGGTATTTCTACCCGATATCCGTGAGAAAACTCATCCAACCTGTCACGATTGTTGTTTCGTTTGAAACAGTGACTTCTCCGACTTCGCCAGATCAGGTCAAGCACAGTAGAAAAAGCTTGTGTGTTGTGCCTTTAAAATGTTAATATGAATGAGTGCTTCATTTGCAGTGGTCCGTTATTTTAGCGATGGATAGGTATGTATGTTTCAATTTTCTAGTTTAGATTAAATAAATGTGTATTTCTTAGTTTTCAACTACTTAACAAAAATATGCACCCAAGAAAATCAATTATAAAAAAGTGCAATTAGTTTCATTCTTGTGTCGTGTGAGGTTCATTTTAAAAAGTACGAAATAATGCTAGAAAAGTATGTAATTTTCTACCAACCAGGTACATATCATAAACATTTTTTGTAAGTGGTAAGAGAATAAGCCTTCCACCAAGATGCTCAGAGTTCGATTTCCGGCGGAATTACTCCCAGCTTTTCGCACGTGATAGGAATCGCTCTAGGGTGATGCCACAAGTAGGCGTGTTTTCTCGGGGTTCTCCTATCCCTCTAAAAAATTATTTATTTTAGTAACACAAACTGAATAGTTGTCAAAACTTAAAACTAAGATGAATCAGACTTCGTTGAAAATGGAAACAGTTTGATTTTTGTGCGTCGTTTTGTTATTACATAGTACATAACATTTTGTTATTACATAGTACATAACAATAGGTACAACATGACTTAAATTCCCCCCCCCCCTAATTATTTTGTAATCATGTAAGGGACATTCCTAATAATATATTTCTGTAAATCAGTGTTCGCTTGTAGCCTATACCTGTTTATCTGTAACCGGCCCCCATAGTGTAATCGTTTAGGCACTGGTCTGCGGTGTGAGGGGTCCGGGCTTCAAATCCTAGCTTGGACATAGTGTCCTTCAGTTGATATCACACTTATCGGCTCTTAAGATGTTGCTGTTAACGGGCCGTAAAACACTCTCAACTAAACCCTCGATACATAATACACAATTAATTTAAAGGAGAAATGTACATCCTGGAATCTGTAATTCTTTATTTTGGCTTTCGTTACGTCTAATAAAACCCCACAGTCACATAATTATATGATTTTCGATTTCCAAGATATTAGACTAAGGGAAGGCTAGCCACAACTTTTCCTTATGGCTGGGTGCAAACTTTAGGCGCGGTATGTAGGTATTATAACATCATACAAACGTTCGATATGACTGTACATAATTTTTATATTTTAATGCAGTCTGTAGTTACGTGCTGACTGTGTGTCCAATGACTGCGTGTGTGCTATTTTTGTGCTAATTCAATTGTAGGTCTGCGCCAGCCTGATCTACAAAGTAGATTAAAGATGATTATATGTGCACATTTTCATGGCCATGAGAGGCAAAGTCAAGCTGGCTACTAGCTGTGTCCGAATTCTATGCAATGGGCCCTTGTTCAAATAACAGGAATAAATGATTAAGCCACTTTGCATGTAACATTAATGCATAACTTGTAGGGTAGTATTTTACTTAAGGGCGCCGCCTGCCTCGCGCGCAAACGGTGTTGCAGAGTGTTTGTCGTACTTGTTCGTTACAAAATTTAATTCACGTGCGTCCACGTCGTACGAAAAGAAATCACACATCAGGCTATGTCGGACTATGGTGATTTAAAACTCCCGCGTTTTTTGCAAACACTCTTCCAAAGGCCTTCAAATGGCCAAAAATGCCTTTTTTCAGACTACTATATCTTGAAATATTATATGTAAAAATCAGTGAAACCACCAGAGCGACGCACCACTTAAAGTCCCATGGCAAAAGCGTGGGACGAAAACTCTGCACGCAAGTTCGGTGCCTTGTGTGTAGAGGCGCCGCCGGGGCACTTGAAGCGTATGTGTTGACCCTTATCGCTCCCCGACTTATGTGGCTCAAACGAGCATAATCCTCCAGCCAGACGGCGCCCTTAACATTAAAATATAGATTAGAACATATATTGAGAACAAACATTTAGTATTTACTTACACAATATGGTAAAATTCATTTGATCTCTTGAACGAATCTCCTTAATGAGCGTAAATAGAAAAAAAATTAACTGTCAAGTGTTTTTAATCAATTGAATGCCCTACATACTCTCCAATTAATCTTAAACTTCCAACTTCAGTAGTATTAATTAATTTGAAGATATCAGACATTTATTCTTGAGTTGTTTCGTGAAAGCCATTATCGTTTTCATAGGATATCTAATAATGAAAAACCAAAATTGTTTCATTTGCTCGGAAAAAAAAATTAAATTTTTTTTCTATAATTTTTACATAGTTTTCTCTGATTCACCCTTGCTCCATACCAAAATTCTAAGGCGTCACTAATGCTAATGGAATGCCTTCATCATGCGACAGCGACAGCCACTATGGTTCATAGCAATGATTATGTACAAGACACGCTTCTGAAGTGTCTGTCTGCAATGTTAATGATGTTGTAGGGGCCGTGGTGGGCGAGGAGTCAGACCTCTCGCCTCTCATCATGATGATCCGGGTTCGATTCCTGGCGGGGTCTGACCTAGGATTTTTGCATGTGGGAATCGTGCCGGACGATGTCGTGTTCGGCGGGTTTTCTCGGGGTCTCCTACTTTCCCCGCCCCCTTCATTCCGGCGCTACTCCATTGTAGGGCTTCATTTCATATCATCCTTCAGGGCATGCACTTGCCTACGGGCGCCCAATAACAAGTCTGCACTCGGGGTACGATGCCCTGCCCTTCGGTACACTCCCCATATTATATTTATTTATTTATTTTTTAACATACTTGTCAGTTTTCATTTGTGCTGAAATGAAGAGTGTAGAATTATTACATTTTTCATTATTGCTAACTATTATTTGTACTTTAGGTTTGTTATTCGGAAGACTGTGAATGATGGCTCATCATTCCACAAAACTGCAAAAGATTTGGACTCTGATATTACGAATGTGGGCACTGAATCCAGTAAATCTAATGCAAGAGTTGAAAACTTATTGAGTGATGCATGTTTCAGTCTTGACAGTTCATGTAGATAATCGCCATTACCATCGGATTACGACGGAAAAGATCTTATAGAACACAATGACCCAGCTCTGCCTCTTCCACTTCAGCGTTTGGAACGTCAAACAAGACTGGTCAGTGGGCCTTGTCAGCCTTCTATGCAAAATTTTCCTCGCACTAAGTTCGGCAATCGTCTTAGGAGTTTTCAACAAACATGGTTTGAAAGGTTTACTTGGCTAGAATACAGTAAATACAAGGATGCAGCATTTTGTTTCTACTGTCGTGCATTTTGTGCTAACAGTGCTTCATCTAAAGGCCATATTGATACTGCATTCCTCAACAAAGGCTTCAAAAATTGGAAGGATGCAATAGAGTGATTCAAACTTCATGAAAAGTCTAAAAGCCACATTGAAAGTGTTTCATCTTGGAAATCATTTTCACATGCTACACCTGTTGATGCCTTGATTGACATTCAGAAAAGTAATGCCTTAAAAGAAAGTGAAAAAAAAACGCATTAACAATAGGGAGATTATGAAACGTCTGATTGAAGTAACAATTTTGCTTGCGAAAGGAGGGAGACCATTTAGAGGCCACGATGAGAGTACTGACAGTGCAGATAAAGGACTCTTTTTGGAAATAATAGATTTTCTTAAAAAGTATGATTATGTTATGAAACAGCATTTGGAAGCAGGACCAAAGAATAGTACATATTTGAGCAACAAAATTCAAAATGACTTGATAAAATCCCTACACAATGTTATTTTGCAGTCAATTTGCAAAACACTAAAGGATAAAACGATATCGCTTATGGCAGATGAAACAAGTGACTGTGGCCATCATGAGCAAATGGCTATTGTCATAAGATATTTTGACGATAACGAAAATAGGGCTGTTGAAAGATTTGTGGGTCTTCGGCGATTACCTGTTACAGATGCGCACACCATTTTTGGTACACTTAACAGAGTGATGGAGGAATTAGGTCTCAGCTGGAAGTCTGTGCTTGCTGTATGTTTTGATGGTGCCTCAGCAATGTCAGGTCAGATTAGTGGCGTTCAATCCCGATGCAAAGACATTAATAACCAAATAATGTATGTTCATTGTTTTGCACATTGCTTGAATCTAGTACTAGTTGGTTCATGTTTAGCAAGATCTGAAAACAGTTTAATATTTGACTTTTTTGGAGTAGTTCAACTCCTGTACAACTTTATTGAAGGAAGTCCTACTCGCCATGCCATTTTTGAACAAATATCAAAAAATGTTGAAACAAAACTGAAAACACTTAAATCACACTCAACAACAAGATGGGCTTGTCGAGCAGAAGCTGTTGCTGCAGTTCGTCAGAATTTCTCTGCTATTGTGAAAACTATTTCCCATGTTGTTGAAACTACCACCTTCCCTGATGTAAAAATTAAAGGGAAAGGACTACTCAAGCAACTCCTAAGTTTTGAGTTTTTTGTAGGTATTGAGTTCATGCACCCTATACTACAAATGATTGTTAAAGTCAGCAAGCTACTTCAAGATCCCAAGTTAGATATTTTAACTGCCATAGGAGAAGTGCAACACCTACGATCATCGTTGCAAGGTATGCGTTCAAACGAAATGTATTTCAATGAAACATACACTGCTGTTCTGAAAAGTTGTGAAGAAAATGAAGTAGAAGTCCCTTCCATCAAACGAAGAAAGGTTTCTCGGTATTTGGATGAAAATTGGCAAAATGAACATTTACCAGAAACGAAAAAAGATGAGATTCGTACGAAAGTTTTTTTTCCCTATCCTGGATACTTTGATTCAAGGTATTGATCAACGGTTTAGTCAAGAAACAACTGCGATCGTCACAGCGGTAGGAAATGTGTTTAAACTGGACATAAACAAAGGCGAAATCGCTATTCTGTCGAATAAATTTGATCTTTCTCCAGATGAATTGGAAGGAGAAATAAGACTACTTAAAGCACGTGAAAGTGACACAGACAAAGTCCTTTCTAAACAATGTTGTAATGAATGGCTAGACTGGTTGAAACATAATGGTTTAGGAAATGTATTTACACAATTCAAGAAAGTTGCTACTGAGTTTAGTGTCATTCCTGTAAGTAGTGCATCCTGTGAACGAACATTTTCCAAATTAGTTCATGTGAAAAGCAAACTGAGGTCAAAAATGAACCAAGGACGACTGTACGACCTTATGCTTCCGTTTATTGAAAAACAACTTGCGACAGAGGTAAATATGGACCAAGTAATTGAAGAATTCAAAAAAATTGTAAGCTTTGAGCGTCGATTGTGTCTGTAATTTAGAACTTTGAGTAAACTTGTGCTTAAATTAGCAACAATTATTGCCAGATAAATAAAAATGCTTGCCGGTTTGTTTAACTTACAATTACATATTGCCTGGATATCATTATATTTCCGTTAATTGAAAAACAACTTAAAATTATGATAGATAGTTCCTAGCTGTTGAGAGAAAATTACCTTAACTTTTTTGCGTGTTCGTAACCATAACTTTGGGTTAATTGAACGTAATTAAATACAGTAGAATATTTTTAAAAATTTATTTTTTTAATCAAAACTGTTCTCAATTTGTCGAGTCTATTAAATTTAGTAATTGATTTAAAAAAAAGAGGATGCTTTGCAGGTTTTTAATATTTGCGTTTGTGATTGTAATCAGAACTTTGAGATAATGTTTTCGTTAACGTAATTTCGTAGAATTTATTTCCAGGTAAATGAAAATATTTTGCAGGTTTTTTAATATGTGTGTTTTTAATAAGAACTTTGTGTTAATTTGAACATAATTAAGTAGAATGTATTACCATGTAAATAAGAATATTTTGCAGGTTTGTTAAAATTTGTGTTGGTAATCAGTGCTTTGAGTTTACTTGAAAATACTTGAGTACAATATATCACCACATAAATCAAAATATTTTTTTATGTTTTTAAAATTTGATGGATTGAACAATCATTCATTGTAAAACAAGGTCAGTTGAAAATTCAAGCTATTGTGGTTTTAAAAACATGTACCTTTTGAGTGTCGTCTGTGTCATCTAGAATTTTGATTTAATTTTTTTACGATGATGTATATATTTCAAACCAAAAAAAAATATTTTAAGAGGTTTGTTAAAGTTCTGTTGTCTGAATTGCTGTGTTTGCATTCACTAAAAAGAAGTTCATTTCAAGGTAGATCTGGACCAAGCTATTGGAAAATTCGACGGGGGAAAATGTGTAAGTACCCTTTAAACATTGTCTATGGAAAAAAAAAACATATTTTCAAGATTGTTAAAAATTATACGGATATAAATATTAAGTAATAAACATATCTCGTTGATACTGCACAAAAATAAACAAGTCAATGAGTGAATGTATTTAGGCTATTTAACATTCTAAATTCAGCTTCTGATTTAACAATTTAGCAGGGCCCCCCCCTAATGGAAATGTCTGGGCACGCCTATGAGTTTCCTTATTACAAGTGAATTCGCAACATCAAGGAACACACGAATTATCTCGTTACCGAGGTTAGATGTTCCACATCTCTGGCGAAGACACGTTTGTCTACGTGTTTTTTTTTTTTTTTGACGTGACGTCTAATAAATCGATGAACGCCGGCTGTACGCTCGAGAAAGGATGGCTTTTTGTCCCGTTGCGCACATTGTCCCGTTACGCGTTGTCCCGTTACGCTCATTGTACGCTTGCGCCGCATCTATCTCTCTTCCACTCGATTGGAACAACCATCGATTTGACTTTTTCGAGGCACATAAAAAACTTCAAACACTCCCATTCATTTTCCTATTGTTCCTATCATCGTCCTATCCTTAACAGAATAACACAGATTGGAAGAAGTTAAATAGCAAACATGTATAAAAGTTATAGTTAAAATAATCTTTTCGTTAAAGTAATAAACATATTTGAATTAATGAGTGCAAATAAGAGTAAATTTATCAATTAAATTGTAGATTTAATTTCACTCCTTCTTTGTATCCATACAAAATAGCGATAATTCAATAAAAAATGATTCAATTTTATTCATAAAAGTGTGCAATAATTTCATCAATGTTTTGTTATGACGTTGTCACGTTAAACTATCGTCCGTGAACCGACTTTACAGACAAACAATATTTTTGTTGTGTTTGATTAATTTGTGTGTGGAATGTTTGAGAAAGGGGTCACTGAACGTGTGTCGCTGCGGATCGCATGTTCGCGCCGTGGAGGGAGGGGGAGAGAGAGGGAGGCAGAGGGAGGCAGAGGGAGGGACAGCTGCGACCTGCACTGCAGGACGAGGCTGCTCCACATCGCGGGCCGCGCGATGCCCCCAGATGCGCCACTCCGGGTAGCGTTATCGCCGCGGCGCGCCGGCTGGCGGCGATACGAGACACGCCGGCTCCCGGACCCGCCCGATGCACAGTAGGAGAAAAGCCCAAAAACCTGGCCAAAACCTCAAATGACCTTTGACGGGAATGAAAATTGGCTTACAGGGGTTTTCAAGGTCGCTGATTACGAATCTGAAAGCCAAATTATCGTAAACAAAATGGCCGATCCAATATGGCTGACATGAATGTTAAAAAGTTGCCAGATGTCGACAAAAATTGGTATTTACGGATTTTCAAGGTCGCTGATTACGAATCCGCAAGCCAAATTATCGTAAAAAAAATGGCCGATCCAATATGGCCGACATGAACGTTAAAAAGTTACCAGATGTTGACAAAAATTGGTATATACGGGTTTTCAAGGTCGCTGATTACCAATCCGATATCTATTGTTTATAACTTGCAACAAAGAGCTTACAGCAAATTGTTATAAACAAAATGGCCGAGTATCCTGCTAAATAGATACATTAATGTATTGAAAAAAATCATCATAATAAAATAAACGTGAACAGTGTATTCTACGCAATTATTATTTTTATTTCCAAAATACATACGGAACGTTTCAAAAATAGAATATTTTATTCTTAATCAAAATCGTAATCGGAGTCGGAGTTGGAGTCAGAATCATTATCCGAGTTTGTATATATTACAACTCCCGGCACGGCTTCAATCTCTGCGCAAAATGCGTCTGCTGCAGCAGTCACTTTAGGAGCGATCAACATCGCTACAGCTTCCGGCGACAAACTCTTCAGCTTCTTCTGTGGTAGTCTTCTGACACTTGAAATGTACGGATCAGAAGTAACTAAGAGCCGATGAAAAACATCTTCCATAGTTTTAACCCTGGAACTTTTTCGCGCAAAATCTTCTCGATATCGTTTGATGTCTTTGTTTCGAGCTTCCTGAGCATCTTCGGATAATTGGCCGATTGGTAATAGAGCATGAGTTATTATCACTGGACCATGAATTAATAGTTTGTGCACCGAAGTAGGCATGGAGTACCAAGGGTATAATGCAACGGTCTTTCTTGCCGTTTCAATAGCATACTGTTCAAATCTTTCACAGTTTATCTCGTGGCCACACGATATAACTTGTAGGATTACGTACAAGCGTTTAATAACTTCTTCGTTGACCCCCGTTATCGCAGCGGAAACCGTCGAATTTTCAAAGAATCGCCGAGCTGTGTTGCCATCATTGCTGCTGCCGTATCCAGGCTTTGGGCGATCGATATTTAGACCCAATTGCATCTTGAATCCTTCTTGAATGGCCCTCTTGCGTTCCAGGGTAATTTTATTTTCTTCGGCACTTCGAGCTTGCCATTTTTTAATGCCGAGTTTGTAAGACACGTGTAAGCAATACTCGAAGCACCGTATCCACGCGTGCAGCGTCGACAATCCGAACTTCAAATTTGTTTCATTGATTTCCCTTTGCAATACAGTGTCGATGGCATTAAAATCTTTGCTGGTTGCTCCACACAAATAGCACCGTTGAGCAGATTTCGTCAATGATACAGCGTTGCAAACTTTACCATCTATCATGGTGAACAACAACTTGTACATTACGGAGATTTCTTTTCCATCTATTACACTTTCGAATGGACGAAGTGACTGTATTTGTTCTTCAACAATTTGGACTTCATTAAGTGTTGACTCTGTGTCTTCGCGTATAAACAGTAGTCTAAGCGGTCTACAAAATCGTGGAGACGAGGGTCTGGGGTTCTTCCAAACAACTATTTCTTCCTTCGATTGTTGATCATAACACACGAGTTGTAATGGCACGACTGAAGTAAAGAATACATGCGCATCAGATTTGCTGTCATCACTGAACGTCTGCTTATATTCACTTTGCCCAGAACTTCCATCGCAACCCCACTTGCAAATCAAGTCCATTTTACGAACATTATCTGGAGTCAATCTTTGAATGAGTACATTTTGGACGAGTAAAATACGTTCAACTGTATGATCTAATAGTGCCTGTAGTTGGACTTCTGCACTACTCTCTGTAATCCTGATTGCATCACGTGGTGGATAACAACGCTTTTTTGCTTTCATCACTTTTTCGTAAGACGGATATAGCTTACAGTTATTTTCCTTCCCTAATCTTCTCATTCCCTGGTAAGTACTCTTGGAGAATTTATATTCAATCATAGCGGAAAGTGCAGCCTCTTCGGATAAAGTAATTTCATCCGTTGCTGAGTAAGCATTACGATACTTGGAAGCTCTTAAAGGACTCGTCATTGTTACGTCCTTAATAACTTTTGCGGCGTCGGATTGTCCTGAAGAGCGAAGGCTCATCTGAGTAGCGTATGCTAACTCGACCGAGTTGAACGATGTACGAATATCTTGGGTCTTCCTTCGTTTAGATCTTTCACTGGACATTGTAAACTCAAGGGACGGGCGGCCGCCCGTATTACCCGGGCTTGTTACTACAGTGTCTGTAGGTGCGGCAAAACATACCTGCTTGCTAAGCCATTCACCGTTATTCTTGAAAAATACACAGGATTTTCTGTGAGCTTGTTGCCACCTCGTTCTCATTTGATTGAAGAGTATCGAAAAAGTCTGTTTCGAGTCCTCAGGCACTACAACTGTACGTCCGGTGTCCTTGGAAATTTTTTCTACCATAAATTCGATCAAGGAAGCGAATTTATCGGATAAATGCTCGCTGATTATCAGAAATACTTCCTTCCTTGTCAGCACCAATTCTTTGTAACCGGATCCTGTAATAAAGACATAAAATTGTAGAAAATTGGTGTTAAAGGAAAAGATACAATTTTCAATTAATACAAAAACTTGAACAATGTACATTATTTTACCAAATAAATAACCGCAATAATTGAAATAATTTTAATAAAATTAGACAGAAAATATTGACATGGATTTGGTTAAAAGAAAGCTTTGCTTACTATATAATATATGTATATTCAAATATTTTATTTGAATGTTATAACATTTCATTCATATTTAAGACATTTTTATGTGGTTGATTTTAATATGTATATATATATATATATATATATGCATACGTATATATCACAATTAAATCACAGAAAATTTATATATATATATATATATACACATACATATATATTAAAATAATTTATTTCAAGCGTATAACAGCCGTCTTGTCCGTTATGATGCTACTTCACCCATTCTCAGGTAGAGGCGCAGAGGCTGCTCAATAGTGCCGCGTGCACGCTCGGCTACCGCACGATGCGAAAAAAATCATAACGGACAAGACGCACGTTTTCCGCAGGTAACTCTTGTAAATTTCGAAAGCTTATACATTAAACTAAAGGCCGAGACTAGGAGCTTTGCAAAATGTGACAAAATATATAACTTTTCGGACCGTTGAAAATATAAGTTTTCAAAATTATTCAATTTTATTTATGCCGAAGGCTATACTACATTTCAATCATTTATACATAAACTTTAGATTCAACCGATGTAAAAACATGTTCTACATACCTCCAGAAGTCATATCCATGTTGCAGAATTGAAATTAAACCCGTCACTTTAAAGTTATGGGTTTTTGAAGTCAGCGTTATTTTCGTCTGTTCAGCGCGTGACACGTACACTCTTCACGAACACTAGCTGCCAACTGACGCTGCGGCGCAGGTATACACTTAAAGGGCTTCCCCTTCCACAATAGAATTCAGTTACTAGTCCTCTACCTGAATGACTACTCAACTGACCCTATTTCGAAAATTTATTTTTTGGGGTTTTGGCCAGGTTTTTGGGCTTTTCTCCTACTGTGCGATGTCGTGGAGCGCACTGGCCGGGAAGCCTACAACTCACGTAGTTTCGGTTCCCTGCCACGTTCGTGCAACTTCGGATTTCTCTCAAAAATTGAAATTTAAAAAAAAATCGAAGGGTTAGGTTAGGTTTGGTCAGTCACAACATGCTTGTTTTCATTGGAAACTTCTGATTTAGCGGCTGAAGTGGCGTTAGTACCAAAACGCAAAACTTCGGAAATCTTCGGAAATTCTTGCAGGGAACCGAAACTACATGAGTTGTAGGCTTCCCGCACTGGCCGCGTTGTCGCTTCAGTGGTCCCAATTACCCTCGGCGAAAAAAAAAAAAAAAAAAAAACTACACCGCGCGCAAACAGTACGATTACAGTACGAAGACGGGAGTGGAAAGAGCTCTTCTGGGAACATGGGGCCTCCTTCGCTGCAGTAATATTATTTGCACACCCGACCTTCCACGGTGATTATCAGCGTTTTGGGCCCCGTTGGACGTTTTTTATCGTCACATTTCTCTGTACCTTATGTGGCACGGGTAGAATACCAACATCAAAGTTACGTAAAAACTGGCCTTTTTTTTGCCTGCGGCAACATCAAGAATATCGCTGATATTGCACCACTGCACCGCTCTACCATATGTCTCGCCAGAACTAGTTAATCATTCAAACCAATTTGATGTTTCGCATTTATTTGTGACGCCTACGTGGATGTTGTAGGTTAATCAATAGGCCATAACAATGAATGGAGAAAAATTAATTAGTCTTGTATTTGAAAACAAGTGGGTGTGGGATATGCAAGAATAATATTAATCACAACAGAGATCTTTGTCAGCAGAAGTGGGATATAATTTCTGGAGAAATGAGTATAAGTAGTCTCATCTTTATTATATTTTATATTGTTCTCGTAGGTACACATTTATCTTTTATACCTTGAAACTTTCAAGGAAATACGCATCGTCTATGGGTTCCGTCTTCGTTGGTGGATAGAAGCAAACCGATATCAGAACAAGCCTGCACTGAAACTACTATGTTCTGATGGACAAATCTGAGCTATTCTGACAAATTTATTTTCGTCACAACATGCATCCACAGTAACTGTAGACTTATGCGTTAATAACTCAGATGTTTGAATACAGCGATGTAAATTCAAAAACACAATTCACCGAAAGTGCTATCACTCAATTAAATATTCAAAATTGAATTCACCTCAGTAACCGGCGATAAACCGCAAGCACAAAACCAAGTTGTTGAACAGAGTTAAAAAGCAATCAGTCATGTGGGCAGTTTCTGCGCAACACAGGTTCGTGCTGTAAGCTGTCACCATTTGCCTGCACGGAAAAAATAAGCAAGCATGTGAATTTTAACTTCTGCTGAAAAAACATACAGGCTACTTCAGTCCATTCAGGCTTATCTGAAAACTTATGAAATCAATCGTTGAAAAAAAAAAAACCGTTAGTAGTCGGAGCTACTGCACTTGAGGTTTTCGTGAAAACGTCTCTCTTTGGAGAATCAAACAAAATAATAATTTATTTAAATATTTATATGAGTACACAACATAAACTTATATTACTCAGTACTTGTAACTCCGCCGCCCTCTACATACATCTGCGATTGCGCCAAGCTGGCACCCACAGATGACATTTTATATCTCAGCTTACTACTTCGATCGGTAGCACCAGCACTTAACCACATTTTAAAAGGTTCCTGTTTATGTCTACATGCATTTCGCTCTGCTTCCACCTTAATTTCACTTAGGTACTGAGACATTTTTCTCTTACTTTGCGTCACAGTTTCTCCTATACCCTAAATAGCTGTAAAATGTCTCCAGTACTGTATTCTGAACAAAACAGTGAGGCCGGGCCCCATCAGAGTCCCAACTCCCACTGCAAGCATCAACTCTTGTTACCTTCCACAAGGTAAACACTTGTCCAGATGGAGCCTAACTTGCATATTAAATTCAAACAAAGGGATAAAACCTATGCTGAAAGTGTAAGGTGGCAGGACATTGACCAAACACATAAAATTAGTTCCAACGTTTATTGTTAATCTTTAACATATCTCATAAATAACTTCCAGTACAAAAAATTGTTATATCTGTGATGACTAGTTAGTCCCAACAAATATTGTAATTTACACACAATAAATACTATATCTAACTTTATAGATTTCTTTGGTATAAGCTCTAGGATAGAAAAGCCAACATTTATAAGCTACATTTGAATGCTTAATATAGTAGGGCCGCGACGTCTTGGCGGGTCGACTCCCTAGAGCTCAGCGACCTTGTAATCGACACGTCCCTCCTTGTCTGCTCCGCAGATAACAACGGCTGAAAATCTTCATGCCGCTCCGAAAACATTCGTCGAGAACCATCTCACGTACGGTGCAACAAAGCGCAGATCTTAATGATACAAAGATGCGATAATGCTTTACGGTAATTTATTATTTAAAGGTAGTGCACCATTTGCTCGACTGGGCAGCTTAGTTAAACATAGCTATACAATTCTTTAAAGTTAAGAACTAAATTTGTAATTGTGGGTTGCTGTAGGAAACACAATTAATTAAGACTTGCATGTAACTCCCTCGCTGATGCTTACTTTTCCATTTGGTTTGGCTGAAATGTGAAGACGATCGACATGACACTTTCACGCACTTCAAGAACCTTACCACTTTTATGCGCACGGGTTGGTATTTTTTCCATAACATCACTCTGAAAGAACCATTTTAGTAATTTCGAGGGGTCCGAAAACCATATTTATAACAAACCATCCTCGCGTATTTTATAGTCTCCTGTTGTTTTGCTTGCTTTATAAACAAGAGAGGCTCCAGGAAGGAAGCCCTGCCTAGAACCAACGCTTAAAACTATCAGTCTGTGCGCTGCATTTCCTGTTGCCATTACCTACACCTCAACGTCACCTTTCTTTTGCCAACATTTCTGAAAGGTTAAATTAGTGTCAACCCAGGATTCATCCATGTCAAATATATTCTTCCCAGCCTCCCTGCACTGTTTCATCTGAGTCAGCTACCGTTATCGCCAAGCAACAACGTCAGATCTTTCGAGAAGAAGCATTCGCTTATTTTGGCTTCTTCTCCACACAAAACCCATTTCTTTGAGTATTTTACGCAGCGATGTCTTTCCCTAACTCCATCCGATTTTTTCTTTCAAAACTGGCAGTAGTTTCCTTGTCTTTTTTTACTGCATAAAATTCGTGGCTAGTGTCTCTGATCACTCTTCTATCAAAGTCATCAACTGACAACAAACGTTTCCCAGTTTTTTTTTTGGCTTGAAATGAGTAATTAAACATGAGAGGCTGTTTAACGGTCAAATAAAGGAGTGATATATATATATGTGTGTAAATATAAACATATAAATTGTAAATAAATAATGTATTAATATAATATACATTAATATATATCATAAAATCATATATATCATAAAATATATAATGCAATATATAATGTATATAATGTAATATAATATCATGTAATATAATGCAATATAATGTGTAGCAATATCTGCTACACTTGTAGATAAAAAATATTCTAACAAGCGGTGCAGAAAGTTTGGAAAATTGCCAAATGCAAAACAAACAAACCGCGGGTGAAATTACGGGGAATGCATTGAAAAACTTATAATGTTGTTGTTTGTTTTTTATTTGGCGTCTCTCTGTTGTGTTTTCGGATGCGCGAAACTGATCTTTGGCTTATACCTGTGTATCGCGCAGCTCTTTCGGTTGCATTTGTTAGAGGTACTAGCAGACATTTGTTGGCAGCTTCTTCATCACAACACTGGATTACACTACTTATAATTTCCCTCTCCCCACTATGTATTACTTTATTGTATCTTGAATGTCCTGCGTCAGGCTCCATTGTTCACTTCAGACTGAGAGCGTGGCGCCTGATGTTTTTGCTATGAACCGCATAGCGACTGATGTGCGCGCGCAGCTGCTTCCCCTCTCATTTACTCTTCCCCGCTTCCCCGCAAAACGACACGCCAAGACGTCGCGGCCCTACAGTATCTTTACCAATGTTTAAAAAAAATATTAACCAACTCATAAGGCAAGGTCTTTGGAGCGCTAAATCAAGTTATTGAAAACAATATGGCCGTCAATCATGAAAATGCACAGGAGGTGCAGAAAATGTAACAAGTGCCAAATCCACATTATGAGCACCTAAACAAAAAAAAACTGCTAACACTTTAAGTGTAAACAGGTGCATCATATAAAATTACTAAATGAAGTACCCGGAGTTGTCCGGAATGAACACAATAAACCTAATATAAGGATCATCACTACCGAGTTTAGGTCTGAAGGGCATACACTTAAAAATTGGTAATTTTGATTTTAAAGTCCCATTGATTGCACAATCTCGGTGCATCAAGGCTACGCATCAGCAGAACCGGGACGCCAATCTTCAGCTTCATTCTGTGGGAAGGCAGGTAACCCATAGGCAAGACGTGACGGACGCATCAAACGATACCGCGTAACAAATTCAAGGCAACACCATCCATCGACGAAGTTCCAAACTAAACTGTACAAGTTCCATTAGTTCGCTAGCAGCAGCGAGATTCACTGAGCGGATGGTTTTTGCCAAGGAGAAGGTTAGAAACTTTCCAGACCTTACCATATATGACCGTGTGGCGGAAATAAATAAAAAAATGACACTAACTCACTATTTGTGAGTCTACGACGTACCTCCTAAAATTTTCTATTATAAAATTGAATTTAGTCCTTTTTCACTCCCTTGGGAATGGAATCTCATAATCATATGTAATCTACGTCACTCTCCGGCCGTTAACTAGTTATGTGTAAAAAAAAAATCATATCGATCCGTCGCTCCGTCGTTGTGTGACCGAAGGACAAACAAACAGACAAACACACTTTCGCATTTATGATATTATAAAGGATGTGCACGTTATCGTAAGAAATACTCAATATTATCTCGGGAGGAGGGGGGGGGGGGTGACATATTTCACATATGCGGAAATAACCATTGCCACGTGTTGCACAAAGTTCCAATACGTTTCCTGTAGTTTTTTTTTTTTTTTTTTTTTTGTAAAATCCAGTGTGGCTGTGCGCGCGCACCACGCCACCAGGCGGCGCGGTTCCCCGCTCGCCGCCTCGGGCTGTGTCGGGGAAACGTTCGTTACGAGAAATTGATACGGCGTCCACTCGTTAATCGAAAAATTGGCCTTCGGGCGAGGCACGCCCTTGCAAAGACCGCGCCGCGCCAACAGCTGCCCGCGGCGGGGAAGAGAAGCGGAATGTTCGGCGGGGAATTACATACACTCGCTCTCCACGCCTGTCTCATACCTGTGGTCTTCAGCATTTCTATTTCGTTTTTTTAAATCAAAGACCAGT
Source organism: Bacillus rossius redtenbacheri (assembly GCF_032445375.1). Lineage (NCBI taxonomy): Eukaryota > Metazoa > Arthropoda > Insecta > Phasmatodea > Bacillidae > Bacillus > Bacillus rossius. The sequence goes on along the minus strand of NC_086334.1, from coordinate 33,279,484 downwards.
TGTTTTCTCAGCTAAAGTACCATGCACATGTATCATCATAATCACTACTATAACAGTTTCACGAGAATTCGTGTGTCATTAATTTTCGAAAGATAAAAGTAAATAGAATCATATTACTTACATTAAAAAAAAGTTTTATTTTGAAATATGTATCCTTTAGGTCAACCTACTAAGAAGTTGTGTTTGAATTCGGAAACATGATAGAATAAAAGAATTAAATCATAACTTTGATATTAACTGATGTTTAGGAAGCAAAAAAAAATGGCATAAAAATTTATAGGTATTTTTGATGAAAGAAATTAACTGAAACGAGATTTCTTGCATCGGTTTTAAAATGCATATAATAGACGATGAGCAGTCACCAAAGTGCTACCAGACGTTTTTTACTTGACGTAGTCCTCCTCGAACTGGTGGAGGTTGTAAGCAATGTCCGCGGGCCGAAAGTTGAAGACCACTCGTTTGGACTGAAAGCGTCGCGATTGCAACTGTCTGCTCTCGTCAACTGTCTCTCGCGACCTTCGCTGACTCGCGTCTGCTTCTCAAAATTCTTTTTAAAGAAAAAGTCAGATCTAGATCGCAGCTTCTTGGCTCCTGGATCGAGTCCACGCTTCTTGAAGTTTTCCGTTTTAAACACTGGTGACAACCTGGCCAAGGACGTCATTAATTTATGGACATATATTCGTAAATTCACTTTGAACGTAAACTCACAATAATCATCTTGGGGTGTTTAGAAAACCTTTTAAAACTTGTTGGGTATACAGCAAAGCAATTTTCTTTCTTCCAGTGCCTGTTTAACAATTTTTTTTAAAACGGCACGCATAACTCTTGAAGTCGAAATCTGATGCGCAGTCTCTACAAAGATCCAATTATCTGGAAATACGAAGAACCCTTCGTTTATTTGAGGTGCACAGAAAACAATTTTCTTTACTTTTACAAAATATTCGTTTGGTAACCCGTGGCCGATAAATAGTTTGTAAGTATTATTAGAAAGGTATTGTAATTTTGTATAACACATGACTATGGTTATTTTTGCATTTATGAAGAACATTTTTCGAAATAATTTCTTACGTTAATTGGTGCATATTTAAAAATTTAAGTTTATGTTTCATTAAAGAATTTTTTTTAAATCATGGGAAAGATAATAGAATATTCAATAATTTGACTTTATTTTGTTTTATTGTACTTGTAAATGTGCGCAGTTAATACTGGATAGATAATCAGGGATCGGTTTACAAATAACTATTGGAGGTAGTCTACTGGAACAACACAAAGCAGAAATTCTTGGGTAATAATCCGAACCCAGTATTAATGCGAGCACTATTTTGTAGAGATACAGTTGTATAAATGTACAAATATCTGTAATTTTACATGAATATTTCTGTTCCACTTACGAAAAAAAAAAATAGTATGTATAGTCTTTTTTCGGAAATTACGTGAATTTTCGATGATTTCTAACAGTGCTACACGTCCGTAGGAATTTTGATGTGGTGACGTTTCGAAATGATTTGCTGGAGCCGTCCTCAAAGGCGATCAATAGTAGTTGCTCCAAGAAGCAGATCTATGACGTGGCTACCAACTTAGGAGGACGAGATGCGCCGCTTTCATACAAGCAAGGCTCCGATATCCGCAAACACGTCGTCACACAGGTTGGCGGCGCTGAGCAATGATGTAAGCTTTGACATTGTTTCACCGTGAACTCGGAGTATGATTGAGTGACTTAAGCCTGTATAACTGCAGTGAATGAAAGTTATGCAAACAAGCTGTTGCCGGCCGGTATATCAGTGGGATTCACTAGAAATCAGCGCTTACCAAATCAAAATACATTGCAAAACAAATGAAAATTACTGTTAAATCAGTGAACCTTGGTAATTGAATTTTTTTGGGATTCACACAATCAAGTGGACCAGTTTATCAAATTTCCAGTCATATTTAAATAGTTTAAAAATTATTGGGGCACAATTTCAATCTTGCATAATAACATAAAGGATAGTAAAACTGCAGACCAAACACAAGTTATCACCACAGTAATAAACGGTTCAAAACTAACTCCACTAAACATCGATTCTAAGGTGTAACAACGTCACGCCATCGATTGCTGGATTATTTTGAATGATTAAATATGTGCTTCACCTTTTAGAAAGCATTTCCGATGCACACGCGATGTTCTTCGGCCACCACACGAAAACCCTCTATTCTTGTACAGAAGTGTGCGTAGAGTCCACGCGCGACAGAAGTGAAACTTCTTGCTTATTATATTATTGGCTATAGGAAAAATAATTCTCTTTGGCTGAGGTCGCAGATCAAAAAAATATATGCGAGTATGCGAGCGCTAAATTATGCCATTGGACATGTATGCAAGTGCGAAAGTATGCAAGTGTAGAGTATGCAATAGTGCAAGTGTAAAGTATGCAAGTACGAAAGTGTGCAATTATTCGGCGTAATTTCTACCTCTCCCCTGCCGTCTCCTACTATCCCGGTTCTCCACCACGTACCTAACTATTCCCCTCATGCGATCGTAATTTTTGTAACGCTCGAAAATTCTAGACCTCTCAGCATATATGTTACACATTAAAAAAATCAAAATTAATACACTATATTTCTAACTTTTAAGTTATAATACATTTACAGCATCACCCGAGAATTTCTGTCTGGCAAACTGCAAAGTATTTATATACCCACGCACACTCACGTCTATAAATATATATTTTTTGTAGAAAATTTCCAATTAAATTGATGACTCGCTGACTGACGGATGTTAGATCAATTTTTCGTAGCGGTTGTGGTAATATTGGAACTGTTACGAGCGTACTGTGAGGCGGACCAGCGGACCTTCCAGCGGGGACCCGGGAGATTGCCGCCCCTGACGAAGCCCGTGAGTTTGAGTCGTTCTGGAGACACGACCCTCTGTGCAGGTAAAACACACGCTCAGTTTATCTGCACTTTTTTCAATCCTCCAACTGTGACGTCATGTCTGAACGATCAACTGTAACAACTGCGCTGTCCTGTCGAAACCTCCCGTGTTCGGCCCGAGTGCCTACTCGAGACGGCTGACAGTTCCCGAAGGTGATCGTCCAGTCCCGTCGGCTGCACGGAAGATCTCAAGATGGCCGTGTCGAAAAGGGAGAGAGAGAGAGAGAGAGAGAGAGTAAACGCACAAATCCCTTCCCGGGCTGTGGGCCATGAAGAATACTAACTACAGTGTTAAAAGTTTAAATTTATCAGTTTGGCTTGATAAAATAAACCAACTTTAATTTTGCATTATAAAGAAACGTGAAATTACTTTTGAAACTTGTCTATAAACACAATTCATATTACTAATATTCACAATAAATCAATGTATTTTTAATTATATGGACGACTATTCAATATACTAGAGTATAAGATTTAAAATCGCATTTTTTTTTTATTTGTATGTAACCTTTTTTCATTCTACGAAAATTTAGTTTCTTAGTGTGCGCGCATTGTAGAATTTCACTGTAATAATGTTTTTATTACGTGCCTGAAGTTTTATTAACTTTAAAATAACTTTCACGTACGATATATTCTTGAGAAAGACGCAGTGAACTAATAAAAAAAAAACATTGACAGTATCGCTCTGGCTACAAACAAACGCTCAGTTGTTGTTCTTCCGATCAGGATTCAGTTAACCTGACAGTACGGGGGCCCTTAACGTTTGGGCGACGTCACCTCGTGTGGGCCCGCGTGAGGGCTAATTTGTTGACCCGCCACCGGCAAGGGAGCGGGCGCGGGGGGTGGGGGGGGGACGCCCCCGTGGGACGTCGGTCGAGGGGGATCTTCCCCGAAGCGGGGTAATGGGGCGTGAAGAGCGATTGTGCGGACAGGGTGGCCCACCCTCCTCTTGAGCGACGCCCCCACCGGCCGGGGAGGGTTCAGGAGGGGAGGAGGGGCGCGCGTGCGTGCGCCGGCTCGGGCCGCTATAACAGCGCCGCGACGCCGCGCGACCCGCCACAGAGGACGCCAGCGCGCCGACGAGAGACGCCCGCACCAGCCGCCACCTTCACCGCTCTCGCCAGATCACTCCCCCATGGCCGCCGCTCGCTGCCTGATGTGGTCGCTCGTCGCCTGGTCGCTCGTCGTCTGCCTCGTCTCAGGTACCTGGGGGCCTCGGCGCCGTCTGAAACCAGCCCCTCGCCTCGGGGTAGCTCTCACACGCCACCCTTTCTCCGCGTCACGGCTTTCCCTGTACATCGGGTCACAACACTTCTCGCCAGATGTTTACCAAACGTTATTTCCGAGCTGTTGGATGAGACACGAGTCATCATGATCATGAACACTCGCGTGACTTTTTTTTCTCCAAACCGCTATCAGACCACACTTTGCAAACATCTGCTCGATAAAACTCTTAACCCTGGCTGATTGACAGGCAAAGCACAGCTTAAACCGGTGGGTTTAAGAAGCCTGGCATTTTGCATAGGAGTTCCTTATTTGACGTAGGCGAGTAGGTACTAAGAAAGTATTTTATAAAAATTCATCTACTTAGAGGGTTAAATATGGAATGAGAGTTTGGGAAATCATATCGGGCACACAGATAGTTTTTTTGAGAAAAATTTTGAGGCGGAAAATTATATGCAAGAGCGATTTCGTGATAAACTCAAAGAAAAAAAACCCTCAAATATAATAATGACAATAAAATGAAAGAACCAACACGGCGCGTGTGAAACCGAGCCTAAAGAATGAGAAGTAAACCATTATACTATACTTGTATACACAGTCATATTTTAAGAACCCGATAAATTGTTACGGTTAATTCTTGAATACTCAATCTTAAGCTAGTCTTAAGGGTATTCAATGGTCGTGATCGCTTATTTCGATCCCAACAACCAGGACACGGCTCAAATTCTATTGGCTCAGAAATTGAGGGTCATGTGGTTCGAAACCCACTTAAATATTGCAGGTCCGCTTTTGTGTGACGTTGCAATGTAAACCAAACCTGCGTGCACCTTTCACTAGCTCAGGGAGAAATATTCACATCTAATAAACATTATGTTGAAGTCTTCTTCAAACTGAAAAAAAAAAAAATCTCAACCCTTAAATATTTCAACAATGAGACACTGTGTTGAAATTTTATTAAATTTTTGAGCAATAAAATTTTACCATCACGTATCTAAGTTCCATAGAATCAGTATGAAAACACCAGTGGTGGTTTAGTTTGCGATGAAAGTTGAGAAGTTTATAAAATTTATGTTACGGAATAATTATTTGCGGAGCGTCAGGTGAATGCCCATGATAATTCGTCGATAAAGCTCACTTTATCGTGGGATAAACTTCACTGAATTAATTTTTAAACCAAGTTATATGACGAGGAGGGTATGAAATAGTCCACGGGTGTCATAAGCACAATTTTAATATAAGCTGTAACTATTGTATTAATTCTTATTTCATGAAAGATTATTTTTCATCGCATCTTGGCACTCGGTGTGATGATCAATATAAGAAACCTGTTGGAGGCTGGCCTACGGGGAGAGGTGTTTCTCCACTTCTAGATTTCTACAGATCTTCGCGTTCGCCAGATGCTCAGCAACCACGGGTTCTTCAATTCCTCTAGACATCCACCTGTTGTTAGAGACTGGAAAAATTGGCGGTTTCAGTGACCTCTAGGATGGACTCACAATCTTCTACACTCTCGGGAAAATGCCACCTGCTCGGTGGCTGCCGAATTGTGAGATTTGTAATCTGGGTTGCTTGTGATTTCCCGCACTTATTCCTTTTAGGTTTTTTTTCGTCAGCCAAGAGTCCTTCTGATAAACTGTGTTTCAATCACAGAAGCGGGAACTAACTAAACGGGTTTGGCTTCTGGCCTACCGCGAAATGAATCTGCGAATTTTTCCGGTCTCTACTTACTGTTTATGCACGAAATACTCGAGTTCGCAGTAGAATGAAATATTGCGTGTGACGAATTGTTGTGCTGACCCTTGAAGACTCCGTGCAGGACTGGTCTGAGTTTAACCATCGCGTTTGGCGTTCGACCCCTCAAGAGTTTGCAATTCACTCCTTACTTCTTAGACTGTCACACTCTATGGTGAGGTTTTACTTCACACTGTCACTCACGGCGACGGGAACTGACATATCATTTAAAATTGGTTCAATCTTATACTATAGTTTCCCTTATAAAAAGCTTTTTGGGTATCCAAGATGCCAAGATTATACACGTTTGGCTGCAAATTCATCACGAACAATTAAGTTTTAAACATATTTACCACCTTATTGTCTTAAGTGCTTCTCAAGGCTGATACACGTTTTGAAGTTTAAGTTGAACAACTGACGTACTTAAAATAAGATAGACAATAAGATAGAACACTGAGCGTCATAAGTGTTTCGAAGAACAGAGTCCAACAATTACCGCAAGAAAGATCCTTCTTTCCCTCAAACGTTTTTGGACAAGAATGAATAATCTGGGATTTAATTAAATCATTATACGACAGCGAAATGTTTCATGGGTTTTATATAACTATGTCCAAATAAACATTACGAACACGCTTACTGTTCTATATTAAATATGTTCTCTACAGTTAGCAATAAATCTGTTGTTTTGTCCCAACTTCAAAGGGGTGGTATACTAACCTTAAACAGCACTTTAGACAACAAGTCGTATCATGTTTTCAACTTATATTTACGTGATAAACCTGCAGTCAAAGTTTGTCGGTTGAATTTAAATTCCTCCTGTAGTGGGCTCCGAACCAACTCAAGTTTAATCAATGTGAATAATATTAGAACGTTGTGACTGAAACCACACCCATCAGTTAGCTATCGCGATCACCATAGGTCTTCGTGAAGAAAGTTTTCAGCTCTCTGCCTGGTATGCACTCTAAGATTGAGTGCTACAAAGATTTTTTTTTTTCTTTTTCAAATAGCGGACCTAAAGCATAATTGGGCTGACGTTACTGAGTTTTTGAGACATCAATCGGTTTTGAAATTGCAAACTTGAAAGTAGAAGAACATCTCACCTCTCATCTGAGGTTTCTGGCATTCTATGTATCCCAACGATTTACGCGTGTTTTTTATTGCTAGGATTTCATTCTTCATAGAAAAGCCGTACACAAGAGAATGAGCTTTTTAAGTGATACTTTTATTCAATTTCCAGCAGAAATTAAAAAATACAAATACGTGTTCTGGAAACCTACTTAGAGTGAGAAGAGAATATAAGAAACACCACGTAGATATAAATGGCAATAAGCCCAAATAAAAATATTTTTCTAGCCTAAAATATCTTTTAAAATTTCTTGCTTAACTCAAACGTGTGTACAGAGATGTTGAACGCAAGTTTTTAAGGAATTTAATAAAATATAGGGGAAAATATTTGAATAATGTTTCATAGTAATTATAAATGTTTAATAAATTTACATTCTAGGATCCCCAAATAAATATTCACGAATGTACAACGGCCGTGACTAAAATTCGGTCATTCTATAGAGTTGCAAACACATACGTCTAAGTTGTAGACATGGCTCACCTAAACAGCCAGAGCTAGGAAATGAATGAACAAATCAATCAATTAAAAGACTTATCGATATCGGTGTCATATGAGACAAACCGGGCCTAGTTTTAAGATTGACTGGCACAGCGACACAGTAGAAGCAACAGTGTTACATAAAATATGCGGACGTAACTTTAAATATCGTTAATTTTACTCAAACGACCAAGGAAAACGCATATTCATATTACTTTCCGATACATTATCGTCTGCATAACATGCAAAAAATAATAATAATAATAATTCCGAGCATGATAAATTAAGAAAATTATGTTTTCAACTGCATTTATTGACACGAATCACACGAAGTTTTCGCACCCGCCACTAGAATTCGCTGCCGACGCAGCTACATCGACTGTCGAATAATTTTGTTAGTAGACCGAAATTTCAAACTATATAATGAAATTGCTCCGATAAAGGCGAAAAATAATGGAGAAAAAAAACTACACCCCGTATTTGGATCTGATTTTCTACAAGAAATTCTATTAAATTACCGCCCATCTTATTAAAATTAATTAAACCTTTTAATACTCTACGGTTTCCCTTTGTCTTTGTGAACTTTAGTTCGCGCCATCCGCCACAAATGGCAGCACCGTGGTTGTTACACGTTTCCGTTCCGAGACTTCCATCGCATTCGCGAAATTTCTCCCACCAATTGCCGTCCACCGAGAGCTAAGATGTTGCACGGTAAAAATTCAAAATTGGGAAGATTGCCAGGACTGGCTGGCGACCGCGCGCTGGCTGGACACTCCCGCCACCTGTTGCTGGTTCTCGCGTCTCCCCCCCCCCCCTGGCAGATCCACCCCTCCCGGGTTTACACCCCTTTTCCCGCCCAACCCCCTGCAGCCCCCGTCACGTCACACTGCCAAACCTTACCCCGAGACCTTCCGATAAGGATGGAGGGTCATGACCAACACTGAAAACGTCACCAACCGCTTGTTTGTGCAACAAGTTGGATGACGGGTTTATGTCAAATACTATTGATTAATATGTTGAATGTTTGATGGAAACTGCCAATCAGAGTGGTGCCCAAGAAAAATGGAAAATGGAAAAACATAAAAATGTGTGAAAAATGTACAGTAAATCTAAGTTTCTATCTCTATCTAAGGTATATCCGATTGAGTTACAATAAAACGTCATGGACCCAAATTATACATATTTTCAACCTTGATTAGACCCCACCAAATATAAAGTCTGCATCTATCGAAAATTGTGTAAAAAATTTTAATATATGCCCAAGATTTAAAATTTTTGCTCTAGCTGTGATATAACCGATAAGTTTACGACAAAAAATAGTCCAACGATACAATCTATCTTACCATTTTTCTACAACGGATATGAAAAAAGAAAAAAAAGGCCTGCGCCTTTTTAAAATATGCGTAGCGATTTTTAACAATTTTTTAGAAGTTAAAAATTAAACTTTTTAACATATTGAAAATTCCACCAACAGTTACAAGCTGTGAGCTACAAGTTTGTCAAATTGTAGGTGAATATGTTATAATTTGTACAAGCGAATGAAGGAGTGAGTTTTAAGTTGCAAGTAGAATAATTGTATACATTTATATATCAATTACGCACATATAATATGCTTTATATATCAGATCCTTAGGACTAAAAAAATAATTTACATTAATATGCAGTACCCCAACACTAAGTAAGCCTGAGCCCTAGTTCAACAATTAAGATATTCATGTGAATTCAAGAACTAAAAAATAAAATGTATAACTAACAAAATAGACAAACATTAAAACTCAATTACTAATTTGATACATTTTAAAACCACGTTCAAAAATGATGTGTGATTTTTAGTGGGCAGGTATTTGGATTAACAATGGTTTTAATACTTCCATACACGTCGACAAAGAAAAAAAAAACTTTTATAAAAACATGTGTGTCCCTCCCTGGAATGTCTCATGAATAAGCCACGGGTTCAAGCTTGTTCTGTTTCACTCATATGTATATAATTATGTGTAATTATTATTTTTGGTGCACGTGGGTTCAAATCCAAATGCTCATTTTACAAACAAAAAAAAAACCTTCAATCATTTACTCGGCAAACGCGAAGCCTGAGGTAAAAAAAAATGAGTGACCTGTGCAATCCTCGTCGTGTTAAAATGAGAACGACCCCACACCTCCCTTTTCGATCTAGATATATCAACATTATTTATATATGTAACATTTTAGCTCTCGGTATATGGCATCTGGTAAGAATTAATTTCGTGAATGGAACAGAAATTTCATGGAACGGAAATGTGTAACAATCACGGTGCTGCCATCTGTGGCGGATAACGTGGACCAAAGTTCACAAAGCTACAAGGAAACCTTAAAGTATTAACTGTTCAATGAATTTAACAAGATGGGCAGTATTTTAATAAAAATTCCCTGTCGAAAAGTAGCTCCATATCCGGGGTTAGAATTCTTTCAATTCTTTTTTTTTTCTTTTAACGTAGCCGTTTTATTATATAGTTTAACTTTACGCTCTGAAGATAAGATGTTTTTCAATAGTCGACGTAGTTACTCCGGCAACGAATTCTAGCGGCGGCTGCAGAAACTACTTGTTATTTGCTCCAAGAAATGTGTTCAAAATACAATTTTCGTATATTTATCACACTCAGCATTATTTTAAAGAATTCTAATATCAAATTTCGTACCCGATTTTCGTATTTTAAGTGTATTTGCAACACGAGAGCACATGAATTTACTCGTTACCGGGGTTAGATTTTACACATCTCTGGCGAGAAGTAAAATACTTGCTCACATTAATTTTGTCATCATGAATCTTAGCGATGATTCCTTGCTTATGTGTTTTGAACATCTATGTTCAAAAATACTTACTACATGATGGTATTTTTAGGAGTCTTCCTTGTGGGTTATTTTCAAGCTATTAAAAAAAAACTTCTAGCATTCGCTTTTATATGGCTAATGTTTTTTTTTATTTTTTTAGCCCATGGAGCTAGGAATTGTCAGGAGATGGCAGGCTGTGACATAGTTAAGGTCATTTTTCTACCTCACCATCGCAATAAAACGCTCAAAACGTTGGTGCATGACCACGTCTGATGACGGTAGTAAGTGTAAATTGGAGTTTCCCTTCTAACCACAGTCACTTTCATAAAGACCTTACATCTGACCCTGCGAAGCAAACGTCCGCCCACTCGGTCCAGAGACCTGCGTGTCTGGCTGGAGGGCCAAGGGGCCTGGATTCCGGGGTAGGGATCTTACAAACTCTTTCTCTCTCTCTCTGGGTTCAGGACCGGGTGTTTGTGATGTTCCTTCAGATTCATCCCGCGGCAGGTAATGGCAAGCACAGGGACGACAGCCGCGGCGTTGCCTGTGCTCTGATTTCCGAGACTGAGACCTAGTACTTTTGAGCAGTTTTGGGCCCACCCGACAGATACATTACTAGCGTAGCTTTATTGGTCGCGAGAAGTAATTTTTATAAGGCAAACAAACAAGTGGGAAAAAAAAAATTCACTTCATTTTGGCAGACACATATTTTGTGGCGTGTCGTACGAGAAATTTTACATCTTCTATTTTATATAGAACATGATTTTTTTTTTTTAATTTAAAAATAGCATCAGGTGTTTCTAGCGCAGTTTTAATTAAGTTGTCGAGTAGTTGAATTAACATCATAAACCTCCCCCCGTCAGAGTATTTTTTTGTTAGAAGTTATGGGCCCACCCAACCGATAGCGTCACATGTCGCGCAGATCACGGTTGTAAGCGTCGCACTTGGATGTGGTAGTCGCGACACCCAGCGGAGGATGAAACGACCCATCAGCACGAGGCTTGGCGCGGTGTTCACGTGGAGCCCCCTGCCCGACGCGAGAGCAGCGAGGGGTCGTCAACTGGGCCCGGCGCGGCGGTAAAAAAAAAAAAAAAAAAGGCGCGGTCGTGAAGACAAGCCGGAGAGCGGGGAAGCCCGTAACGAGCTGCCGGCAGTTGCGGGAGCCCGCAACACGACTCCGCCCGTCCCCGCCCATCCCCGCCCGTCTCCGCCCGTCCCCGCCAGGTGATCAACTCCGCGCCTCGTTAGCGGCGGCCCCGGTCGCGGGGATAGGGCGGCGTGATTAAGGCTGCGTCTCGCGAGGGTCGGTTCTTTCAGCCTCGCGTCGTCGCTATTAGTCAAAGGAATTTAATCACATCCGTTTTAGGTGGCATAATCTCCTCGCCAGATATCCCTACTTAACATTATAAATGCGTAAGTGGGCTTGTTGGGTCCTTCATTCTCGCAGCAACGGAGCAAAGGATCGACATGATTTTTATAATAATATAGTTTACGGACCGGAGAGTAGCATAGACTACGTATAATTAAGAAATTTCATCCCCAAGAGAGTGAAGGGGTAATTTAATTTGTTTAATAGAAAATCATAGGAAGTAGGTCAAACACACAAACAGTGAGTTTGTGTCATTCCCCTATGTCCGCCACACGATCATATAGTAAAGTCTGGCATCTTCCTAGCCTTCTCCTTGGTGAAACACATTCGCTTAGTGAAGCTCGAGGCTGCTAGCGGACTAAAGGCGCTAATAACAGTTTAAGTTAGAACTTCGTCAATGGATGGCGTTGCCTTGAATTTGTAACACGCTATCGTTTGGTGTATCCGTCACGTCTTGCGTAGGGGTTACCTGCCTTCCCACAAAATGAAGCTGATGATTGGCGTTACGGTTTTGCTGATGCGTAGCCTTGATGCACAGAGATTGTGCAATCAATGTAACTTTAAAATCAAAAATTTCCCGTATTTTAAAGTGTTGTCCTGATGACTTGAAACTCGGTAGTGATGTTTCTTGTATTATGATGTGTTAAGCCCGGGCAACGCCGGGATATTAAGGTAGTTTACTACATATATACACTATTATCGACCTGTGAAAGGTCTCGCAAGTGATCAAAATAATTATGAAAACACTTTGTTATGTGGTTTCCTTGGCTGGTCTCACAACTCAGCCGTCATTGCCTCTTCTTCCCGCTGGGTTCTCGAGGGGAATAAGGGACTAAGGAAGGCTCATCATTGGCTCTACTGCCAGGTTTTGGCTACAGTGAATGCACGAATGAGTCGGTGGTCGTCACCCGGTATAGATACTATCCTAGCACATGCAGAGGAAGAGGAAACGGTGATCACCTCGCTGTCACGCCGGCTAAAGTCTCTCTGGCCTCTCGACGAGGCGGGATGCGGCCAAAGGCACCTCTGCGCGCCCGACCTCCGTATTTTTACGTATTATTCGCGAAAATTAATTTCATAGCAGCTCTGTGTTGAACAATTAAAGCATTGTCTGTTAAGGTTTCATTTAAGGTATATGTCTCCGGTCAGCACACCAATCACGGCCATCCAGTGGGGAAGAAAAACGCTTCCTGAATGACCCGGCCAAATACGGAAATGGTTTCTCCTGCAGACGGCCGCTAATTACAAGGGAACGATCGCTAACGCAGGTACTCCTCAGCGATCAAATTTAATTCACGAAAAAAAATACATGCTCTTAGCTATTAGATAATCGTTACTAAACATTCTCAAAAAAATATTTGATGACAATAAAGTGAAATAACTAACGTGGCGTCTTAAGGCGGATTACTCTCCGCCACCATTTTGCTTTTTTTTTGTTTTGATTCCAGATCTTTATGAAGTAACGTCTCGGAAGAGGCACTATGGAAGTAAAGTTGTAGGTACGCATTACCCATTTGTGGAAACGCAGAAAATTTACTTCCATTGAATGAACCTGACTCAATTAGCCAGGAAAAAAGTTATTTATGAATTTTTTAATGACTTTCTCCAAACATCAGATAAAATTGTTGAGTATATGCACCTGACGCAAGAATAAACAAGATAAATTAATTTGCATTGTTTATACAGGCGAGTCTGAATTCTACCGTCAACCTTCTGCTTCAGCTTCATCGCAAAAAACATAAGATGAAAAACCTGTGGTCTAAAGTGTTTCCCAAAGTTGTGGTATATGTCTTTGAATTTGGAGATGAACAACTATTTTATTTCAAACAATAAATTATTGAAGAATCGATCTATTCATTACTATTATTTGTAGGATTTCCCCGTTAATTGCATTTTTTGTTTCAACTAAAATTATCTTAACATAATTTCATTAAATATTATCTAAGCGGTAAAATGTCACGCAAGTGTACACAATGTTTATCACTCGCAAAAACTTTAGCAGCTCGAAATTTCGTTTGGTGAATATGTGGAGGGAAAATGACAAGATAACTAATTAAACAACTCGGCGCGTGAGACAAATCCTTAAGAGGGATAAGGCCCTGCCATCTTGGATTTTTCCATATTTTTCTATAATTCTAATTTTGACTATTTATCCCAAATTTTGGCATGTCAAGGCGTAAATCATATCTACCCCCCAGGCCTTCTATACCTTGTTGCAATCACATATTTACTAGCAGGCTCTAGTCGCGTGGAAACAACTTATTATTTCTCGCGGGCGACTACAACTATCATCATAATCACTCGAGTTCACAAGTGTGAACTTCAAAATGGCGCCAAAGCTAAGTCCTATGCCATGCAAAAACAAAAAAAAAATTATAACGGAAGCTTTATTGCAAGTGTTATCAAAATTTTTGGAACTGCAAAGTGGTGAGAACTAATCCCCCTTAAGATGGAACACTAAGACCGGCTTGTATAATGGAGACTTGATTAACCTGCAATATCCGCTTAGATTTTACTGACCTAATTGTGTAAGTGGCCCTAAGCGTCTGTATAACGTTTAAGCAAACCAACTTCTACACCCACAGCAAAATTTGTTAGTGTTGTAAAATTATTTGATTAAAAAGTGCATTGTATTTCCGCGTCGCTTAAAACGTATGGTGAGTTAGGGTGTTACCTCCAATTATTTCCACAAAGCGTCGTACAGAGCGAATTGACGCCGCGGTAAGACCCGTGACGCGGGTCTAGTCATCATGATTTCCTTTCACCCCCACAGCTTTACCACCGAAGTAACACCAGGCAAATGATTGAACATTCCTTGCCGTACGATTGTTAGACGAGGTGCTTAGCGACGGATACGCCCAACGACACAGGTCCAAGACATGCGGGGAATGAACAGGCCATGGGCTGTAGTAGCCATTTTGGGAAGGCCAAGGGCAGCATTTCAGAAATCCATTCCGCGTTATTTTGTTACAGTCCAATCAACCCTTTGCGGGGCCAGTCTATACTCCCTTACGGGAAAGGACTGGTTTGCCCACAGGAAAATGGATACGCCATTTCATCGCGACCTGGAGTGGTTTGAGTAGAAGCTACAATGAGAGGCTGAGGCTACCCGTCCCAGGATCATCGCCACCCACTCCTCCTTAACTATTCAGCTAGCCTGTGGTTGACTTACAGGAACCCCCATCACGAGGCGCTTATCCAGTTGTATCACGTCTCTGGGATCCTTCAGATAATCCCCAGAGAGCCTGTAACCTGGCCGAAGTACATCCAACTTCTACTAGCTTTCCAGGATAGTACTGGACCTGTATCGCCGCTCACTGCGTCCGCACTCGACGTAGTGGGGACTCCTCACCCCCCAACTGGGCCGGTGGAGGAGACCTCGGGCAAGCTGAAATCAGGATGGACGGGTACTCGTGAGAGTCCAGTGCAGTGTTTTTAACCACTGCGTGCTCGAGTTCCCCCGTCGCAGAACATCGCAGATTACTTCCCCGATGTCCGTCCGTAACGACCTCCCCGTCGTAAAGCCCGTCGCGCCAGGTGTCCGCACGTGGGCACAAGTTACAGGACCGGGAGGGAGGGGTTGTTAACGACGTGTGTTCGGCGGACGAGACCTCGGACAACGGGCTGACGATGAGCCGTAAAGCCCTCCGCCAGCTTAGCTCGTCGTACAACTCTGCCTCGTCGCCGCCTCGTTTACTGTCGGCGGGAGCACTTTGTCTTATTGAGGCCGGCCGAGGCGCTGCCGTGAGGACGTCGTTACATCGCCTGCCTGCCCGCCTGTCTGTCTGCCTGCCTGTTTGTCTGCCTGCCTGTTTGTCTGCCTGCCTGTCTGCCTGCCTGTCTGCCTGTCTGCATGCATTACCCACGACCGCTCCAGAAGTGTCCGCGCGCAGGCCTCAAACCACCGATAAAGTACTTCCATATCCCTTCGTACGAGCCAGGCTCGGATATGCTGCAGTGATCGTCCTAGACAAATGTGGTGTGTTTGCGAGATGGAAAAAATAAAATAAACATTATTTTTAGTACACCACGTTTATAAAACGGACTAAAAATTATAAAATAATTTCTCCTAGCCCCATACCGATCTAAAACACCATTACAGACTGTACTAAAAAATTTAAATTGTGAATTTTTTTTTAGCTATGGAGATACTTGTAAAATTTAAAATGAAAACTTGGGGAGCATGGAATATATAAATGATGTATGAATAGTTCTCCCAAGTCACTAACAATTTTAATGCGCTGAAAATTATATTAACTGTTGAGTGAGTTTTCTCGACGACGGATACTCCCTACACTCTTACTAACTATTATATATTGCATTTCCTTTAGTAACCTCGTATTTACTTTAATATAATTGTATAGGAATCGGCCAGTGTGTGCTAAGCATAAACTCAAAATCTGAACTAGATATTCTTGTGAACTTCTCAAAACTACCTGATAATCTTCTTCCATGCACACATAATCCACAGTCATCACAGTTTAGATCTCGCAATGAAGCTCGTCTTAAATACTTTCGGCGACTATGGAGAGAAGGACGAACCCAAAATCAACTTTGACGTTCACTTGAAAGCGCAGTAAAAATGACTATTGCTGCGGCTGAAAGAAGCACGTATTACTCAGACAGCATCTTGAACTCAACAATGTTCTGACAACAGTTTTTTTTAACCGCCCCGTGTTGTCAACACTTGTTGCTAACATTTCTACAATTTTTTTGCAACAAAGTTTCGCCGGTGTAAACATGGCTTTAGAAAAAATAAATTACCTTGGGTTTTCGTTCTGCCGTATAACGTTCTCGGGAAATTCCTCTAAAAGTAACTCGGCCACTCTATAGCATTGTTTTCGCACAAAACCAGCGAAGGAGCTCCGTCCGCTTGCAACTGCACCACTGCACCGTCGACAGAAGCTGGTTTCCGTTGGCATTTGCAACTTTTCCCTCTTGTGTATTAGTTGAGTTCGCAACAACATTAGCATGCTACAATTCCAATGCGCATGCATTTGCATCTATTCTCGATCAATTTAATGCTTTGATTAGCGCTGGGAAATTGACACAACAGTGGTTGGCAGATTCATATTTGCAAGTGGATGCCCACCACTTGAAATATATTAAACAGATATGAGTGGCCAAAACGTGGCAAACTAAGCCACGGCTCGCTACTTTCTCGCTGGAAAATGCTGAAACTATCGGCCTCGTCAAAATATGACGATATGTCCCCGTGCATATTATCTTTGCGCCATGGACTCGGCAGCAATGCTAGGAGGAACAGACTAGCAAAGAGCAATGAAAATGTTACGCTATAAGCGTATGTGAGCAGAATTTAAACAGCTTTACAGAGTCAGTCAATAAGTTAGTGATGAGCGTATTTTTATATAAAAGTTAAATTAAGTATTAATCGGGATATCTTTCGGAACCATGCTCTCCCATTTGTAACGATACGTTTTCAGAAGTTAGCCTTCCATCACAGATACAGTGATCGAGCACTGCACAACTTTCAAGAAACTTAAGTATTAACTTGAGAAACATAAAACTTGTCTTTTGTTTCAGGTGGTGAAAATCTTGCCTGGCGCTTTTAGTAGGGTCGTAGGTCACCGCAGGCGCGTCAGGAACTAAGGGCGGCTAGCGAAAACCAGAGCTTCCTTGTCAGCGTCTTGCGTTCCGGCGGTTACAACCCTCGAGGTGGAGATACTTCGGCAGCGGGAAGACGAGGGGAGACCTGCGGGGACCACGGCCGCATTCCGTAACTCCAGCAGTGCGCACCGTGCGGCGTGAAACGCGTTCCGGTCCCTCGGTCATAGACGCGTCAGTGAACGAACCATGCGCTCGCGCGATCGTCTATAGCCTGCGCGATCCGTGCACGTACGAGTAAGGCTCGGCTCGGGCCTCAAAGAAAGAAATTAGCTCGGGTTGGCTCGTGTTTGTGTTGGGGAATGCGAGCCGTGCTCGGGTTTCATCGCGCGCATCTTCCACATTTTTTTTTATTTTACTCACGTCGCGGGAATGACGTTACTGAGATGAGCGTCATAATTTAGTTTTCGAAAGATAGTTGGACTGATCATTGGTAAGATTATATAAATATATTATATGTGTATTTTTTGAGGTTTTATTTAGTAAATTTTAGGTGAAATCTTAGAAGTGTAGAAATATTTTCACATACAGTGATTTTTCAGAATGAACGTTAGGTTTTTATTAAAGATATTTTTCTCAAGCATGTCAATTAAAATATAATTGTGACCATGTAGCCTATGCATGTCGTAAGTATGCATATGTAATGGCCAGAAAATTTTTATTTATAACCGTAATTTTTGTTTTTATATCTGGTAAAAAAAATGAAACGTGAACTTATGTACGCGCGTTAGAAGTTATATTTACTTGGCGTAATAAAAAATAACTTCAATTTTGCATGCAAATTATTGATATAAATAAAATTAAAAAATGACTGGAGTGACATTATAAATACGGTTGGTAAAGTAAGTCAAATTATAAAATTTAAATAAATACTCAGTATTC
Organism: Bacillus rossius redtenbacheri; assembly: GCF_032445375.1. Lineage (NCBI taxonomy): Eukaryota > Metazoa > Arthropoda > Insecta > Phasmatodea > Bacillidae > Bacillus > Bacillus rossius. Next base: position 33,261,332 of record NC_086334.1, on the reverse strand, counting down.
AATATTAATATAAACACGTGTATAAAATCAATTATTTCGTTTAGTGAAATAATAGAGATAAATTTTAATTAATAATGAACATCCCTAAATTTATAAAATTATTTGTTCTTATTTATTCTTTTTTTTTTTGTGCTGGTTTGCGAGTGCGGCACAGAACAGATTTTCCGAGAATTTTCTGCGTTTTGATAAGGTATATGCGTTTTGTAAAGGTATATGCGTTTTGTAAAGCTATATAGTGAAGTATATATAGGTATTTATTTGTATCGTTAAAGAAGACATTATGAATAACTTGTTGACATAAATTTCGATAAAATTGAGTGTCTGATCGTTGACAACGATAAAAAAAAAATCTCGTGCACAAGTTCTGAAATGCCAAAGCTTTCGACTGTCGAAAAGCACGTGTTGATAATTAATCTAGCAAAATTTTAGAGCTTGAAAGATTGATTTTTAAAATTACGTGAGAGCAAATGCATAATTAGGTTACACCCTAAGGTTCGTTTCATATTGGTGGTCTTTAGTGGCTTACAGTAGGACACAGCAGATAGAGTAGGTACGCATCGTGGTTGTCGTTCATGTTAGGTCTCACTTTCAACGAGAAGTTAATCTAAAAAAATAAAACCTGCATTGAGTAATAAGTGATAAATGATTCTTTCTTGTAATAAAAAATCAAAATATAAATTGTGACTAAATATATTTGAGGGCACCCATTTATTAATTTGTTGAAACAATAATAAGTAGGTAACTGCAATGTCGACCGAAACGTCGGTGAATTATTCGCCAAGGACGCGGCTACAACCCAGAAGCCAAGCTACTTCGAACAATAATAAATTTAGAAGTTGTAATTTTTATATAAAAAAATAAATCAAAATAAATTTAGATATTTGTTTGAGTGTAAGTTAATGAAGATTCAATTTCGCACTTTGCTATTCAACTTGTTTAAACATTTTGCAAAGATGTATCCACGAAGCCATGAAACAACGCACACTGGCTGTACATGAGTTTCACGCGAGCAACACACGGCAGTGGAAGAGCACGTGTTGTTAGGAAACCGCACGATATCAGATGCGGGGCTAACCTCGGTTGTTCGCGCGTCAGACTTGGCTCGCAGTCGATTGTTCTAACTCGCACGATAAAAAAAAAATAATACGCGATGTGTGCTGACATCCCATTAGATGATTAAAACACGTGTATCCCAGCGGCCACACCCATGGAAATAAGCGATAATCAGGAGAGAATTAAGGTACGTGTTTCGGCATTTTCCTTTCCGCAGCTGAGAAACCTTAGACTCACTGACCCTGAATCAGACGCCAGAATAATCTATGTTCGTGCATCTTCGGTTTTTTATTTATGTTGCTAGGGTTTGTTTTGAACTGACACGACAGCGGACATAGACACGTGGAGACATGGACATGGATTAGCTCGACAATGCCCAGCCATTCATTTACGTTACTCCGTCTGACCAATAGAAGCAGAGCATTTGGTCGCGGTGGTAACCATTATCGTTTACATTTAAATTACGTTAAAAATTGTTTCAAGCATATGGATATCTATCGTCCTTACATTACATTGTGTATTTTTAAAACTATATATGTAAATCCTGAACGTATTAAGTGCTCGGAGCTCAAATATTTTCAGTTAAATGAATTTTTCGGAACGTGAAATTCAGTCTGATTGTTTGCAATTTGTTACGTATGTTTCCGTGCTCTTTGGAAGCGGCAGATGGCTAGTTAAACGTAAATATATTTCTGGGGCCGCGATTCGGTTCCATATTTACGTCTCCACGTCATTGTGTAAGGGGCACAAAAGAAAAATTTTGCTAAGATAGGTATTTTTTTTGGCAACAAAGTTAAGTTCTCCCCAATAATCGTCCAATTTTTTTTTCTCGGGAGGTAGGTTTAAGCACGTCTACGTGATCGTATCTATATTTAAAAAAAAATTGAGCAAGTCTTTCAGTACTAGCCAGTGTGATGTGTAAACACACACACACACACACACACACACACACACATATATATATATATATATATATATATATATATATATATATATATGTGTGTGTGTGTGTGTGTGTGTGTGTGTGTGTGTTTACACATCACACTGGCTAGTACTGAAAGACTTGCTCAATTTTTTTTTAAATATAGATACGATCACGTAGACGTGCTTAAACCTACCTCCCGAGAAAAAAAAATTGGACGATTATTGGGGAGAACTTAACTTTGTTGCCAAAAAAAATACCTATCTTAGCAAAATTTTTCTTTATATATATATATATATATAACCTTGGTAGTGAACAATTCATGTGTTCTCATGTTGCAAATAAACTTATAATACGATACGAAACTCGGACACGAAATTTAACGTAAAATTCTTTAATGTAATGCCAAGCGTGATAAATGAACTGATGAATAAAATAGTCGCTTTTCAAATACCAAAATTTCTGGACGCGAATCACACACATACTTTCTGCGCCCGCCGCTAGAATTCGCTGCCTGAATCGTAAACTTTGATGCCACCATCAACCGCAGATAACAATTAGCAGGACGAAACAACAGGAAATTTAAAACTATTAAGAATGGCTGCGATAAAGCCCCGGCCAGATTTTCGACAAGAAAATTTATTAAAATACTGTCCATTTTGTTCAAAATTCACTAAACAGTTAATATTACAAAATTTCTGCACACGTTAGAAGGTATACTTCTATGACATTACTAAAATATTAACCTGAAACGTTTTCAAACATGTATTATAACACTAAGTGTATGTTTGTATATTTGGTTTTTCTTAAACGACTAAAATCAGTCTGTAAATACTGCCTTATTGAGCTATTCAACATTATTATATTATAATGTTATTAGAGTGACGATATTTGAACATCTTACCTTGAGGTTTCCAAGCGCGCTCTACAGCTGTTTTAGTAAGCCTCTTGGTAATTAAGAAGAATATGTTTTATAATGATTGTAATACTGGTTTTCTTAAATTACTTTTAACTATGACAATTTTAGTTTACGAAATATGTTCCAGGATAGTTTCACTATCATAAAGTTTAATTTGGCTCACCAATACGTATGATGTGTCGCCTAATGTTTACGAAAGTGACTATATACGGGTTAATGTTGCTACACGTGAGTCCACCATCTTTGTGACACGTTTCCGTACATCGACTTGCATTCCATTTTCACGAAATTTCTCCTACCAAATACCGTATGCTGAGAGCTAAGAGTCAAAACTTTGGTTAGTTTAAGTTAGCGACGTTGACTATACCTACTCTTTAATTATACACGAACAATGTTTCTCGTAAAGTTGCACGAGCGAACGGTGAGCTTGTGGCCAGGTCTCTAGCCAAAATACGATTTTGCCTTTGAAACCCGTTTTTATTTATAAAAAAGGTGTTTATCTTTGTTTAATTATTTAAATATCTTTTTTAATATCTAAATGTCGTTATATTTAAATTGTTAGTTTAGTTTTTTTAATTAAAAGTTATTTATCTTAACCTATTTAATTATTTCTTGTTGTTTTTAATTCTATTGTATTGCTGGGGAGTTGCGCGGATGTGCCAATTCAATTTCCTCGTGTAGAGAGTTTACGTGACAGATGTATATTCCGACCTTGCGGCCGGCATATTTTTTACGTTCCCCTCCCAATATGCGCCCTTGAAGGGTAGTGTGGGAGTAACTTCCAGTTCAGTTTAAAATCATTCCAGAGCTTTTATAGTACAGAACTGTTAGGGATCGCTCCCTGTTGTTGATTGTGAGGGTATTAGAGCTTTTGGAGACGACCGTGGCTGGGGTCCCAAACCAGCATAGACGCCCCCTCAAACCCCTCTACCACACTCAGCTAACCAGACAGTTAGCTGTGTCCTGTGCCCTAAGACTTTTTCAGCACTTCTGGCGCCTTCCCCAATCTCCCACATCACACTGGGACCCCTCAAAACACCCAGTGAACCCGTGGTCCGGTGGAGGCCTTTCCAACATCTATTAGCTATCCAGGCTAGTGCCGGAGCTGTGTCGTCGCTCACAACGTCGACTCCGCATCGGGCTAGGGAACCCTTCAAGCCTGCTCCAAGCGATCGAAGCACCCCTACTAAGTACGAGTCCTACCAAATCAGAATCCAGGGCCTTGTAGGAAACCTCAGCGGGACTCCGTTCAATATTTCATGGATTCTTCCCGTACTACTACCAACTTGGCGTTGATTCGGCAGACTGTTCGCCAGCTGCTAACCGACTGCCACTCTTCAGAGTTACTCCACAGGATGTCCTCGTCTCCTCGGACTACCCTCCGACCTGCCGTACCTCGGCCCGGCAGATTTACAGCCGATTAAGGCCCGGAAGTGCCTGAACTCATCCGGCGGAGATTGCAGGAAGCCCTGACTAGAATGACAACCTCGGTGCGTGCGTAGGAGGGCCTCGAGGTTGCCTCAATAACCCCCCCCCCTCCCCGGGCCACTGAACTAGGGGAACGTATCACACCTAGTCGAGATGTTTACAGCTCCTTTTTAAAGCCCGGGTGCACCCGAACACAGTAGCGTCTTTCAAGGTCCTTCCAATTACCATAGGCCTGATCTTATTCTCTATGGAGCCCTTTGGGGCCGAGACGCCGGGGATTGGCAGTAGAACCCCCCAGAAAGGTTTCAATCGCATCTGCTGTTGCCCGAAGATTCAGCCAATCCACCATTTCTGGTCCCATACATGCAATTGAGGATGTACTGCGGCAGGGTTACTCCCGGTATTGTCCTCTTCAGTTAAGGCGATGCTATGACCAGAGGTTGAGGCTACCCATCCCAACATGGTCACCACGATTCGCCCCCAACAGCGGTGTCCACGTGGAGGCAGAGGATTGCCACTTGGTGCGGAGAGGCTATATATTCGCATCCTTGCACCCATTCCGTGAACCTGTTGGATCATGTCTCTGATACTAGAGCCGGCAACAGCTCCGACACCTCAAGGGACAATCGCCTTAACCGCAGGGTCAGGTCCACTCCCGCCAGTTTACGTGACAGTTGGCAATAGGAAGTGTCAGTTGGCTGCCCTGTAAACAAGACGTTGCGTTGGCTGGAGTGTGTGGCGAGGTAAGCCTTCTTTTCACAGACGAGAGAGCCAAAACCCGAAGTTCCCCGAAGTTCATGTTTTTTTCCGTACCTTTAATGTAGCTATCCTAACCAAAGCAACCGTCCATAATGTTTTAAAGTATTTATAATGCAGCTAACCTAACCTAATTGACCATTAGTATCCTTTTATCAACACCGCCATATTTATTTACAATGAACAAAAAAAAAACGAAGATGCACGATCGGGAGTTTGGCTCTCTCGTCTGTGAAAAGAAAGCTTCCCGAGTCGAGGCGAGACCTTGTTATAGCGCCTTGCGCGCGGAGAGTAAAATTGACCCGCAACTGTTGGAGTGAACAGGTCATGCCCGGGCGCGGTGCAGAACTTTTCACGAGACTTTGAATTTAACACGATGAGCCTTGAGCACGTTTGTTCGGCTTTCGGGGACAGGCCAAACATATTTATTAAAATTCACGAATAAATTTAAATACCTTGTTTGAAATTAGCTACGAGTGTTTCTGCTGCAGCGACGAGATAAATTGTGAGTACAGCTATTCTGATTGCAGATGGTGTTGTTCTGGATAAACTAGACTTTTTTGCTACGTGACTTTGTGGTGGGCCGGAATCTCCGTTACCGTTTTGCGTGTACCTCAATGGGCGAACATAAACTATTGACTTAAACATGAAATATTTGCGCACTCCTCCAGCACATTGTATAGGACTTTGGTATATGAACTTTTGTAGTAAATTTAATTTGGTGTATTTTTTAATGTTAATTTTTATTAAATGCAGTCATATATTTGGATATTTATAAGAAACTACCGGCAGTTTAGGAATAATCATTTTATTAGATGTTTATACAGATATTGTTACGTAATTTAATATTTTTCAAAAAAAATCATTTTTAGATAAACAATTTTTTTTAATATTTGAGTGTTATACATTTTCGCGCTTATTCTAGTAACCAAAGCTTGCGGGTTACAATTAAATATTTTGGACTCTATATTTTATTTCGTGTTTGTATGAAAACCAAGCCTTTTCGTAAAATATTGCGTCAAATAAAACAGAGCTATTATGATTAATAAAATGGTTTTTGATTCTATCAAATGCCCACTTTGACAGCGTAATGTATTTTCTCTGCCTTTTAAGGATTTGCTTTTTACATTATTTTTCTCAACACTCGGGCTTGGTTCATGCGCGTATTTTTGGTATTGGGTTGGAGTTTTGTTTTAAATTCTACTTCAATAAAACCAGTCGGGTGTTGAGTTTGTGTTATCTAACAGGTGCAGAGGGTAGGTATCACAAGCTTCGGCTATGTTCAGAAATGTTCGGACGTCTGACTGAATTTAAATTAATATAAGGACTTCCTCCGCAACTGGGCTGTAAATCAGTCGGCCCCGGAACAATAGCTTTAGCCAGCAAGGGGGTGAGGTTATCTGTATGTACTCCTCCCTCGGCGCTAAAATTCTGGCCGATAGAAAATGAATCGACTGCGGCTTAACGCCTCGTCAACATATTGATTGTTGGAAACGATGAGAGGTGATGACATAATAAGGGATGGTACCACGAGAATTTCCAACGGGGCCATGTTTCCCACGCCGCGCCGGGAATAGAACCCGGACGGGTGGCGGGTGTCTGACAACCGCCCTCCGTGGGTCCCTCGATGTCCGACACGGATACGCTTCTAGCATAGTCATGCTTTAAGGGCCGGACTACACCCACCTGCGCGAAACAGTGTGAGTCAGCATTCGTGGAGTGGTGCGGTTATCATGACGTGCACCAGTGAGAAACTATTCTTATTTCCTCCTGGCGCGGCGTCAGATTGGAACAAGATACCAACACCTGAGAGAAATATCATTTATGCTTGGCCAAACTGAAAAAAAAAAATTAATGGCCCAAAATGAAATTTAAAGCAAACAATTAAAAAAAAGAACTGGAATAATCCCCCTTTAAAAATTATATTTTTCGTGTTTAACTGCTTAGCTCTCGGTATACGGCATTTGGTGGGAGTAAAGTCGCATGGAACAGAAGTATGTAACCACGGTTCACAGTGCTGCCAACTGTGGCGGACGGCGAGAACCAAAGTTCACAAAGCCAAAGGAAAACTTTAAAGTATTAACTGTCAATGAATTTTAACAAGATGGGCAGTAATTTAATACAATTCCTCGTCGAAAATCAGGTCCAAAGCCGGTATTTAAGTGTTGTATTTTTCAAGTCTTTTTCGCTTTTTATCTGAGCCGTTTCATTATACAGTTAAATTTTTGGTCTTCTAATCAAAGGATTCACTAGTCAGCGTAGCTGCCCCGACGGCGATTTCTAGCGGTTGGTGAAGAAATTACGTATGTATTTTCTTGGTATAATTTTCAAGACTTCTACGTTATATTTCGTGTCCGAGGTTAGATGTTACACATCTCTAGCGCATATGAAAGGAATCGCTCACATTTATTTTTTGACGTGACAACGTCTAATAAATCGATGAACGCCGGCTGCACGCACGAAAAAGTGTTCCGTTATGCACATTGTTCCGTTACGCTGTGTCCCGTTACGCTCATTGTTCCGTTACGCTGTGTTCCGTTACGCTGTCGGCGAGTGCAGTAATAATAGGTTATGTTACAATTGACTAAAAAATTATGGTGATTCATATAATTGATGATATATATTTGATTACAATTTATTTATATGATAATTTGTTCATAATTATATTTAAACTTTATAGTTAAACGCCAGTTTATAAAATTAATTACAAGTCATCTACACGTGAACTGTTTCGTCGATTGTTTATAAAGTGTAAAATTTCGGCAATAAAGGTTAATAATTATTATTCTTGCATTTTAAAAATCTGATTACTAGTATAATTTCAAGTATTTATTCTTTTATTATTAAAATAAAAATGATTCAATTTTATTTATAAAAGTATGCAATAATTTCATCAATGTTTTGTTATGACGTTGTCACGTTAAACTATCGTCCGTGAACCGACTTTACAGACAACCAATTGTTTCTAGCAGACGAATTTTAAAAGAAAATAATTTTTTTTTGCCGCTGATTTCCGTGGAATGGAATCGTGAACACGCCGCGGCCTCGGGTGACTGCGTCGCGTCACGCGGCGGTCCCGAGTGCGCCTGTCGTCGGGGAGACGACTCTGTCCCCGGGCACGAACAAGGGCGTCGCTCAGCCGGGGGGAGGCGCAGCTACTGTCTGCCCTTTCAGCTCGGATCCAGACGACGCCATTGTGGCGGTGCGCGCAACCGACAACACTGTTCCGCGCCGATCCCGGCGGCAATTCATGAGCTGACGCATTTAGGTGACGCAATATTGCAACGAGGCCCGAGACGCAACACGTGAAATAACAACGTTCTCGAAACACCCGTTCATAAAATAACGCGAAGCTTCAAAAAAAAAAAAAAAACACGAGCATTTTCCAAACAACTTCTAGTGTTTGAAATGAAGTGTTCCAAAACATTTTTAAATACTTTGACGGAACTTTTAAAGACGTTGCTGCGATTTTAAATCACTCATAAATTTTTTTTTTACTTCTATGACTGTCGTACACTGAAGGAAAAGACGCTTTTAAACCACATAATTGAGAATTTGGTACGTTTTCGTGAAGAAAAAAAAATTGTTATGAAAAGTAGCCCGATGAAGAATTTTTCTTTCTAAAATTTTTTTTTTTTCAAGCTGTAGGGTTGATGATGTCTTGCGACTTGCGTGTTTCATAAACTGCCTTAGTTTTCTTTCGTTTGTTACACGTTGCATTCTTACGGTCTTGCGTTTCTTGCGAAGGTTATAACTCTGTTGACTGTTGCAATTGGAAGGGAGGGTAGTCAAATCGGTTAAATAGCCCGCGTCTAGCTTTGCACCAGTACACATCGTAATGCTTGTTCACTATATAGGTCAGTTGGATGATTACATAGAGCTCTTCAACAAAATAGTAACAGTGTCCATTCTTTGTTGTTTGAATAAAAAATACCTGAAACGGCGTTATAATGATATTTTTAATATTGATTTATTATAAAGAATGCTGTCAATCACCTATCACAAAAAAAATATATATGCAGCCGGCCTTCCAAGACTTTGCGAGACAACAGGTTTCCTTTCTAGAACATCTCACTGGTCTCACTAGTATAAGAGACCTGTAATATTGCAACTTGCTGTCTTGTAAGCAAGGGCGCAAGGGATTCTGTAGTGGAGTGGGGGGCAGAGAGTGGGTTTTAACCAACACGAGTCATTTCTGGATGTGATGTTTGTCGTTGAATAGGCTACTACCCATATTTAGGCCTATTGATTATGTACAATAAATAGAAAAATATAAAATATACAGAAAGATTTTCATAAAACATAGTTCTGAAGTTTACGTTTAAGCCCTGTTTCACAGTCGCGATTCTGCAAGCGCAAGTGGACCTCCCAAGTGAGGTGCTTCTTAATTCCAAGAGGCCTCACTGCCCCGGGATGTATGCCCATGCTTGCAACCATGTGTATGAAGGGCTCAACTTATACAGCCAGCACATGAGGTTGTACATATGTCTGTACATATAAGAAATTATACATTACCCTTGCAATTTTACGTTAAGTTTTTGAGACATTTTGGCCGACACTCCGTGGCAGCATTCAACATGGTCCCCATATTACAGAAAATGTTTAAGATTCATACATAGTTAAAAAAAATATTCACCTACAATTTTTCGAAGAACTTTGGTTACAAAACATACAGTGATCTTCGTAAAATTTACGGACGCTGTTTTCACTTACTATGAACAAGAATCCATTCGAAATACGTCGTAGTTTCTACGAAGATTCAGTTGCTTTGAAATTACTTGTTTAGAACTCCGTTAAAAGTTCCGTCAGTTTACTGTAGTTTCTAACAGTGTACAATAAATGTAACGTCCTGTGACGTCGCAGGAATGTTTCCGAGACGCCGCGCCAGCATCCAGCGCGCAGTAGCGTGTCCGACCACGACCGAGCGATGCGAAGTAATTGCACCTGCATTACGGTGATTAGACGTCGCCGCGATATGGCTGGGTTTGTCGGGACAGCGAAGGAGTGACGAGAAGGGGGGGGGGGGGGGGGGCTGGCAGGTAAGCGGCCCCGCTACAAATTACGAATGCTGATTAATCCCGGACGCGCGAACCAGACCCCGGGGCAACGCCCGGTTGGGGTAAAAAAAAAAAAAAGAAATTGCGTTGCCATCACATCCCGCTGACCTCTACCCCTCCTCCCCCCCTACCCACCACCCTAGTGCGGGCAGCGACGCGGACGCGGCGAAGAAGCGCCCGTGGTCACGTGGTGTGTCCGCGGGCGACGGTCGCAATTAACGTTTCGATTACCGTCCGTGGACGTCCTGCGCCGACTCTTGCGTGGCACGGGGGCCGAGGTCACGGGCGTGCGCGCTTGGCTTGTCTGGTTGCTCTGGCCCATCCCACCCGTGCCCCGTGTCTCCCTTCTGGCCATTAAAAAAAAATATGAGCACCTTTTATTTTTTTAGGAGACATCACACGCCGTCTAATTTTCATACAAATTAAAAATATATGTACGTAAATGTAATTTTATTTTTCATTTTTACGTTTTATAATTATTGTTGCTAGGCACTAAAATTGACATGCCTGCAAAACACATGGAAAAACATAATTCTGTTAGTTTTAATTTGGGGGGGGGGGATGGTGTTATTAACTCCCCCCTTTCCCCGCTGAGTGCGCCTTTGGCGCCTTCATTGCGGCACGCCTGCAGCTGCAGATGGCCGGATGGTCCGAGCACACGACTCCCAGCCGTGGCGATACCTGGGTTCGATCCTGTGCAGGCGAGGGACAAGCTCGGATCCACCGCACGGATCCTACAATGTCACGGAAACCGAGACGATCTCCCGGAACATTTCACAATCACGTCTGCTGCTTCCACAGTGCATGGGCACGTTACAAATGGCAACCAATTGAGGTTTCATTACAAAATTACAAAATATAAATTTAATAATAATAAATATTATGCTTCGAAATCATAGCATGGGCATAATTTACATAGATAATAAAAAAACAACAATCTAATAATAGAATACTAGTTGTACTTGAAACAATTTTAAACTTATTTATAACATAAACGAACATGGCTACCACAGCAGCCAATTACTCGGGTTCTATTGGTTGCACGCAGCAACGTAAACGGAAGAGCTGGGCATTGCAGAGTTAAACCGTACGGGTCCGTCACCGACTGCGGGATATTGTAGAAACTCTTGTTTCCGCGCCGAGCGAAGATCATTGGGAACTTAGACTCGAGAGTCGGTTCATAGCAATGGGCTCGGATCGACACAGCGCAAGTAGACAATGGCCGGAACTCTCGCGGACTTTATGCAAGTTAATTATTTTAACCAGACGTAAACATTAGAGTATCTTTTTAACAATTTCAGATCATATACAATATACGTATCAAAAATGTTTCTTATTCGAGTGTTACAACCTCCTCCCGCGAGATACCCATACTTGAAATGATATAAATGTTTTATTGATTTTAGTTCAATGTTTTAATATAATTCGTCATACTTACTTTCCCTATTAAATAGAAGCGCTTTTTTAGTCAAGACCTGAACATATTTCCGACTGATTTGTTTTGTATTAAATTTTTAATTCCAGTATGTATTTCCAATCGTTATTAAAATTTAAAGATGAGGCAGCCCCTCTATTTGTGCTGCTACCTTGCGCAATCGCTTCAATAATTTGTTCGACGTGTAGCAATCGATTTAGCAACACATATATCGTCCAAGCCCACCATTAGAAATGCACCTAACATTTCTTCGACGCTGCTGCTAACCTGTTGGTGCGGATTGGAAATGTATGAGTTCAAACGAATGAAAATTGTGTAATCCCAGTTATGTGTTGGTGTTTAGAGGAATAATCCTTGGACCACTTTGTGGGACTCCCAAAACATTGGCTGAAGGTTAGCGTTGCATTGTAAAAACAGTTTCAAAGGACTCTGTACGCGACGGAAATTATTGTTCAATCTGATTAACCTTAATTAGGCGTGGTCAAGCACCATTTCCTCAGTTTTATTGGCTGTTGCTAAGGCGATGGTGGGTTGGATTTGACTAACTACTTCACAGCGTGCCATCCCATGACAACTTCTCATCTTTCTCTAACGGCAATATTGCGCGAGGACTCACCATGTCTTGCTATTAACTGCTACACTACAAGTCCTTTGTTGCTCAGTTCTGAGCGTGGTGACACCCACTGTCTTGACAAATATTCATGGGGTGGGAAAATCCAGTTAGTTTTTTTTTTCTTTTAGTTCTGCGATGACAGTGACCATTTGTACTCTTTGAACTAAAATTTTATATTAGCATAGTTATCATACATTTCCGCACATTTTTAATTACTTTAAATGAATGTATGTTCAAGTTCGATCATTGTTGTAAATTATCTTGGATAAATATGTGCGAAGCCGTTGAAAAAAATGAAATACAATCTGATCCCAACATTAAAATAACACGATTTGATAATTTGTATTTTTATTTTACCCGGGATTTATTCCCCATGTGTTCTGTTTGTAGCTCTCTAGGTACACATTCCTTCCTTTTGATGTCTCATAATAGCCTCTACTCTGCAGATACAAACGTATGTAAATTGTTTATCAATAACAAAGTAATATTTACAGAAGCGCGATGCGCGAAAAAAATCTAAAAATAAGCTAAGCTTTGTCGGTATTCAGATGTTCGTGGAATCGAGTTCTTCTGTTTGGACTTTCGCTGAAAAAAATAATTTTATATATATATATATGATTTGCTTCTTGCAAAATTCAGCATTACATCAACGAATTCAGTCTGAAAATTTTTCCAAAGTTAGTAACTGAAACGTTACTAATGGATTTCTGTACCCTTAAATTTTAAATAATTTGTTTTAGTTTTGTTTTGAATTAATTCCCAATTTTTTTGACTAGTATAGATTTTCGATATGATGGCTTAATTGTTTTTTTCCCCTTAAAATTAGTTAATTTATATAATTCGTTATTTAGAGTACTGGTCGCTGCCGGTCGGCTTGAACAATGTCGTGTGAGATATGTTCATTGTGGCGACTGGTAATACATGTGTGACATTATATTACAGAATTAAAAGGTTTTAATGGAGTAGAAGGGAGCTAAAATTATACATGTGTATGTGTCTGCAAATATATGATGTAATTGAAATGAATTCAGATATGTTTATGGTTTACTGGATTGGGTAAGGAAAAATAAGGATGTGAATGTGTGGAAGGAAAAAAAGGGGGGGGGGGGTGGAGTGATTTAAGCTGGAGTTGACCGTGTATCATTTAACATGTTTTTCCTGTACAACTCAATGTGTAAATACCTATTTACAAAAAAAGGCTGTAGTGATCACCATTGATCTTCCACTAGATATTTCAGTAAATTTACGGACTTAACAGTGAAAATGTACCTCAAATAGACGAATTATTCGCAGTTTTTTTTATTACGAAATCTTCGTGGAAACTATGCCAGCTTACCTATTTGCATAGTTCTGTTCTTTTGTGACCAGGGTAAGCATGCGTGTGCAGAATAAAAGCGTTTTTAAAGGTTTGATTCACACTCCAACACGATTCTTGCTAGTTCATGTTGATGCACAATCAGTACATGTACGAATATATTCGTAAGTTTACGAAGATCCCTGGGTAATTTGTAACCATTTTTCTTCGTAAATTCAAGGAGAACGCTTTCGTGGGCGCACGTACAGTGTACAGAGCTTCAGGAAAAATAACTACGCGATTTGAAAACTGCTCGCGACACCAGAGTGGCGTCTGATTACGAAAATCACTCAAAAATACGCTGAGTTAGGATTAGAAGTTCCTGTTCCCAATTTCGTTTTTAAATTGAATTTTTAGAAGAGTTTTAAAATGGCTAAAAATCGCGGTTTCAGAATATTTTTTAGGCATGAAACATTCTGTGCAGATATTTGAAAGCATTCTAGAAAGTTGTATTGTACCTTCATCTTCATTTATCCGCCATATACTATGACTGTCGCTCAAATCTCGGCCATTCCAGAGGAGCCACCGCGCTAAGAAGCACCAGCGAGCGTCGCATTTATCATCCCGCCTCACGTAAAACCCTCACACACACACACAGATCTCTCTGATTAGGCAGGTCCCTTAAAGTATGTTCGAACAGCTCCATGCGTCCCATCATGGAATGGTACACTCGAATGTGTCACACGTGTTTGCTCGATGATCCCTGACGCAAGCTGCCAAGATCCTTGATGCTAGCTCGGCTTGTTTGCAACTTCCCACCGGGGAAACTTTTAAATTTATCTCGGCGTTCGATTTGTTGCGAAGACTGGCCTGGGAGCGCAATAGCACAGTCACTGCACTGCACACTGATCTCTGTCAACAAGTTCTTGTTTGGAATCGTCCAGATCCTGAAGAAGAAATCTTTCCAATGCGGTATCAAATAGTAAGGACGTGTGCCCTTTACAGAAGGTTCATTGAATTTGAAGGATGTATTCGGTGAGGAACCAGCCGCGAAAGGATGTCCGAATTCCTTCGATGCTGACACAAAAAAAATTAAATACTTTTCCGGAAGTCAAATTTTTTTTGTATACAAGTTTTTCAAACAGTTGTCTTTTTATAGCCATTTTAGTTAATCATTGGACATGAAAAGTTTAACATATTAGGGTACAGACAGCATTTAGCTGACTAAGCAACATATCATTATTACATTTTTATAAAAGACAGCGCCACAAGTCCCTCAAAGACCACAATGATGCATGAAGGCCCATTCTACCACGACACGGAAAACGGAGAGGGATCTCCCGGAACATAGTTTCTACGGTAGCACGCAGACGGAGACGGACCCGCACGGATTAGCTCCGCAACGTGTGTTTGTTCTAAATACGTTAAAAATTGTTCCGAGTACAAAAATAGTATTATAATATTTTCGTTTATTTTTGTTATTTATAAAAATTCTGCCCGTGCTATCATCTCAAATTATATATATATTTTTTAATTTAATTAATATTTCGTAACCTTGAAATGCATTCTCATTGGGTGCCATTTGTTACATCTCCGTGCAATGTGGAAGCAGCAGACGTGATAGTGGAATGTTCCTGGAGATCCGTCTCTATTTACGTGATCCGTTTCAGTTTCCGTGGCATTTAATGACGGGCCTGAAAGGACGCGAGCGACTCGAAAGGCTTCATCAGCGATTCTGTTCGGAAGGAAAACATAAATAGCTGACATGATTTAAAGCCTCCATAACACGATGGCAGTTTCCATGGAAGGTCTTCCGTGGCAGGCAAGTATGGATGGTTCTGTGGAAGAATTGGCGGAGCGCTGGCCGTTTTCATGGCAGTTTTGGTAATCGCCCGTGTTCGAATTTCTGTGGAAGTTTTCGTAGACGGTGGAAATATTTTCAATTCAGATTAAAGTGGTGGGTGCCCCTAGTGTTAAAAACAGTAATTATTTTGGAGGAATAGAAGTTTTCTTGATTATTGATTTTAAATGTGGTGAACATGTCTGTTAAAGCAGTTACAGCATTATGCGACAATTATGAGAAACATCCATGTTTATACAATACAAAAAGCATTAAGTATAACAAAATAATTCCCAAGATGAAATGAAGATTGACGTAACCAGTAGTCAGTTTGAAGATAAAGTACAGTGTTTGTAGCAGCATCTTGCACAACAAGAACAGCGACTTACACGACAGGAGCAACAGCTAGCCGAACATGAAAACAACTCATGCAGCCTAAACAGGTTACAGAACGACGCGGCGTGAAGAATGCTGTAACTAAGGAGCGCTGTTGGATGATTAAGGAAGCGACAGCTGCTGCAAACTGAGAGTCCGAAGAAGTGAAGGCCAATGGCCACCCAAAATTCCAGCCAGTGGGGAGAGTAAATTGTGGACTTAATAAAATATTTATCATTTTGAGGACAAGAAAGTTAAATTGTTAACTATCAGTGTACATATTAGTAAATAAATAAAATTGTATTCAATTAATTGGGCTATTTTTTTCCTACCTGTCTCTCCCACTTGTGACATTACAGTTGTAATCATTCTCAAAAATAATCTCAAACAATGACTTCCTAGGGGAACCTATCAATAGAAACCAAGCACTGTTAACTTCATGTTCTGAATTATTTTTTTTAAATATCCTCAAACGAAGCCAAATGAGCAATATTGATGTAAAAAACAATTAGCCTATAAATAGTATAATATAATTCCGGTGTCTCTATACGGTTGAACCGGGACGGCTGCAAGTTTATACTCGGTGATTCCTTCCAAAGCTTAGATTTTGGTAAATTTACTTACTGCATTAGACCTGCATGGTGCATTCTTAAGAAAAGCGGTCGGAAGAATATTCAGCCAAAAACCGCTGCGAAAGTATTAGCCGCAGCGACAGAAACGCACAGTGTGGTACCGGCCGTAGATGAAACAAAAGAAGAAAGGGATGACTGAGAAGCCGGAGACTAATTTGAGGCGGGGGCTAATCCGTTATTAAAAGTAAAGACTTAATACCGACCCAGGTTATGCTGACGTAGCGCGCCTCTGTCAGGAAGTGTCCCGCGTGTTCACAAAGGCGCGGTGTGAAATAAGCCTACACGTCGGCGTCGGCGTGAATAGATTCGCTAAGGAATTTCAAACAAAAAGAATATTCGAATTTTACGAGTAGTGTCGTCATCCTCAGTGACATTTGGCACATGGCACCTCGGTATTAAATATTCACTTAGTTGAAAATTTGCCTAATTGTAAATTTTGTAATTTTTATTAAATAAATGTAATTTTTATTAAATAAAAAATTTAATGACATATATATACTTTTTTTTATAATTAGCTGCCTAATTTCCATTTTTTAAATTCTTCTTATGTACCAAACCTAAAGATAAAAGTAAATGGATTACATGACAGAAACCTTCCAGGTGCTGCTGCATACGCCACAACATTTAATTTTATATAAGATAAATTTATATAACTTTATTTTAAGTAAAAATTAGTTATATAAATTACTTTTTTATTTCAAGATTATAACGTATCTCAAAAGGTGTTCAAATAGATTAAATGTTCCGTGATTACTAACCATGTATCCGATAGGATTTAACATCGGCCAAATTTCAAGAACCATCCGAATTTTCTTAAATATTTAATTCAAACCGGCATATCTGAGAAATACATTAACCTAACATTGACAAACTTGCTTTTCAGAATTTTTTTTTTTTTAATTGTAAGAAAAACCATAAAACTTTAATTTATTCTAATTAAAGGCATAATATTTCTCACGTTGTTTGATTCTAATTTTTGATGAATTACAAAAAAAAAAAAAAAAGCTGTTAAAACTTAATTTTATTTTGTAAACAGAAGCCTAAACACCAGTTTCTAACTTCAAAATGAAAAACTTCCATAAAAATTTTCATCCCCTATTTAATCCTCATAGGGGATGAATTTTCAAAATTGCTTTCTTAGTGCTCACCTATGTTGAATAAGGAGCTCCTATGCTAAATAACGTGCTTCTAGACCCAACGGTTTAAGCTATGCGCTCGCTGTCTTTCATTCAGTAGAGTTTTATTAGATTGATTAAACAATGACTATAAAGAGTGTAGATTAAATAATGTAATGTAGCGAGGCCCCAAACCATTTCAACATTTGGTCATAGTTGAACCTGACAACTCGCTCAGTTCTCTTGCCACAGTCTCTGAGAGTTCCGTGTGTACATTAAAACGTTACAACTTCTCTTATTTAGCGATTCATTTCAAACTCACACATGTTATGTGAAAAGTAAAATTTTAAAATAAAATTACCTTTGGTTTTTTAAGTTTAGTTAATATAATTTAAAGAGAAGATATAAGATGCGTGTTATCTAAATTATTTGTTGTTTAACCATAGTAAAATTGAGCTATATTGCGCAGTGGACTGGACTTGTGAGGAATTGATTTCAAACCGCTGACCAGCCATTGTGGTATCGGTTTAACATGGATTTCAGAAGCCACTCCCGGATAATGCTGTGATGTTTCTTGTCAAAGGCCGTTCTTAACCCCTCCCATTACATCGCTAATCAGTGGCGTGTGTTCACGTCTCCAATGATCTTGCTGTTTGCGGGATATATACCCCAAATAAAACAAAAAAAAAACTTGAATAAAAAAATTTAACATTTTTGGGGACCAGAGTTAAGTGGGATGGATGGTAATCGAAAGACGCCATAGCAATGGCGTATGTCCAAAAACTTACATCAAGTCACGCCATATTGGTTTCAACAGTTTTAGTGGCAGATATATTTTCAAGGCAACGTAATAATGCTGTTTTCATGACGATATCAGTGAATATTTTATAAACTCTAGCTTTATCTCCAAAATTATGTAAATGAAATGGGTGTTCTGAAATATTTGGAGGGTTTTGTTCAGAATGAAAGTACAAATAATGACAGTCGACACTAAGTAGGTACTAATGTTGTTGAATGTGCGTAGTTACACAATTAATTAATTTACGAGTCATAAAATAGTGAAAGTATTATCGATTAATATTGAACAATTTCCTTCGTTAAGGTGGAGATAACATAGCAATAAGATTTTTCAAAGACCATGTTATGATGTTTTGATATTATTATTAGGTTTCATTCTCGTAAATAAATTAAATAATAAACGCCAATGGCTTCATAGCGGAAACTATTTGTAGCAACCTGCCACCTTTAACTTCAGGCATTCCACTAATTTGTATACTATGCTTGAACAAATAAATTAGTCAAATTTAAAAATTTGAAAATAGAAAATTGTTATGCTCTAAGAACTGTTGAGACATAGATGGCATCTTTCAATTCCTACACCTCCCCCATAATAATAAAAAAAGTGAATTTTCAGCCATGAATAACTAGTCTTCATTTAATGAAACATTTTCTCAAGAATATTAAATCGAATTAAGTACATGGCTTTATGGAAGAAAAGATATTTATAAAAATAAGTCATGTCATTAGGTTTGTTACGTGATGGTAATAAAGGAAATAATATTTATAAATTTATTTTTAAAAAAATTTATATTGGTGAATTTAATTTTTTTTAAACGATACATTGATACGAATATGTTTATGTATGTTTCTACTGAAAGACGTAAATAGCAAACAGTGTGAGGGATTGTTACGTGTCGGCTGCATCTGTGTAAAACACTTATTTAATTTTCCATTTTATACCCTCTGTACAGTTAACATTTCTAAATAGAAAAGAAAGATAAATCCGCGGAAATAAATCAATATCCGTTCCTCTCACTCCCAATGCGGTATGCCAATTTCCTGTACAGTGAGATGTGTTTGACTGAAATTGATTTTACGAAATATCTGTAGCTTTTAAGTATGGCCAACGTATCGGAAAATAAAATCAGGTGTTATAACTGTAGGCTTTACTGCGCTATATTTAAGAAATAATTTATAACACCATTCAAGCAGTAATCGATGAGATTTGTTTTAAGTTTAAATTTCAGCATTTTTTCAAACTTTCACAGAGTTTTTACTTAAATACTTATTAGCGTACTCATCTGTAAGGATGGTAAAGTAAGTAAGGCTCATCAAGTGGATTATTTTCATCGCGTCTGTTTATTAGAGCAACTTTGTTTCGTATACTTGTATTATATATTTTAAAAGTCAAAATGGCCAGAAATTAAGTTTTGTTTTGAATTTCTAAATTTTGAAGTTGCGTCCAAAAATATATATGCATGTTCCTTCCCTATCAAATAGCAGAGTCCGCATCTCAACAAAGCCCGTCTCCAGCGAAAAAGATGGAAAGTAAGACGTAAAGAGACTTCAAGAACACAAACAGGTATCACTTTAAAACAAAAACCACTTTGTAGGATGAAGATTTTCGTCTGAATAGCATTCACATAATTTGCAGTAACCACAAACAAAACCAATTGTAATTCCTTCCACAGAAGAAATTTCCTACACATTAAATAAGAGACAGCAATGTGACACGGGAGACCTGTTCCATGTAGGTTCATTGTTACATTTCAGTAAAATGGTTTTATTTGGTAAAAACGGATAAAGAAGATTAGTTTCTGAACTTGAGCCCCTCTTCCCCAGATTATGGATCTGCCATTGCGTAGGCTGATTAGAGACTAATTCCTACCTATGTGTTTCAGCAGACCTTACTCTTTTTAACACGTAATTTTGTACTTTCGTAAAAAAAAATACAAAACGTACAGACTTTTCTAGTGACTTAATTCTATGAAATGAAGGAACACAATATCTTAACCATTATTCTTTTTTTCTGCATAATAAACTGTTGGTCAAAATTGTTCTTAAAATAATATAAATAACATTTCTCAACTTGGTGAACTCGGCTGGATAGATGAAAACTCATATAAAAATATAATTTGGTATTTGTGATTTGTTTCAGTTGTTTGCACAAACATGAAATTTTTTGTTGAGTGTGAAGTTTTGTAAATTGTGTAGAAACGTTTTTTAGAACTAGATCTTTTCATTGTCAATTGTTGCGATGAAATTTTATTGCAATATACAAAAATTAAAGAGCATTAATCATGTATTTGTATAATATATCATAAAATGTTACCTTTCACAGTGATGCTAGGTTAGAAATAAGCTGAAGCTCCAGGCTTGTTAGCGAACTGAACGAAGTGCGAAAAGTTGTGTTATATGCTACCTGGGCAACCAAGCACACTTTACAAATCGTTCACATTCAGAAGAACTTTTTTTGCATCCAATAAAAAGTTTTCTTATGTAACTCACCACTTACACAGCAATTGCCATCATCTACTGACGACTGTAAATAGTAACCGTTTTTTTATGTTTTTCAATACAGAAGTAAAATTTGCCACTTCAAAGTCTGTCCATTTAACATCAAATCTGAATGACTTTATTTTAAAACCGAGGTTGTTCCCCCTGAAATAACAATAATTATACTTCTACAATACCTTACAGGTTTCTCGAAATTATTAATTTGAATGCAAATACAACCTGAATATTTAAATCCTGTTAAAACAGATCATTGAGAAATTAATAATCTTCTTTGTTTGAATTACGTTCACTGGAACCTGGAATATAATTAGCACGCAGCCAAACAATAAGAGCCGAGAAATTCAGTTTGCTCGTGTTTGTGAATTATATGAATAGCCTCCTCTAAAAATCGTACGGGAAACTAAATTATTTCCACGTAATTTTTTTTTAAATTGGCACTGTTTAGTAATCGATTGTAATTAAAAAGAATTTAGGTTTTGATATTTTAATGGCAGATTTAATAACCAGCAAACGTTGTTTGATGAGACTCGAGAATAAAACGTAACAAAAAAATTTGAAAGAGGCGCTCATCTCCGGTTATAAATTTTTTTATATGGCATTCCCATCCAGATGGTTATGTATCCCAGTAAAGTGATAGAGAACAAATTGTTAAATTCTTTCTCATTTGAAGTGTTACTTCCTTTTTTACGATCAAGTTAATTTAAACGCGCAACCGTTTCAATGGAAATAGACACGATTTTTATTTTTATATTGAATTATTTGTCTACTGGGAATATTTAGATAGTCTATAAGAGCAGGGGTCTTCAGCATACGACCCGTGGACTACTTGCGACCCAAGGACAAATTATTAATCAGCATTAATTTTACTTTCAACTTCCACTCACTTTAATTAATGCCTCGAGAAAGAACAATTTTCACACTTCCGTAATCATGTTCCGTCCATGGCATCACTTTTCGGGTGCAACATTATTTGAGGACAGCTATTCTCGAAGTTGAAAAATATGTATCAAGTTGACACTAAGGAACCGGTTAATTGATGTCTGTTTGGAAAATTCGCTTCAAATTGCTTTATCAAACTTTAAAAATTAGATATAGCTATATTTTTAAAAAAAACATGTCAACTGTTACTTTAAGATAAATTAAAATATTTTTATTTCCATTTGGTTTCACCTACCTAAACATTCAGTGCAATGTAAGAGGTAACATTTAATTTTTTTTATCTTTTCTGTTTTGATATAATTTTTCTATAGCCTTTTAAGTGACAAAAATGTATTTTATAAACTTTCGTTACAGAATCAGTCGCCGTAATGGCTATGTGTGTGATACGGTGCGGTTTGCAACACTTAAGCTGAGGAAACATTTGCTTTAGAGAATGCACCATATTGTGAGTACACGTCCACCAAGCTTCTCTGCCGCAACTCGCTCTAGTTCATCCCGCAAGGACTTGGACAAAGAGGTCTGCTGCTCAGCCTCTATTTCAACCGCGCGAGCTTACTCGCTGCTCGCATGCCCGCTCGCTTGTGAGCAAACTTGCTCGAAAATGTTTTCGTTTTTCCTCCAGCAAGAACATACAAAGGCTGGTGCACTCTTCTCGCTGCTCTCTCGCCAAGGACATATTTAATTAAATTTTAATTTAAACGTTAAAAAAAAATAGCAACGTACCTGCAAACAAAAATGTAAACGCACTAATGAACTCTTCCGAGCGAGTAAAGCGGCATCTCTTGTAGCATGCAGCACCGCAGCGTCCTATAGTAGTAGGGTCTTTACTCTAGCAAAGTGTCCCTACAAATCTGTAGTAAAATTCCCCTGACTTTTCCCTGACTATTTAATACTTATCAACTTTCTAAATTTTTATGAAAGAACTAAAGAAAATCCAGCTTCCATCAACCCCATGACTGGCCCAGTTAACTTGCATACGGCATTTTATACTGCGTATGACCATGCGCCATCGGAAAAAAAAAAAATAAAAAGCTTTCACAATCTGGGTGATGGCATAGCTTTACTATCACACGCGAATTGTCTTGATTTTATTTTTCAGGATTCCTAAATAAATTCCCTGACTGTCGCTGAGCAGTTCCAGCCTCCCTGACTGTCGCTGAGCAGTTCCAGCCTCCCTGACTGTCCGGAACGCGGCCTCGCTGCCCTGCCTCCAGGGCGCACGCGGCGGCCCCGCGTGACCCGGCTCGCGCCGTAATCGACTGTAATCGACTGTAATCGATGACGCTCGCCGACTCCCTCTTGCCGTCGATTAGCCGGGCGACGACGCGACTCCCCGCCTCGTGGTCCCGCGACCGGCAGGTACGCCGCGCCACCAGGCGCGTGTGAGAGAGGTCGTTCGCCTCGCCCCGAGCGAACGGTGCCGGTGCGACATCGGCTGTCTATAAATGGAATGTCCCAGTTCGATGGTTCATTATAACAGTTTCATTTGGGTCGTTTAAAACAAATCATACGTCGAATTGAAGCTAAACTAACCTAGTTACTCTCACAAATGTTCAGTACGTGCACCTTTAGTTATACGGCACCATCAGCCATCCAACTTAAAAATCCAATTCTTCCCACACTTTTGGTTAATACGTCCGGAGTAATGGAAGCGATAGCCTCTTCAATCCTGTGTCTCAACTCTGACAAATCATTAGGTAGCGGCGGTGACGCAGACACGATCTTTTATAAAGCATCAAAAGAAAGAAATTGCAGGTAAACGTGGAGTCCAGCGAAAAAAGAGCCTTGTCGTCTCGACCATTACGACCAATCCAACGGCTAGGGTATTTGACGTTCAACCACTCTCGTAGCAAGAGATTCCAATGGGGAGGGGCTCCATCCTGTTGCCAAATAAAGTTCACAGGTTTGACCTCCTACTAATTGCGCTCAGGAGTCGCCATTTTGCGCAGGTGGCGCCGCAAGCGAGTAAACCACAAAGCAGTACTCGCGCATGAACTGTACAGTATTGAGACCGAACAAACGACGAGCACGTCATGCCAGAGCCAGCACGACGCGACGTCGAGAAACCTGCGGTCTGGAAGGGAGTGCCAGTGGCACCCTTCCTCCCAGCTGTCCTTGCAGAGCGACGCGTGACGGTCACGTGAAGTTGCCTCCAAACGTGATTGGCAAAACAACATGTATACTACCGGCACTATTTTTTAGAACTGTCCAATTTTGAGATCCTTCGCGGAATTGCCTCAACAATAATGACACTGAGGTAAAAACCCGTTGTACTTACATGACAATAACTAATAACTTACATACCTAATAACTACACCTAATAACTAATAATATTATAAAAAGAGAGTGCGGGTTTTATTTGTAAGAAGTAAACTCGAAAATTACTGAACCAATTTCAAAAATTATTTACCAATTATTCATATTTGCATAAGATTTAGCGATATTTGTAACTAAAACTGGATAAAATGACCAAATTCACTTTTTTGCTTACATTGATTAAACCGTAACAGATAATCTAATCGAGAAAAGCCTGTAACAAGTTCTATTACCTGATAATTACATCAAAAATATCATATTTACTTTTGTATGGATTTCAAAATGTACATAAAGCACGCATGGGTGTCATTCATAAGGCCTATAAATATTTACCTCACAGCACGTGGTGTAAGAGAAAGTTAATTGCAAGTTTATTTTCTAAGTGCTCCGTTAACAATATCCATTTACATAAATAAAACCATGTAGGCCTACTGCTGTTTGCCTGGCATATATTGAAATTCTTCTACCTAGACATAATTTTTTCTTGCATTAGACCTCCACAAAGAGTGATATGGTGCAGTGGTTATACACTAGACTCTCACGTAGAGGACCCGCGATCGAATCCCGCTACAACCATATTTTGTTTTATGGTTTGCATAGATCATTCCAGGCAAATATAACTTTCACCCACTTCTTAACATATTACCTCCGTGGTTCACACTCTGGTATACAACAAGTTAAGTAGCGCTTTAAACTGGCAACTTTGGTGGAAATTTGATTTGTTATCTATCGTTTATGTACTTTAGAAAGCAATTACGAGATACAATTTTCAAATTTAGGCCCGGTTTATTAACTACTCAATAAACATAATACTCAAAGAAGTTTTAAAATTTTGCTTTCAAATACACTTTTTGTCAATTCTACAAGACGCAAAAACGCAACGCAAGCATCGGCTATCTTTCAATTTCTTGCGTGTCGGCTTGCGTTTCCGCCTTCTATATAGATAAAGTGAAGTGTTCCGAAATTGTTTTAAATCTACGAACATAAAGGATATAGAAGGTGTGATATTCTTGTATAGCAAGCATCACGTTTTCACTTTTTTATTAAACTATCGCACAGTAAAAGAAAATGACGCTTTTAAATCTTCACATGGTTAAGTGAAAAACATTATTCATGAAAGAAAGCCCAATGGAGAATAAAAAGTTTTGAACGAGTCTTTCAGTACTCGCCAGAGTTGTTTAACGTGGAACCTCACTAACGAGTAAATTCATGTGTTCTCATGTTGCAAATACACTTGTAACACGAAATTCAGACACTAAATTGAAAGAAGCAATTTTTTTTAAATAATACCAAGCGTGATTAAATTTACGTAAATTGTGTTTTTCAATAAACTTCTGGACGCGAATCACACGTAGTTTCCGCACCCAACAACAAGAATTCGCTGCCGGAGCGGCTAGTTCGACTATCGAATCATTCCATTTGAAACTGTAGAATGAAACGGCTCCGATAAAAGCGTTAAATGACTGAAGGAAAAAAAAACTAAACCACAGCTTTTGAGCTTGATTTTTCGACACGAGGAATTGTATTAAAACACTGCCCATCTTATTAAAATGCATCGAACAATTGATACTATAAAGTTTACTTTTTTGGCCTTGTGAACTTTTTGTTCGCGTCATCCGCCATAGATGGCAGCACCGTGGTTGATGGAATGACTCGGCCAATAAGAGTCGCGCAGTTCGGCGAGGCGTGCGCGTGTGTGTGCGCGGAGGGATACAGGGAGTAGCCGCGAGGGCGTGTTGCAGGCTACGGCGAGGACGGAGAGGACGACTACGGGGAGGAGGAGACGCCTCTAGACGCCCTGATGGACGCGCGGGAGCGGCGCGCCGAGGCGCTGCCCGCGGACGCGGCCGGCGACTCCAGGTGGACGCTGGGGCTCGGTAAGCGTCCGGCCCGGTTCTCGCCCTACCTGAGCGTGGGTGCGTACCGCTGCCAGCCCGCCGACACGCCCTCTCTCTCTCTCACTCTCTCACCCGGGGGAGGAGGAGGCCTGCTGTTCACAGACGACCCGAGCTCACCCCGCGAGTTACCACCCTTCCAGTCCACTCACTGTGTGGGTCGTGCCTGGTGAGAAGCCTAACATGTACATCAAGTTCTGTCCCTGCCCGAACACGCACGAATATTCACCTTCGGCCAACCTCGATATTTGTTTCAATTTTTGCGCAGGAAAAATGAATTCAAATAATTAAAAGTGGTCGGTTAGGTTAGCTACATTAAAACACTTTAAAACAGTATGGACGGTTGGTTAGGTTAGTATAGCTACATTAAAAATAAACAGAGAAATATAAATATATATATAAATAAACCCGAGGTTGGCCGAAGGTGAATATTCGGGCGTGTTCGGGCAGGGACAGAACTTGATGAACATCTTAGGCTTCCCATGCCTGGTGACTGGAGATATTTGCGGGTTCAATCGCCTCTAGGACGGACATTCGCTCACTGGCTGCTGTCTCGTTAGACTCGATACAGCTTTGGTTGAGAGTTTCTTATTGGCCCAGCGTCCTCCAGATGAGTTGTGAGCCAATATAGAGAAGCAGCACAGAGGTATAAATATTTTAAAATCTAGCCTACCGCTAAATGAATCCTTGAAATTTTCCGGTCTCCAGTCATTGTACATTTAAAAAAAACGTATTACAATTCTATAAATTATAACTTGAAATATGAAATTTTAACACTGTAAACATTAAATTAAAAAAATTAATGCATAAATAAATAATATAAAAGTGAGTGAAAGGGTTAAATGCCAGACGTGAGAAAATCTACCCTTCAGGAAGAAAATATTAAATTTTTAAAAAGGTTTCTTGGATAATTTTAATACTTTAACATAAACAACCTTTTACTTTACAATGTGTAGATGCACGATCGCGATTGTTCGGGCGTCTGACTCGGGTCGAGTGAATAGTAGGTTTCTTCTATTTCCTCCACTGGATGTTCTGTGTGTAGACAGTAGACGATACAGGTTCGCGCACCTCACTGAAACTGAAGGCTTTGTTCGCGTGGACTGCAGTTCCTACTTCTGCGACCAAACTGCAGCTGGGCGTCCTTGTCACAGGGAACAGTACAAGCCAGTACAGCCAAAATATTAAACTGGTAGTTTTTAACCACAGCTTCTGCCCCTGGTTGTTACACTTCCACCGTAAATTATTTTTGGTATCATTCTTAAACATGTAATGGGATTTATTAACCTATACTATTATGTACGAAATTATGAAACTTACCTACAAATGTAAAGGAGATAATATATTTGTCTGGTAAACTTCCCATATAAATAAATTTATATGATAATAACTCCCGTTACATGTTTAGGAACATTTACAAAAATATATTTAGAGACCTGCTAACGAGTAGGTTATAAAATGTGCAGATGTTTTTTAATTGAGAATATTATTGTAGGTTTTCAGAATGTCGCTTTTTGACGGGGGTTATGCTGTATAAAATAATGTGGTTTGTAAATAAGCATATATATTTGTAAAAATGCATATATATATATATAAAATTTTAGGGGTTAAGTACACGTAGGAGTGTAACTAATTTAATTAGTAAAACGAAGCGAGGAAAGAATGTTAGATATTAAAACGAAAATTTAGTTCAATTTTAAAATAATCTCAGATAATATTTGGATCTTAAAACAGCAATTTTTACATAAAATTTAAGTTTAGATTATGAATTATAATTATTTTTTTAACATTTCGGGTGGTAAAATGTACATCCATTGTACTTCTACACCACTGTGCCTTATGGTGCAAAGCCCACGCAAGCAAAGCTTTAGACTATTCAAAATAGGTGGCACTCGACTGCAAAACTTTTGACATCGGCAGATTTGGCCTTTATTTTACTTTTGTTTATGTATTAATCTCTTTGCCAGTTCTTGAGGTTTCTCTATGACATGCAATGTAAATCAAAGGCATAAGTAAAAAAAAAAATCAATCTTTCTCATTGCAAAAATCATTCAGGAACGTTTTTAATAAATTAACGATGGATATAATTTTTAACCCCCCCCCCCCCCCCAAAAAAAAGATCTGCGCAGTAAATATATTTTGGGTCCTGACATCAAACGGCTTATTTGCTAATATAAATGTCAAAACATGACGTGTCGTGACGGACGCAGCTAGTGCGTTGCTGAGGTTATGAATCCCGTATCACCTAATGTCTCACTTTCAATGCAGTATGTCGTTGAAATGAAATTGTCAGTTTAGTTAAATATTTTCTGTTTCAAATCACTACTTTGCATCTGATAACTTTCACCAGAATATGCATCTGGTGAAGTACCAATCGTAAAAAAAAAAAAAATCATTATTGTTTACTCAGCCTGAATTTCAGTTCTGTTGGTAGATCGCTAGCCAATATTGGCCTAGTGAGCAGTGTAAAAGAATCAGCCTGTATTCATCGTTATGCCATGTTTGGAACAAGTTCGAACTAATTCATCATTGATAAAAAAAAAAGGTGAGCCAAGGCTTTCGTAGCCGCTGCTAGGGCAGTATTGACATATGGTTGAATCTGCGTCCTGGTTTTGGAGTTCTGACGTTTGGCTGCCTTAGCTTCACCAGGGAGCGAGCATAAGGTGTTCGTCCAGTCAGGGGTGTGACTGTGTTAGTGAGGCGACGCTCGCTGGTGCTTCTAGCGCGGTGTCGCCTTTGAACTGGCGCGCAGTCTTCTCGTCGTGCACAGCGCAACTATTAGATCTGAGCGATAATCGTAATATAATAAGGCGGAGAAACGAAGGTAAATTGCAACGCAAGTCCTTTGAACGCTTTCTGGAATCTTTACTGGGAGTTTCATGCCTCAAAAAAATTATTCTGAAAACACGCGTTTTAAAATTTTTTCACTCTTCTATAAATGAAGTTTAAAAACGGAACTACTCATCTGCTCTCGGCGTATCCTTCAATGCTTTTCGTGAATATACGCCACTCGGGTATACTGAGCATTTATTAAATCACGTGGGTTATTCTCTGCACCCCGTGTGTGCGCCCGGGTAGGCAGAGGCTTTAGGGGAGTAGTAAACCTAAACTAGTATGCTTATATAAATTCGTGTTTTTGCTCATGATTTTTAATGAACCTGTGATACAACAACGGGTAATCTTTTTTAAATGTTGTTGCCATTAAATGCGTGTTTTTAAAAAAATGTTTTTAAGTCTAATTTATTTTTCAATCTTTGCATAAATTGACGGCCAAAAATATTGCGTTAAACATTATTGTATCAATAGTTATTAAGTAGCCATTGTCGTTAAAATGTTTAATTTAAGATATCATTCGTAAACCAATAGAAAGTTCGTTTTACAAGCAGACCTGAGATATTAAGGATGTGGGAAAAACCAAATATTTATTTATTTATGAATTATATCCTGAAAATAATTATTTTTACGACAAATTATACGTGCAAAATTTGTTTTACAAAATTGAAACACGATTTCATGCTCTCGATTAATGCTAGGATTGTAATATTGACTTTTAAGGTGCTCAAAACCATTGAATAAATAATATTGACTTATTAAAAATATTTTAAATTATAATATTATATATTCTATTTAAATTACTGAGAAAACTACAAAATTAAAAGTAGGAAATAATTAACGAAACTACCCCATTGAGAACTTGGGTACGCTGACTGCAAGAAGCAGCTAAACGTCATCTCCAGCGCCAGCGCACGTATTCAGTCCGGAAACCAAGGCTGGTTTGATGCAACAATTCCGTCACTTTCTCATGCAAGTGTCAATGACATATTATACGATATGTTTTACAGTTTCACATTTAGGGTGTACTCGTATTTCATACCTCCACGCTCTGATGCAACACAATTCTTTGTACATACGCCATTGCAGTTTTTCCCTGTTTGTCGTCGAAGAAATTCAAGAAAGCAAATTAAGAAATAAAAATGAAAACCTAAACCTACAGAGAACAAGCCTGAAACCGGTGATTTCCAACAATTGGATCCAACGATAAAAGTAAACAAGTATTATGGACAACACGAACACGTTGACGACAGCACAGATGAACACACTCAAACTTTAAAAATCAGACCGCACAAGAATTCCTTGAAAGGAATTTAGTCACGAAAAAAAAAATAATAACTGCGCCGTATAACACTGTAGGTTTCCTATGACAAAATAGTTGCGACGTTCGACACCAGTTGTCTAAACTTGTGTTCTGTACGTTTATTTCTTCATTTTTATTTCTCATTTTGCAGTCCAGAATTTTTTTTCCATGTTAAACAGTGCAAAACTGCAATGGCGTATGTCCAAACAATTGTATTAAATTTAAATTCTTTATTTCAAACAATCATTTGTGACGTTACCACTCGTTCTTCTTTCTCTTGTCTCTCACGATTCTCTTAAGCACAGTTTTTGATCCACTTATTACGAGTCAGGTGTTTTGCCCTTCTTTTTATTCCGCGTTCAATGTTGTATGCCTTAAAGCGAGTGTTGGCCCACGACTCTCTTCATTTTTCTTCAAACCAGGCTGATTGGCATGTAACTCAACATCCATCCAACTGAAGTTCAGTTCTTTTGTAAATAATAGTGTAGTTGATATTCTGGAACCTCATAGTTAAACTTAAGGTACTGTCGTAATCTTTACATTTATAGTCTACAGCTTCTCTTTCAAAATTATGATTACCATTTTTTATTAAAATTTTTGAACACATTTCCTGCTTCAAAAATTTGAAAGACTAATCAAAATAGCTCTGCTTTCTTCACGCCAGTTCATTTTAAAGTGACGTTGGTAGGTGGCTGTTGAATGTCACTTGAACATTGATTGTTTTACAGTATTAGTTCGAAGGTAGCTAGTATGTCACAACAGTAAAGTTCTTGTCGATTGGTCATGTTTGTAACTTAACGTGCCCATCGTAGTTTCTAAATATTCGCAAAACGGATAAATTACAACTCAGTTAACTTGACATTTAAAGATGTTTGTTGAAATGACCAGAATTTTACTTTTAATTTTCTTTGAAGTCAGTAAAACTTGTATACACATCATGTTGAACAGGCTGTTAAGAAAATGTAAATCTCCTAGACTAGAGGTTATGAAGGAAGGAAGTTTTGTATTACAATACGTTATAATGCACATGGCCTGTCTTCGTCCCTAGTGACTGCAGTTATTAGCAGATAGCGATTTGAAAACATTAAAATGGGTAGTTTCCTTAACTGTTTTGCTTCTGTAGTTCTGTGTTCTATCTATGATATAGATATAGATCGTGTAACTATGGTTAATTGTGTTTAAATTGTTTTATAAGTTCAATGTGTGATTATGTGTTTAATGTTGTTATTATTCGTATTTATTTTTAGGTTTAGTTTACTAAATTACTTGTGGAATTTTTGGATATGTTAACACACAGTGAATTTTTTCCAAACGAGTAATACCTTTTGGTTTAAACATATTTGTCTCAAATATATGTATTTTGAAAAAAAAAAAAAAAAAAAAAGGTAAAAATTGTGACTGTCGTACGTGTGGTGCATATGTAGTGGCCAAAAACATTTCACATTTAAAGGGTATATATTTTTTGTCACGGGTAAAAACCGCATTTTATCCACAATGCAGTATTCACAATAGCGCACGGCGTGACGCACAGGACGCGATGCGACAAGCAAAACATCGCGTGATTGCGAACATGAGACTCTCGGCCGCGCAACGATAAAAAATTGGCGATTAAATAGAAAACGTTTCTTGCCTTTTACGTGCGCAACAAACACACACGAAAGCCATCAACGCTTGCATATTGTTTTTCAATCGGTATGTTCGAGATAAATATTTTTGATTTTCTTTTTTGTTTGTGTTCAATTGGAAAAATCACTGGAAGCGAGCACATTTAATAGACTATAAAATTAAATTAATTACACAATCTTTAAAACTTTGCAAATGCTGAGAGTACTACCCGGGGGCGGACTTGCCTGAAGACCGAACAGGTCCAGGCCTAGGTATAGGGCGGCCAATCCGCGCGATGTCTGCTCGGCGACAGTGAGCACTGGGCGATAAGGGGCCGCTGGTACCAGACGGCCCTAGGGCGGCCACGACTGCTGGTCCACCTCTGGCAAGGACGGGTTCAGAATGAGGCTCAGGGAGGGGCCAAATAATTTTTCTAATAAATTTTAGTTCATTTAGAATTGAAATACCGAAAAGTAAGTTTAGTATGGTCTAATTAGCTTGCTGCTCTATTTAACAGTGGGTTGGAAGCTGAATAATAATTTTGTAGCTCTTATTTAGTCGTGTGCATTTGATTTCTGGTTAAAAAAAAAAAAGTCCTATTATATATAGCACTGCAGTAAAATAATACTTAAGTAATTTTGGAAAACTATGATTAGGAAAATCAGAAATTATTCGGGGTTGGAGGGGGGGGGGAGGGCATGCTGCTATGGCGCTATGGCCCCTGCTCTGGATCCACCAATGACCTCTGGTACTACCAACGCAACAGTTTAACCACTTCGAAACAAAATTCAGTCGTTCGTTTCAGCAACGTCGTCGCGCCCCGCCACGCGATGGAGGTATAAAATGTTTGTGATCGGGAGGTCTGTCGCGCCGACCCCGCGGACGTGTCGCTGTCGGTTGGACGGCTCTGCGCCGGGCCCGGGGACCGCAAGGCCCGCCGGGAGTCTCCGGGGGGCGGCAGGCAACTCCGCGCGCTCTCAGCGCAGCCAGCCGCAGCGCATATGCGATTACCCCGCACAAAGACAGGCGCCGATCTAATTTGCATGCCGCCCTCTTTCTCGCGAGGGCGGGGCTGAAAGGATTGGCCGAGCACGAGATTGATTCCCGTCAGCCGGGGCGTAGGGGAAGGAGGGGGAGGGGGGTGTCCCCCGACACCTCGCCGACTAATGGTCCGCCGGCGAGCAGACGATCATTCAGCCCAGGTGGCGTCTGCGACACTCGGTGCATCGCGCAGAGGCGCTCGGACGACGGCACCTTCGTGTTACCACTTGCGCAACATTTATCCATCACGGGTGTAAGTTATCCATAGACACCCTGGTGTGGGTAGGACTAATTTTGGCGTGGCCCCGTTTTGATACGCCACTTCAGCGCGGTTCGGAGATGAAATTCACTAAACAGTTAATACTATAAAGTTCCCCCTTTGTATTCGTGAACTTTGCTGGTTAGCGCCGTCCGCCACGGATGGCAGCACCGAGGTCGTTGCACGTTTCCGTTCCTTGTCTTCCGTCGCACTCACGAGACGACTCCCACCAAAACCGCGCTGCGCTGAGACGTCACACGCGAACTCTGCAGCCAGCTCGGCGGGAGAGGCATAGCGCGCCCCACGCGGGAGAACTGCCCTCGCCCCTTCGCCCATGCCCCTCGGCGAGCAGCTGACGACGTTCCTGGCTCTTGCCGCGGGCTCCTCGGTGATTGCTTCCCCCAGCTCCGCGCCTCGGCTTCCTCTCTTCTTCTCTATTAATTTGATTGTCCGTGACTTGCGCCGACGACCGGACACAATCTTCTCGTTCGTCTCCAATCACATCAGCTATTAGTGACAGCTATGCTGTTTCCGAACTGCAAGGACGCGACCTTCACCGACGCAGTCTTCAACCAAAGTCCCATTTAATACACAAAAGAAAGTTCCAGTTTTATTTACACTGCTTACAACAAATCATACATCGAATTGAAAGTTAACTAACCTGGTTCATTTAAAATTGTTCAATACGTGCAACTTTAGTCATGCGGCACACATCCAACCTAAAGTCATATTCATTCCTAAACCTTTGGTTAACATTTCCGGAGTAATGGAAGCAATGGCCTCTTCAGTTATGCGTCTCAGCTCTGGCAAATCATTAGGTAGCGGCGGTACGTAGACACGATCTTTTATAAAGCACCAAAGGACAAAAAAATGGCTTGGCTTTATGTCGGGTGAACGTGGAGGCCAGCGAAAAAGAGCTCAGTCGTCTCGAACACTACGACCAAGCCAACGTTCAGCTCTCGCACGCCACCTCCTCAGCACCTTCACGCGCTATTGCTGCAGCTTGAGGGCTCTCCTCGCCTCGGGGACTGCCCTTCGATACCCGGAGACTGCCCTTCGATACCCGGAGACTAGCACGGACAGTCACGCTCGCAGTCCAGCGACTGTGCACTGACTCGTCATTGGGCGCGCGATTCGCCGACAGCTTACGTATGCAACAACGCGTGCTTTTTTTGTCTAAATCAAGTGAAAAGAGGCAATCTGGTGCGGTATGCTCGTCGCAATACATAGAATACTTAATACCGGGTCGAAACTTGGATATAAATGTGCTGCGCTGTTTTGTGATATCCATCTGTGCGACTAATCTATTTACTCAGAAGGCTGAGAATATCGAGATATAGTTATTCGAGAACGGTCAATGGAAACTGGTGTTTGTTTTATACTTATAAAATTTATATTCTCGGCTGTTGAAACCGGCACTAAAACTCCCCAAAACATTTATAAAATATAAATAAATTGATAATTTTTTTCACCCCCCAGCATGATAACGATTTGCGGAAGATTTTTTTTCTATTGAAGTCTGAGAACTTTGCAGATAACCGTGTCACAGTGTGTACGATTTTATTTAAATAACCGTCGCTTTGTGAGTCACCGTATGTTCCAGCAAGCCAAAATATACGAGCCTGTTATTGGAATCTTTTTGGAACGGCGCCCACAGTTTAGACACCTTAATTAAAGGTTCAGCTAATGGTGCTGGGGACGTGGTCATCGCTCACTTGTCCCGCAGATTGATCGCGTATCCAACGTGATGTGATGAGCCATTATTCAGCGCCGGTGCGTAGGCTGGTCGCGTTACTTGTGTGTGCTGCGGGTTGCGTGCAATAATTTTCAGGCGTCGCGCCCCGCAGCGCTTGTTAAATCATTAGCCGAGCGCGTCATACAACTCTGATTCCCAGTTGTACTGAGTTTACTGCGAGCGTACTTGATACCAGAGCAAAACGAAGAAGAACCACGCCATGTATTAGTATGATTTAGTTCTCAAATTTTGCCTAAACAAGCTTAAAATTTCAGACTTTATTATTGCATTAGACATTATTGCAAATACATTATGTTTATTCAACGACAAAATAATTAATGAAAAAAAAATAACTTGATTGTCTTTCTTTCTTTTATCACTACTCTATTTATTGTTTCGTTTTCATCAGTTGCAATGTAAGCCCACTCAACGTTAATTCAAATATAAATGTGTCAAAATGTTTTTCCATATGAGTTTAAAAAAAATTTATTCATTGAATTAAAATTTGGCCAATATGTTATAAAAAAAGGTGTAACTTTGAGTTTTTTGTTGCTCATAAAATTTTACTTTTAGAAAATTCATATCTGAATGGACTGTAAAATAAGTTCTGGAGAATAATAAAATCAATAAAACTCTTCACTGTATTAAACTATACGCGGTATTTCAGAGATACTAAAAATATCTTATTATTTTAATATTTCTAACTAATTAATTCACCAAGTTTTAATTGATTCCTTCACCATTTAAGTGTAGCAAACCAGGCCTAGACTTCATTTATCAGGAATTACTCGAATCAATTACACTTTGAGCTGTAGTTATATAATTACTAATACATGTCTGAATTCTTCTAGTATGCCAAAAAAGGTGAAAAAATAATACAGAGATACAAGTTTACAAAATCAGACCTGAATCCTTCCACTGTTTAAAGCTAAAAAGAGCTCAGGGTAAAATATTTTTTTTATTTATTTTTATTTATTTTTCATAGCTGTCACATTTATGAAATAAATAAAAATCATAATAACAATCAATTATTGTTTAAAATAAAAGTGGTAATGTTCCCTGCCTTAATTTGGTGGCTTTAAAGAGTTTGGTTACTTTCGTTGCAAATGTCACTTAAACAGTATTTTACTTCAAAATAGCAGCGAATGCGACTTCAACTACTAATGGATTGGAATGAAGTAATAATTCCACATTTAAATGTTTTCCAAAAATATTTTTTTGGAATTGTTTGTGATATAACAAAGAAATAAATATATTTAATTAATCTTCGGTTTACTATCTAAAACTATTTAGATTTTTTGAATTAGAAGATTACGTATAAATGGACAATTTCTAGCGTAGGTTTTGCTAACAGGAAAAAATTTAATATATAATTATTTTAAAATCTTATACACTTTGATTTCATTTATTTTGATGAACTTTATAATTTCATAAGTTGCAGTAATTCAGCAGTTCTCAAATGCACAGTGTCTTTATTTAATAATTCGCGTCTCTAGTACTGGCAATTTGATGTTACAAGACGCCGTGACCTAGAGCACAGATATCAGAGTTCTATTCCCACATCACACCCTCAGCCTAGTTTCCCACTGGCAGCGGAGTTTGTGACTTTCTCAGCACGCTAAACACTAACGGCTGAAGAAATAAACTGAAAATTAAATACATCACCAGGTGCGGAAAATCATTTCCTCGCAAACTTCATATATTGTTTAGTGAAAGTGAGCCCTTTGTGTTAGCTCCATGGTTATGATATAATTTCACAACACAGTTGCTGTGCATTTCAATTTAATGAAAACTTAAAGTGAGTTACGTATGCGAATATTTTAATTCACCTTTTAAGCAGTTAGTATGTTAACAATTAACTCTCTAAAATTAAAATATTCACATAAACCTATATACGATACACCACAATATAGTGTGTTTTTTTATTTAGTATGTTGTTCCGATAAGTATAATTTAATTAGTATTCATGCACATGTTGGGAGGGGGCGATTTTCCCGATGAAAAATGTATAGCTTGTTTGAAATATAGCAACCAAATTAATTCATCGAAGAAGGTTGCCATGCAAATTTCCTTTTTTCTCTATTACATTCACTGAATAACTACTCTGATTCTATCTTAGTCTGTCTGTTTTCTTATTTTTTCTAATAAACACTAGATTTTGATGCGGTTTTCACTATCATTTAGAGAATATCTTCCGGAAAGTACAGACATCCTGATTTCGGCATACCAAAAATTTCCCGAATTCACTCTAGGAAAATGCTTAAAACAAATGTAATTGTCCATCTCGACGGGTCGTTACCACAACGCCGAAATACCACAACGCCGAACGTACAATAACGCCGAGTACCATAACGCCGAATTCCAAATTGACCGCAACGCCGACAGCTAGAAAACTGCTGTGTACCACAACGCCGAAAAATGTTGCTGCGGGGCGGGGGGGGGGGGGGGGGGGGGCACAGGAGCAAAATGAAAAACACTTGAATGAATTTGAATGCTAACCTTACCTAACCTAACCTTTGTGGCAGTCCTGCAATGACAATTTTCGGGGTTTATTTATTTCGGCGTAGTGGTAATTCGGCGTTGTGGTACGCAGCAGTTTTCTAGCTGTCGGCGTTGTGGTCAATTTGGCAATTCGGCGTTATGGTTTTCGGCGTCATTGTACGTTCGGCGTTGTGGTGCGTCTCCCATCTCGACCCACTGCAGTTGTCGACGAGGCATGAAAACAAACAAAGTGGTGTGGAGTGCGTGTGAGGAGGGAGGCGGCAGTGGCGTGGAGCGGCAGTGGCGCGGTGTTGCAGGGGTGCTGAGCAACATGCAGAACTTCTTCGAGAACCTGCGGAACAACCTGGAGAGCCTGGAGACTCTGCCCGCCGAGGAGAAGGATGTCCTGCTGGGCAGGAACATGCCGTCCGCAGGTGAGGCGTCCTTTCCAGCCCCTTCCCTGTCCGGAGCACACCCGCGCATTGCTTCGTTCTGCCTGCCCCACGTTGCGCGTCGCTCGAAACGAAGTGCCTTCTCCGGGTCAGAAAGCAGAGTAGCGTAACTTTGCTACAATTTAAAAAAAAAAAACCTAGAGGACACGAAATTGGTCCTCAAAAAATTTAAGCAGTTAATTTTGAACACAAAAAAAAATATTTGTTAGCATTTCTGCAAAATAAAAAAGTAATAAAAGATAACATATAAAAT
Organism: Bacillus rossius redtenbacheri; assembly: GCF_032445375.1. Classification (NCBI taxonomy): domain Eukaryota; kingdom Metazoa; phylum Arthropoda; class Insecta; order Phasmatodea; family Bacillidae; genus Bacillus; species Bacillus rossius. The sequence continues at coordinate 33,223,485 of NC_086334.1, read as the reverse complement.
CTTATGAAAAATTTATCGTAAAACTATGGTACAATTTTATTTCTTCCTAAACAAATGTAGGAGAAATATCTACCAATTTGTATGTTAAATAACCAATGGTTTTTATTACAACTTTCATTACATGTCTAGGAACTATACTAAATAATATTTCAGAGTGATTCTGAAACAAAATATGACGACCATGCTCTGTTTAGTGTCTCGTTCTCTTGCAGATGGCATGTGGTTGATGAAGTTCTTCACAAGATTTAATTATTAATTTAATTGATTTCAGCTTAGTGAATTTGGAAAACATTTGAATGCATTCCAAAAAATTGGACCATATTTACTTTAACAACTCTTTCTAAATATTTTTTTTCCCCTTTTATAAGTTGGTTGAATCTGCTATAAGCAAAAGGTTATCGTGTGTAATGACCTTGAAAGCGCCGTGCAGGCGTGGTATGGTGAAGAGGCTTCGAGGCCCACGCAGCATGTTTTAGAATTTGAGCTTCAAGTCCAGTCAATCCGGAGGCCAGGCCATGCGCAAAAGTGAGAAATAAAAATGCATCGCAATGCCACTCATCAAACCATTAACAGCCACTTAGTCGTTTTATCTTTAACTTAAGACGAATGGTACTTTAAAGTAGTAAACGGCAGACACAAACAAAATGAAGCTAAACGACTGCTTCAAATATAATATAACCAGCTGGTTTCCAGAAGACGAACAAAGCTACACAATCTCTTGTCCAAACCTATTCAAAGCAATCTTAACAAAAATGCATGGGTACAAAGCGTACAAAAATCAATTTAAACACAAAACATTTTTGTTATTTTAGTTTGGCTTAGTCTCGTCAACAGAACTTCAGTTGGTGGGTGAGTGATGAGACAACTCTCTGACCGAACATAAAAACTATAAATGAAAACAATGGCATCGTTGTAAATGTGTGGTTGTTTTAACGCATGCACGGTCTGTGTCTATTTTTTTTGTCCTTACAACACGTGCACTGCTATTCTACATAGCTTACGACTGAAATATATATTCTTCACGAAATCCATCTTGGAACCAAACATAATTTTCTTCCTCGGTGTTGGCTGGTGTTGACGAGCGAGCAGGCAGTTGTTGATCATGTGGTGCGAATCAGGAGATGGCATGTCATGACCTAGTTGGTCACTATCTGTCCCCACCATCGTCCTATTGCAACACAAACCCTGATGGTCAATAAGTATGTTTTAGAATTTCAGTCGTCACACAGTCACTCACATTGAATACAGTCCTTTAAAACTGATTCCACAATCCAAACACTGTGCACCACAAGCAGTGGTTGTTTGTTATGCCCAGCAAAAATTGTGCAGATTATCGGCTGGACATGAAAGCGGCTTCACGTGGTATCCGTGCAGTACTGAATGCATGGCCAGCCCCTGAATTCAATGGTTTCTCTAAGGATCGATTACACTGGGCAAGTTTTCTGGCTACTAGTCGGCGAAAAATACGTGAACGAATGAGCTGGTCGCTACTGTCTCATCAAATGTGGATTAATTACACTCTTAGATCATGGAGTGAGGCGGTATTTTTTTTTTTTAAATTATGTTTCAATCCCTTGACTTTTCAAATTTTTATTTGGTTTTACTACTAAGATATTTTATTTTTTTATCTTCCAGTAGGGAACAAGTCTTTTAGCAGCGACTGAACTCTCGCGCGCGCGGCCAGATAAAATATCTCGCCCAGTGCATTTGAGTCCAGTGTGCACGAGAAAGAGTGAAGCGCGCGCATGTCTGCATGTGCATGTTGAGTGTGTAGACACGCACCCACGCCTACCAACTTAAAACGGAGAATTTTTTTAACTTATAGAAAAAAAAATTGATTTTGCTACCGTTCACGAATATCGATAAGAAGTTCCGCTAAAAGTTATATTTCTCAAATCGATGTGAATAAATTGATGAATGCTTGTTTGACATTTGATTGTTTTTTTTTAATATTCATCAATATTACAATCAAATTTACGTATTACAATTACGTGTACAAAAGAGTATTTTTTGAGCTCATCAGTATGTACGTTTTAACACACACTTTAAATTTCTTAAGTTTTACTTACCTAGGGGAGTTTCGGTAGAAATACATAATAAAAACACATATTACTTCGTACACAAATAAAGCAACTTCATAGTCGCTACGTACTAAAATCAACCGATGGTTATAGAAAATTCCCAATACTGTTTGCATAAAATTGTTGATACCTCAAAATTCTAGCTTGCCGCGTAAACAAGGAATAGAGTGAAATGCTGACATGAAAATTCTACCGGCCTTTGTGATTATCTGTATCTTGTTTCTGGTTTTTCAGGCCAAGAGTGGTCACAAAACTACTGAGCTGACTGTGTGCTTTGGATAAATACCCTCAGCAGTTATCTTCCCATCACCATATTGTCCACTTACAAAGCCCAAACGTGTGTGTCAGAATTTACAATATGTTCATGCTTACTCATCTCAACTATTTTAATATTCGTTTTAGAAATTATTAGTTTCTTTTACTTAATATGCATTTCCTCTGTTTCTTGGACGACACCAAAGCGCACCTTGTCTTTCGACTCAAGAAGATAAGGTGTCCTTGTCATAGTGTTCACTCTGTACCCCTTTTACAATCACAGGCAGTGACATACCACCCAGTAAACATGTTTTATTGTACGAACCGATATCCTTCCTTCTGTATCTAGGGTTGATCAACTCAAATCTTTTTCCAGTTGTAAATGATTGTTTTTTTTTTCCTTAACTGTAAATTTCTGAATATCCTATCATTTCCGCTTTAGAAAGTACGGTCCTGTCCCTCATATGTCCCTTGCTACAGCCGCTTAATCCTTTGTTCCGTTAAAACATTGCATGAAATCAGGCCCATTTTTTCGTTAATGTTATGGGTGTATAGCCTCTGTTGGGCCATCTGCATCCATTACTTATCGCTAACTATTTAAATATTTTATAATTCATTAATGCAGTGCTTCAATGGTTCTTGAGAGAGGCATAATCATATTCCCCTCACATAGATAAAAATAATAATTTTTAAATATGACAAATAATTTGGAGAAATATAAATATTGCGAAATTTTTAATTTGATTACTAAAATAATTTTAACTTACAACATTAATTACACCTTTTTCTCATATCCTCAACATAAGTTTATTTTTATTTATCTTCAGCTAGTTCATTGAATTAAGTAAATGTTGTTTGAAAATCTCCATTATTTTTACGTAACTAGACCTTACTAATTCCTCTTTAATCTTATGTACAGAATAATATTGAAAACTATTTGGATCTATTATAATTCTGTGCTTGGTAGACCTAATGAACCAAACTCAATGTAAAAACAATCAACTGAAATATTGAACAGTGAAATATTTTACACTCTTCAAGTTACATCTTTAAAAACTATGTAATATAGCTTTATTAATTAACATTTCGCGTTTTAAAAATCTTTAAATAAAACAGGTTTCTTTTTTTTTTTTTTTGAGTGTAAACTGACCCGTTCATATTTTAAAAACTATTTATCAGGAGAGAAATACATCTGTTCTAATAATAAATATTTTTGTTTCCTTAAGAAAAACTTATTACAATAATTTTATTAAATTACTAATAAACATATCTGCCGTAATTTTACTAACTTTTAAGTTGTTTTTAACCATCATTAAGGGTAATGTAAATAAAGGATTTAAATACTGTTATGAAGTACTTGCTTCGTTTAAAACAAAGTTGTGTTGCGTTTTCCTGTGAAGGCTGCAAAGGCAGACAGCAAGCACGAGTGAGACGCCCCAAACACATTCTGAGCGCCCGCGTCCACAGAATCGCTGGTGAGACTACAGCATCGTTGTTGTGCAGTAGCGTGTCTGGTGGCGGCTAGTCGCGCCACAAGTAGTTAGCTGCTGGTAGTCTGTGATACCTGTGCGACACGTGTCGCAGTTAGGCCAGTCCTGCTGCCCGTGTAGTTTTAGTGCTCGTGTCAGTAGCGTCACGAACCAGGTAGTTCATCTGCATTTCTCGCTTCAGTTGTTGCTGTCTGCCTGCATGACTGTTAGTCGAGCATTGTCTCCATGTTCACACCAGCATGAAATAACTTGTTTCCCAAGTACACGAAGTGATTATTGTGTTCGCAGCCACGTTATCAATTTCAATAAGCTTTCCGGCATGGAGGGAAAATGTTAATATCCTCTAGAATATATTTGTTAAAGTGCTCACAGGTGGTAATTCCCAATAAATATAAGTGTCATTTCATATGCATGTCTACTTATTACCTCTGTTAGATTCCCTATGGTTATAAAGCCCAGAATTCACATCCACAAATTGTTCGATGAACACAATATTAAATAGTTTACAGCGATTAACGAGGATGACGGATCATAATCCGGCCAGTGCTTTTTCAAGTATCATTTAGAGAGTTTATCGGGTTTTCCGAAGCAAAGTATTTCTCATTTGCCGTCAGCAATTTTTGGCTCGTTTTCCCGTCAATTCATTGACTGCGGAGTTAACGCAAGTCTTGCGATTTGTGGGATGTTTCTTACTAGCCCCGATGAGCGTATTTACCATCGTATCTATACGTTTTATCCCTGACTTATAAGCCTGTCCATCAGTAAAAAATATAATCTATTGGTTAGAACCAACACGTCGTTATATTCTCACGATTGCGACTAGACTCAAATCCACGACCAAAGTGAGTTAAGGGCGTATTTACTAGGGTGAGTAGAAAAATGAAGATATTTTATAACCGCTATAGTTATTAAAATCGGTTGAGACCTTCAGATTGCGCATCGTACTCAAAATTTATATACTATATTTGATGAATCCAACCTTATATTTAAATTCTAATATTACTTAAAATACCACGATCAAAATTCCATAGTTTCGTATGATAATTTTATAGTTCAAAGAAGGCAAATAAATTAAAACATCGTTAGTATTGCCGTGTTTTCCGTTCTAGCGCCGTATTATTTACGTCTCCAAATTTAATGCCGGTAGGCATGACTACATACACATACACATAATTCATGAAACGTATGTTTCAATTGGCCGTAAGTAGGCAGTGGATGTGTCTTGCCTTGCTCCCGCGGTGAAGAGAAGCAGTCTGCCGGTCGCCGATAGATCTTCCACACCCACGAGTGTTACACCTCCGCGAACCCTCAGTTGGCGCCGGATATCTGCAAGCACCCTCGTGTTAATTCAATTCATTTTTAGGATTCTTGGGTGTTCATGACTGTTTGTACATAATAAAGTCATTGGCTACAATTTTGTTGTATTTAGGAATAATTTCGTGGATATGCGCCATGCGTCATTGAAAAACCTTAAAAACGAACACCAAGACGAACAATTCAAAATCAGTTGTTGCAAATGCCACATGCATTGACGGTACAGATATAATTCCGTGGAAGGAATTCAGTCAGAAAAAAATAATAACGGCACAGACGAACACAGAGGACTGTCAACGACGAAACAGTTGAAAAAAAAACAGTAAATAGAGAAAAACAACAACCTTGGACAACCCAGTGACGCACAGACGAGCCAGACGATGGAACTGAAGAGATAATCTTGACAACACGACGACAGCATGGATGAACACAGTAGGCTTTCTGTGATTAAAAAAAAGGTTGATATTTTTCTGTGATAACCAGCGTAAACCAACATTGGCGTATGTCCATTAAATTATTTTTGATCAGAGATCTCCTTTTTTCAAGAATCAGATAAGTTTTTTTCTGTTGTAGTTGTAGAAAAATAAACTCAACCGTCGCCGGACTTGCAGATATCCTGTAGCTGGATCGCGTCGACACCTTTTGACACCGGAGATGCTGGATCCCGACATGCGTCCCCTTTCCCCCCTCTGCCCGCTCGGTCATGCGTCTTCCGTGTCTCAGCTGTGTCCAAGCACGCACACCCCTACATCCCTTAGCAACTGCAGCCACAATGTAGAGGACGCCTTTTTAATGGATGGATAGTATCCGAATACTTTAACTGCTAGCACCACCTGTTGACAGTTGGTCGTACACTGATGTGCACGTAGCCATTTTGAGTCGTGATATCTACGAATATTCAGCAAAACGTAAATGACAAAGACCAATTTTTAAAACAATACGTTGAGTGGATGTTACAAATGTCAGCTATCAAAATAAAAAATTTATTGTGAATCTCACAACATTAGAAATACTTATAATGAGAATTAAATACTTCCGTTAGTTTAAGTTTCTCTTTCAGTAAATTTTAAAAACGTTTTTATTTGTCTCTATTTGAGTTATCACGTATGCTTACAACGTTTTAAACCAATCTTACGGAAAAAGATCTGAAGTAATGTTATATACAAAGAAAATAAAACACGATACCGAAGGTAGAGGACGTAGGGACGCATCAATGGATGCCAGTGTCGCATCCCTAGAAATCTCGATTTTAGTGGAAGCGTGAAGGGATGGATTGTGAGAACTCGGATGCTACGCAAAGACGGTCGCGTCCACTACGGTGCACTTCTAGTGGATCCCTTACGCTAGCATTCGCATACAGCTTTTGCCTCGCCTCGCGCTTGAGGTCTCCGCTTGCAAAGAGAACTGACATTATGTCCGCGGAACACTGCCGTGTTAGGGTTAGGTCCTGCCATCATCAGCGCAGTCACGTCTGTCCGATACGTCTTCTGTAGCAGCGAGCCGCATTCACTTGTCCGATTCATCTGATTCGCATAATAATGCACAGAGGGTAGCATCGTAGATTGCTACTGATATATCGGCTTTACTCGAGAACTTCATAAAAAGATAAAGATTAATGTTAGGTAACATGTATTAATGGAATTTTCGTTATTTTTTTAAAAATAAGAGCTTAATATATTTGGGCCAAATGTTATTTTCATGCCTACACACGTTTATATTTTTTTAATACATCTTCGGGAACTTCATTTATCTTTCAAAGGAATTTAACGGAAAACAAATACAACAAAATGGTGCCCAAGAAGAAATGATAGAAACCTACTTTCAAAACGCTTGGAAATAATTATTTTAGCGTGCTATTACATTTTTTGTTTGCACTCATAGTTCATGACGTGGGATGCATATGATGCTGATTGACCTGTGTGAACTCCAAAGTTCAAGTTCGCCCAGCTCCGGTCAGGCATATTCGCTCTACGCGTCTGTACCGTCAACACCTTACGTCGTAGGTTACGTTAACCAGTCTAATGTCATATCGACACTGGCACCATCAGCTCTGACACAGCATACAGACGCAACTGCACCAATGTTACAAGCATGTCGCTGCACAAGTCCAACATTATAGAAAGTAACTCAGGTTGATGTCCGTTTGCATGCTGCACGATGTAACGACATGTGTGGTGATCTTTTCCATCTTTTATTTACTGTTTGCTTGCCATTCTGAGTTTAGATTCCAATATGATGATGTTTACGGGCGCGAATAGGAGATAACACAAATACTGATGAGATATCTGATAAAAGGAGATGGTCAAATCGGTTTGCCTGATAATTTGTGTCGTACAGTACTTTCACCTCAAGACCTCATTTCTTCCGTTTATGGTGATCAAATGCAAACAACTCTTCATGAAAACTCTTGGCTTTGTAAAAGGGCTTTATCGACACCTCGAAACTATCAAGCTTTAAAAATAAACTCGGACATACTGTTGTTGAGGGAGAGATCTTCCTTTTATGGCATCATGCTCTAAGATGACTCTGCACAAGAGGAGAAAAAACTGAACCCAGCAACGTATATAGCATAGTGCTCTCTTCATATATGTTTGACCAAGTACATATTCTCTGTCATTTTGCGTCAGAAAAGTCTCACAACAATGTTTCACGAAAACGCTGCATTAAAATTCAGCTTTGAAATTTTATTCTCTTCGCGCCCAAAGAAGTTTCACTTAAAAAAAGATTCGACAGAATTCCTAAAAAGTACTTTGAGTTACCTTTTTTTTTTTTTGTTGTTGTTGTACAGATCTATAGTTTTGCTCCGATCTCTGATGAATTTTGCCATTTCAATGTTGATGCTTTCTTCGTTTCCATGGCAATGGCTTTTGCAACCACAGTGGCGCACCCACGAGGAGGGGCGTGTATAATGAACAGTGCGAGTGCCGTAGCGAAGCACGGATACTCCAGCTAGCTGATAATAAACGGGACGCAATTCGATAAATGATGTATGTTACTCATAATCTTCTATGTAGGTATACAATAAATTGTCTAAATCTGTATGGGGAAACTAAGAATTTCATTAACAGATAGAATAGCAGCCCTGCGATTTATTTTTAGGGCTTTGTAGCATTTCATTTAGCTGATATAACGATGCGAGCTCAGGAAAAAAGCATATCAATGTTGTGTATTCTGTAACTTGTAGTATCACACATATTACGTATCAAATTCACTCATATTTCACCAATATTCCGACCACCGAATGAAATTCCTTTCAGAAAGCAGGCCGGACACACTCTATGCCATGTTGTTTTCTTCGTTTTGTCAATATTCAGCTCATGCAACACGATATAAAAACTAATCAAAGTTCCGTTTATCATTATTTAAAAGTAACGAAAAATACGCAAAATAAAATACTGAATCTGTTACATATAAGCAAACTACAGTAGCTTGAAAAATTTTAATAATTTTTCCAAGGTTTTATTATTAAAAAAAACTTGCTCACTACTCCGTATAGCATGGAGTTATGAATAAATTGTCAAGAGACGGCTTGCTGCGACGTAGTTGAAGTCACCAAAAGTCCCGCCCAAAAATTGAGTAAATGGCGCTTGATAACATCTGATGATCGTTAGTATGCATGAATTAGAATCTCCCGTCATTTAAAATAGTCACATTGGAAAAAGTAATTTCAAAACTGTTTCCACAGTCCAAACGACTACGCTTGTGCCAGTGTTTCGGGCGTCCGCCCAATAATGCGCAACAATCAGCTTCACGCGATGACCATGTGAGCATGCAGACGCGGGGTTGTTGCAGACAACGACCGCAGCATGCGGCCGCGCGCCACCGCCGCCTACCTGCACGCGCTGCGCAACCACCGGCCGTCGCACAAGATCCGCAACTTCGTGTCGGCGCCCGAGCCGGCCAGCCTGCGCAACAGCAACATGCACGACCCCAACTACCTGTGGACCGGCCTGGGCAGGAGGCGCTGAGCGCCCGACCTCCCAGCCTCGCTCGTTCCCTCGTTCACCCTCAAGGCCCCTCCGCAATCAGCGCAGCACTGTCACAGCACTATACCGCATACACGTGCGACTCTTCTGCAGGGTCTGTCTGGTGGAAGGTTCAAATTCAAATACGTAGTGACTTATTGCTCAATAGAAAATATTTAAACTATTCCAAAATTAACATTTAATACTGTTTTGAAATTAAAAACTTCATGTTCGATATAAATGAGTCGTAGAAGACAAATTTCTGGTATGCCATTCTACAAAATATCTGGCTACCAAAATAAAGTGAATTAATCTTCGCTGGTTTTGTTGGCCTGACAATAGCTTATGCATTACTTCTCACAATCAATGTGTATGTTGGTAGTACATTATGGAAGCTACTGTATAGCGAACGGTCCCAAAAAATACTTCCAAAACCTGGTCTCAGTCTCGGCAATAAGAGTTTCTCTCCCATGCACTAAACTAAAGCTGGACTCCAATAATCCGTCTCTTTTCCGTTCGCTTCCCCTCCGCCCGGATAATCACGTGACCTCAAGCCAATCTGAAGACGCAAAACATTCCATCCGTCCGACAATCAAAAGCTTTCCAATCTTTAAAATTTTGACGGACGTAAAAAAAAAAGGTATTCAACTGTGATTGTTTTTTCAACGTGCATTTAACACATTTTAAATGTTGATGTTTGCTAAAAAAAATTTACTGAGACATACAAGTAATCAATCTCGCATGATTAAACTGTAAAAATATTAATAGCTAAAAAAATTGAGTTTAATAAATTTTAAGAGTCTAACTCATGAACGTCAATATAAATTACCTATTCAAGAGAAATTTTCACCACAATTTGAACCTTCTAGTCTGTAGTCAGCATCTAAATGGAAAAGTATTTGATGGACGTGCAGATCATTGTGAATCGCTCGGCTTGTGACGGACTGACGGATGGTGACGGACGGACACGAAGTCTCATGTTGTGTCCAGCTTAACACAGCAGCCTGGCTACACTTAACCCAATTCCTTTGTTTATTTTGGTTGTTATAACCTTAGAAATATTAATGTTGCAGTAGTTGGTAGTGTATAAATATAAGGAAACAAATTAGTATTAACGGAAGAAAACCCATAATAATGCAGGCATTACAAAATTAATTGCAGAAATATATATATATTTTTTCTCCTTCGGAAATTGTACCGTGATGTTTATAGCTAAACTCCAAATGAAAATAATAATCGGCACAGTCAAATCAACACACGCAATTCCTTATTTATTAAATGTCCTCAAATGACGACGTAGTAGGACGTTAAGAGCTTCTGATTGGCCGAAAACATATCACGGTTTTAGCAATAACATAGTATTAAGCGAGGGTTAAAGAGCAAACTCTACTTAACACTAATGCCGAGCTTGTGTAAATGCTTATCGCAATGTTCATTGTAGATAGTTAGATTGTATTACATGGAGTTCAACTGTTGTGTATAATATTGTGTTGTGCTTGTGAAAAGCTTATGTTGATTGTGGCTGGGCCTTTAACAAATATATATGCTATATACATCTATCTTACTTTCAAAGATAAAGATAAATAAGTTAATTAAAAACATTCCTACTTTTCTCGTTCCAAGTTTAACATGTATTGACTTTAAAACTGGTATGTAAATGTTGACAATTTTACTGATAATAAACAGTGTTATTTTTATATTAACATCTGTGTTTTTTTCCCCATCCCTAAAAATCTATATTCAGTGAAAAGCTATCCTGAGTACTTACAAAAGTGAAATGGAGGCTGTTTGCCACGATACCCATACACCAATTACTGGGGAGAAAAGAAAAAGAAAATGGGCTAACGAAGTGTATTTCTACGCTGTGGAAGGGGGTATGTATGTATATATATATGCATATATGTATATATATACATATATATAATATATATACATATATATAAAATATAAATGTAAACAGACGAGCTCAGTTCTCCTAAATCCATTATATTACATTTTGACGAGAAAACACTGCCTTCATTTGAAATACTAACAAAAAAAGCTTGATAATTTGTCGTAAGTTTATGCCAAATCATGGAAGTAGATGGATTGCAGTTGATACTGAGAATAATATCGTTCAGTAGCCATAATTCACTATACACATTTGCAAATGTGCAGTCCAGTTATGGACATTTTTGAATTGACATCTCGCAGTCTTACACTAGATATCCCAACTGACAACATATCATGACACTTATAAATAATTTGAAACTCCAGAACACTGCAATGCACTATACAGTCGATGCCTGCAGGTTCACATTACGAGGCGATTCATGTCCGGCGTTACCTCTGCCTTCAGTTCATTGGCGGTTGTTGTTGGGTGAATGTAGGCCTCCGCCTCCAGACAACCACACAGGGAACATGAAGTCTGGTGTGCGTGCAGACCACACAGCTCAACAAAGCCATCGAGATCACGTAGTTTGGAAACAGTCCAGTGATCTCGTGGTATGAGTCGTTCCCCACACCTTGTTGAAACCACACATCCGTATTTGAAAGTTGGGTTAAGTTTCGAGTTTCCATTTCACCGTTGCTGTAACCTCTAGGATTGCCTTCTTACAAACGTAGGGGCCACCAAAGGGGGAATTACAATAACCCGTCGACTCCGTACGTCATGCGTCCGTCCGTCACTTTTTCATCCGTCAAAGCCACGCATCTAGAAAAGCGATTTACATGATTTCAACCGTCCGTCAAAATATTTTCCCAAGTGCTACCGACAATCAGTTTTTATCTCTCGGAGAATTATTTTTATGTTTACTATTAACGTCGTGTTACGTTAGCGTACCGTCGGAAAAAGTTAAGAGTCGTGATTGAATTGTTTGGAAATGAGTTTTAAGAACAGCAATGTTACTATACGAAATATCTGAACGATCTAATAAAACCACATGCCCGTATTCTAGTGACAACTGACTGTCGCAGCTAAAACCATAGATATAATAAATCCGTCCGTCAAAAGTATGAGTTTCCCAAACTTTTGACGGGCCGACGGATGAAATTTTTCGTGCCCTCCGATTGGCTGCAGGTCACGTGACCGACGGACGGAAGACGTAGGTGACAAACTACTGATTCCGGCCTAACACCAAATTCTAAAACAGCACATCAAAGCTAATTTATAAACCGCACACCACATAAGTAAAAAAAAAAAAAACTTTTAAGACCCAATTATGGAACTGTATGCATAACTTAAAACATTAAAAATGTTTTGTCAAAATATCTGTACTTGCAACTATTATTTTTTTTAGTTATAAGCATACAGACAATGAACATGTTTTCTTTTTCTTTCAAATAAGATTTTCTCTTGGTTTTAATTAGAAATTATATTCATGACGGTATCGAATAAAAATTCTATAGTTACAGACAAACTTCCCGTTGTAACTTTACTGTGCGTACGAACATAGGCTAAGCATTTACTTAGTTTAATCACCATCAGACGCCTTCAATCTTCGAGACAAATCAAAATTGGACAACTTATTGAGACCATATATCTTAAATGACTCTTTAAAAAGTGCATGTTAAGTTTTTATAGTAACGGATTCTTTGGTTGGTTAAAGCTGCGTCAGCAAAGGACGCATGGGTGCTATTCGGAAACAGGTACCGGCACGTTGTAAAGTTACAACTACGAATAACGGACAGCAGTGCGCCTGTGCTTGGCTGGGCGGAGAAACGGACGTATGCAGTCGAGGGTAAAGAGCATCGCCGACAGACGACGCAGAGTGGCCGAAGCAGAGAAGGGTTGCAGCTTGCCGAGCTCGCTTTACTGCATTTTAGATGGCTGCGTGTGTTCCAGGCCATCTGCCTGGGACCTAGTCGTGAATTCGCGCTCGGTTATGGCCGCGGGAGAGAAACAATATTGCTGAAAGGAAGAGCTGAGAAACGTTGTATAAAGTGTTCCTATAAATAAATAGAAGTAGCGTCATGGCTGGAACAGAAATTTGCGAAACTTCATACACGTTCTTTGAACGATGCTTGCAATGCGGAAGATTGTTTCGAATCATAATTTGGACGAACACCGCTGCTAGCATTCGTTCATCATTCAAAACCTGCTATATATTTACCGGTAATGCATGTCAATTCTGAAACTGGAAAAGAAAATGAACCAACCTTCTATCTAACTAGCAATGGTGTGTGTCCAAAAAATAATAATTAAAATAAACTGTTAGACATGTCTACTTGCGCACATACAATTTAACACGAAAGTCCGAACAAATAAGTGAATAGGGATTCCCGAGGTAATAAAAAATATAAAACACCTATTTTTTAAAGGTTGGCATCATGAACAAATTATGTAATACCGAGCTGTTCTACGAATGATATTGAAGATGGTTACGAGGTTAGCTCACTTTTTAGTGGCATCTTCGATTGCAACTTAAAATTCAGTGTACAGTCTCTTTACTCTAGATATTTACTATCCAACCTAAACTGACATTTAAATTGTAGTGAATCAGCAGATGGAGTTAAATAACAGGTTGGGGAACATATTAAGTAATTTAGAAAACTTTTTCTTATTAATAAACATAACAGTGCAATGGCATATTTATGACTCATTAAAGGGAGGTGGGCGCACAATAATTGTAATTGTATAGATTCTTCCTTTTCAACATCTTTTAGGCTATTAATAATCACATTTAAAAATTACTTACTCATTCCCAATTTTCTCATTGTTACTAGTGATGAACATACGGGATGAGACAGAATTCTACCAACAAACTTCAGCTGCAAGTACATCAAGCAAAAACAAGTAGAAAACATGTATGAATTATTTTCTAAAGTGCTTCCCAAGACTTATACATCTGTACACCTCTGAAGTTGCATCTAAACCATCCGTTTATTGAGGAAAAAAATTCAGTGTTTATAATGGAATGCCAAGTGTCTGGATAGTTTAATTTTGAGCCAAATTCTACAAACACTGCAAATTATGTCACTGAAGTAAAATTATTTGATTGAAATCATTTAGGGTAACACTCTTATTTCCCGTAATTTTTTGTGATGACGAGAGTATTGTTATTTTTAAAGGCATGTTAAAAGTAACAAAAAATGTTGCTTTTTTTTTGTATTATCTTTACCCCACCGTTTTTGAGAAAAAATAGTGTAAAATTTAGAACTAAATACTTCATCGCCTTGCAGGAGCGCAACACCTACAACAATCAATTTGAAACCGCTGCCTAAAATCAGGGGCACTGATTATTAAGTGATGTACATGCCAATGAAGGTATTTTGAAGAAAGCATTGACCTAAGAATAGAACCAAAACAACTGCAACATAACTTAAAAGCACATGCAAAACGAACCATACATTTCATCAAACACCATATGACGTTTGGTTTGTTACATCTGCAGTTGTTTTAGTTTAATTATATAGATCCAATGTTTTATTTGAAGTACCTCCATTGGCATGTTGGCCGCTGTTTCAAACTGAGTGGTGAGTGTTTCACACCTGCTAAGCATTAATGTATTCTATTATAAATTTTATAGTAGTTTTTCTCTTAAAACGGTAGGGTTAAGGGTACAAGGCGACATTTTTTGTTACTTTTGACGTAGATTAACAATCAGCCTTTAAAAATCCCCATTATTCCTCCTTGTTACAAAAATGAATGGGAAATGAGGTTGTTGTTACCCTAAATTATTTCAATTAAATCATTTTATTTCAACGAAAAGATTGGCAGTGTTTGTTAAACTTTGTTCAGTTAGCAGGGAAAAGATTATACGGTGAATTAGGATAAAAATTAAATAACACCAATGTACAAGTTAATCCACCATATAGCATTGAAATGCAAGTTATATCATGGAATTACGTAGCATTTAACCAAAACTTAATTCAAATCATAAAAAAATAATGTTTATATTCAAGGAATGTTGTTTTTTCCAGACAAACAAGTGTACTAATTAATGTGCATGGATCAGAAAAATTAATTCAATTTGTTTTATTGTGCATCTCTTATTGAATTAATTTGAAACCATAAATGCACTGAAATTTATATTTATTGTTCTAAATGTATATGTTTTCAACCATTTTATTAAAAATTATTTTACCATAAAGTGCAGCATATAAATTTTCCTCCAATTTTGGGTATTACATAACAGCTTTTATAAAAAATAAAATAACACCAAAATCACTGTTTTAAAAACGTAATTGGACTACAAATAAAACCATAAAATCCTGTCTATCAATTTGACATTATCAAAATGCTGAGCATTTTGTCATAAATACATTCATTATTTTCAATACATAACCTCTTCAACAGCATACACCAGTTATGAGATGCTCTTTAGAAAATAAGTCATAAAAATGTTTTCAACTCAATTTTATATGATGAATCCGTAGCTGAATTTTATCAGTTAATTCAAATTCATTCTGTATAATACAAATGTTTATCCTTGAACACTCAGTGACTGCATGTCATAATACGGCATTTCAAAAGGTGCCTTTTATTTCAATGCAATTACAGCAAAACCCCTTATTTACACTTTTCATGGGGACAAAGTAAAAAAGTGTAAAAAGTGGGAAAGTGTAAATAAAGGGAAAAGTAAGAAATACGTTTAAGTTAATTAAAATACAGTCGCATCCTGCAGCGTTCATAACAAATACAGGCTACATTACACATACGCATTGCACCACAGTAAAAAAAATTTTAAAAAAGGGCCGCAAATTAGAAATTTACCGTCAATAGCGCGCCATGCGCGGAAAAAGGTAATCGTACTCAATCAGCTGTTACAGCGCGGCGTAGCCGCCGGCTGGCTCTCTCTGTTCTCTGAGCTGCGCATGTGCAGTATAACTCACTCAATGCTCCGCCCAGACTCGTGACGTTCCATCAGCAGCCAGCCAATAGATACGAGCTTAGCGGAAAAAAATATAAGCTCCACCTCCCGTGTACCAGTTTTGTCCAGTTCTAATACCAGTTTATTGGTATACGCACCAGTTTTCTCGCTGCCGTGACATATTTAAGTTTACGTTCATCTTGATGTCTTGATGCCAATAATTAATTATTTACGATCCTCAGAAATAGTTAGTTAGTTATAAAATATGCGTCATTTGTACAATACTTCCGAAATTGTAAAATACGTATGAAACCGTTACCAAGACTCCGCTCATTTTATCTTGTGAAGTTTATGTCTCGTACCAGTATTTTGGCTAAGTTGTGACATAAATAGAGTATCAGAATGTTTATACATTCGTGAGTTTACGTTTTTCCCTAGTACATTTTAGATTGTCTCCTGCTATAATTACTCAGACTTTTACACGCCTGGGCCTAAATTATTATGTTTAGAAATAAAAGCAACTTTTCGTGTTGTAAAATATGTATATTTTGCGATTTAAAATGTTCACTGCCGACTATAAAAGTTACGTTTTTCACAATGTTTTTAGGCCTACTATGGTTGTTACGTGACGTAAATAGCGGGATGGATTCGATTTTTGAGACGTAATTCGCGTGAAAGTATTGTATTGGATTAAATGGGAACTAAACGGGACCTGAAGAATAAAGTGCAAATAACGGGAAAACGTAAATAACGGTAACGTAAATAAGGGGTTTCGCTGTATCTTACTAACAGCAGGAACCAGGTACAATAAACACTGATATTTTTTTCTGTAAATTGTGATAAAGAAATTATTGTCACACAATTATAAAATTTTTGGGTAGCAGATATTAACTAACAAATCAATGTGAGAACTTATTTTTTTTTCCTTTAGGTGATTTATGGTGGATATGTCATGTATTTTATGCTTTAGTTTTGTCTAAAGTTGTTTTAGTTTTATAATCAAATAATTCTTTTATTTTAAGTACGTACCTTCATTTGTGCATACCTCACTTAGCAATCAGAGCCCCTGACATAATAAGCAACTTCTGCATACTTAATGTTGTGCGTGTTGCTCAGGTGCCAGCCATTTTAGCCTTTTGCTCTAAATTATACACTAATATTCCTCAAAAACAGTAGGGTTTAGAGCAATAACAAGGCAATACCTTTCATTATTTTCAACATGAATATTAATAACCCACCTTCAGACTCACTCTGTATTTACTACAAGGGAATACGCTAAACCTAGGAGACGTGCTAGCATCACATGTCACTTCTTGTTAAGTTACCACACCATGTCCTCAACCAAGAACACGCACCCATCTAACCTTCCCATATATGATGTGATACAGCACAATGAACAAATCATAATATAAATAAATAAAAGTTACTTTCTGTTAAGAATTTTTCTGAAAAAAATACAAAAAAAAACCTAATAACCATTAAATTATTGATAGATGCAATGGATCTAAAACTACAACTGTTTATTGCATTAAGTGTCTCACCTGAAAAAGTTGCCAGATTCCAGACCCTAAATTATAATGAAATAGTGTGTTAATTTCTCTGTCATATCAATTCTTTAATTTTTTTTAATAAGAAACATGGCAGTATGCATGCACCAGTGCATTTTCTAGAGGTGCTCCTGTTTCCTTCACTCATGCATTCCACGAATGATGCATTCATTAATTTTCCTGACATGGATTTATAATCCTAATTTATTTTCATTATATATGAACATGTTTCCTTTGTTGTCCCATTTTTATGATGGCTACTTAAGGATCTCTACTGATGGTTAAGTCAACGTAGTTTTTTCTTTGAGTACTTTTATTATTTATTCATTTGTGCTGTTGTTTCACTCATTTTTGTTGATTCATATTAGGTAAAAGTGTGTCCTTTATACAGAATGAATTAATGCAGTTGTTTCAAGAAACTAGTGTTACATTTCTGAGGCACGAGTTGGCTTTCATAAACTGATATGAGATAGTTAAAGTTAATGCTTGATGAAATAAAGTACAAAAATAAGTAGAAACATCAATGAATCACAATTTATCACAACAAAAATTTATATACGTTAACTTTTAAAAATATTTTCAAAAGTAATATGTTAATATCTTATACCAAAAAGTTCGCTCTAAAATTCTGGAGCATGCCAGCAGAAAATAAAAACCTTGTTCTTATTTGGGAAAAAACCAACCCTATACAGCATGTGAAAAGGTAATTTTTTAATTAATATTCCCCTAAAATTTGTGAATATTGATTAATCAACTTTGTATTTTATTCAAATAAAAAATGTGGCTTCTGATGATGTCAACCAAAGCAGTCTTGAAATCACCACATATGGCAGAAATTTCCAGATTCTCAATTTGAATCACCTAATACACAGAAAAGTCTTAAGAGTCTAATTAAAGCATGAATTACCTAGTTTCCAAATTTCTTCGTATGTTTCTTACCCACTGCACCGCACACAATAAAAAAAAAGAGAGACCTAAGTCTTTCCTAATACATCAAATCTTTGCTAAAACATTTTCAAAGGAACAGAGGAGGTTAAAAAAAGTCTACATATTTATGAACTTATTCCAATCCATCCTTCAAAGTGCTGTTCGGAGAATGGTGTAAAGCTAACTGCCAGCACTTAAAGCCAAAATTATAAAAATATAATATTCTACTATGATTTCTAGCCAAAAGCACAAACATATTGTTAAGTATCAAAACAGTGTTATAATTTGGCAAAAAATTATATAGTGCAATACAAAAATTTATATTGTTTCTGTGTTCAAAATAACTAGCACATACATTTAAAAAATTGAACTGCTGGAAAAGTTTTTACAATTTCATAAAACAGCAGGTTACGGTATTACTTCATTCTCACAAAGTATTAAATTGACAAGTACAATTTTGTAATTCATGATACCTAAAACAATCTAGGAAATCATTATAGAATTATTAAAGTTGAACACACAAAAAAATAACTGTGGTAATTAAAATTAGTATTTTTTACTTAATGGCCATAATTTGTGTTACCATTTTCATAGTAATACTGCAAAATACTGAACTAAAACTAAGTGGCACCACAAATAAATAAATGAAGGTTAATAAATACGTAATATAACAAGGCTTTAATGTAAGATCTAGGAAGAAGAGTCAGTTAATCAGTCTGGGTGGTATCAGAACTGGTTCGCAAGTCGTGTAGCACCGAGCCGTCGACGCTGATAACTTGCTCGATCACAGCTTTGCAGAAGAAGCAGCACTTGGAGTTCATGAGGTAGTGAGTGATGCACGTTCTGGAACACGAGACGCCTGCTGCAACAACTAAGCTCGCCTTCTTCGCTGTGCATGCCTCAACTCGTCACAACTGTCCTTTTGTTCGTTGTACATCATACTCTTTTGACTGTTTTGGAGTTCAGCACAACAAACATAACACAAAAATGTAACAAAATTCAATAGACAAACTTTGTAACATGATATTTAATAACAACAAGAAAAACAACTTTTGTTTGTAGATATACTCTAGTTTTGAAAGTTGAGGGAAAGGTTTTCCTAAATTATTTTGCTGGTATAATTATGTTTTATGTAATTATGTCTATGATATAAAGTGGTTTACAGTACTTTGTAATATAATTACTGCTGATTGTTTACGAATGGTTTAATCAAGTCAATAATTGTTTATTTCATGGTTTTAATAACTTTTTTTCAACTCTAGCATTAACTGAAAATGATACAGCAGCATGTTTGCATGTGCTATAGAGTTTTGAATTAACTGTTTGTATATAACCTTTGTAATACAAATTTTGTTCCAAACACTATACATTTGGTTTCCTCAAAATCATGGAAATCAAAATTTTTCAGGGTTTTTTTTTATTATTATTTTTAAGAGTTTTATGAATTATTACTAACAGCTAGAGAGTTTTACTACAATGCTACATAAGGTTCTAACAGTGAATTCACAACTGTATACCACATGATTACATTCCTTCAGTTCGTGCAAGATTTAAAAAAATGTATAAAAATTTTTTTTTTTAAAACTTTTTGAGGGTTTTGAAACCTTTAAAATAAACTCTTATTGAATAACAAAATTATTCATAAGCAATTACACTTACTATTTTTAATTATAAATACCGGCAACAAAAAAAAACTTGAATTAATTGTGTCAAAATAATAAAGGGACTTACTGCCTTATAATTATACTGTGACTCCACAATGAGGAAAATAACTTATAAACACAAATGAACACAACAGAATCCCTTTCCAGCTATAAAATGCAACAATGTACAAACATACCAATATGGAAAAACTGTAGTGGGAGCAAGGAAGAAATTAACGAAAGGCGGCGCCATCACATAAAGACAGATGACTACGCCTCTCTCTTCTTCTACAGCCTGTTTCTAATGATGACCTACTATGCTTCCAAAAAAGCAACTTCACTTCAAACCCTATTCTCTAGAGATGGACGAGTTGAGGTTTTTTGGCTTCGAGTCGAGTCGAGCCGAGTTTAGCAATTCATATTTCGAGTCGAGTCGAGTTCGAGTCACAAAATTTTTGAAGAGGTCGTGTCAGTTCGAGTTTCATAATTTTATAATTTTTTGCGTCGAATATGATAAATAAAATATTACTACACCCATTGATATAAAAATTGTATATCCAAGTTGCATCTGCATTATTTAAATATTTTAAATGATTAATTAGCAAATCATTATGTTATTTAAATATTTTAAATGATTAATTCAAATCATTATGTTATTTAAATATAAAAAACCACGCTTTATTTCAACATTATTTCACAGTATCTTTAATGTAGCTATCCTAACCATATCAACCGTCCACAATGTTTTAAAGTATTTTTAATGCAGCTAACCTAACCTAATTGACCATAGTTATCATGAGTTGTCCAAAATAAACATTCACGGACACACTGCAAACGAAAAATATGGCGGCGTACAAATAAATACCGTTGCCTTGTTTACAGTATTTCCTTTTATCAACACCTCCATATTTATTTACAAAGAACAAAAAAAAAACGAAGATGTACGATCGGGAGTTTGGCTCTTTCGTCTGTGGAAAGAAGGCTTCCCGAGGTACAACTTTTTTTTTCCGATCCACCGGCAGATCCCCACATGAACAAACAGCTCAATGGATATAGGCCTTGTCACATTGTCACATTCTCAAAGTAAATACACTTTCCGCGGCAAGATTATTCGCCCGGAACTTGTTACAACTACAAGAATATCAATATGTTTTTAAATAAATATTTCATGCATTTGATTTGGCGATCAGTAACTGATTGCCAAATAAAATGCATCAACGTTGTTGTTATTATTTTTTATTCAAACAATAAGAAAGTAATTTTATCCTAAACGTTATTGACACGCAGCGCTGCGTAGCGAAGCACAGCTAAATTTAGTTCCAAAATGCAAAACTGGCGGGCCTTAACACGCAGCCATTTTCACGCATCACGGCTTGGTGTTATTTACTAAAAAATAACAATATAATTATTTTATTTTTTTATTTTTAGGTTACGGAAATCTCTTGTTTATACAAGTTATTATAAACGGGGCACGATAAACGTGATGATTATTAATATATGTGCGTTTTGCAACAAATTTTTCTTCAGTGAAAATCCATTGACGTATTTTGTAAACAAATGCGGTACCGTATTTGAAGTAAACACAGGATGAAAAACAAAATGAAAACAGTGCACACTGTTTTCCAAGCATTTTTTTTTTAATATAAAATGGTCATGTGACATAATTTTGTCCTATAAACTGTCGCCACTATCGACAAAATTACGTTACGACGTCACGTTCATAAATGAAGGTAGGCCTAGGTTTGGTTGCACTTGTACCTATTATAGCACCGTAGCACGGTAGCGGGCAAGGTTAGGTTTGCACGGGATTTGTTTTGTTTAAAGGTCATTATCAATTCTTGGTGTAATAATGACTTGGCGAAAACGTTAAGACAACCTATAATAAAGTGATATAATGTCACGATGCTGGTACTTAACTCGAAACGTGTTTCGAGTCTCGAACTTGATAAAATATGTGACTCGGTTTTCGAGTCGAGTCAATCTGACCCAACTCGGCTCGGCTCGACTCGATAAACCAAGACTCGACCCATCTCTACTATTCTCCACTCAAACCCTGCTGTCCCTAATCTTCACCTCTAATAAACTATTTTTTTTTATTATGCAGCTAACCTAACTTAACTGAACCTAACCTAACCTAACCTAACCTTAATCTAAACCTTAACCTAAGCCTAAACCTAAACCTAAACCTAAACCTAAACCTAAACCCAAACCAAACCAAACCAACCTTTCGTTTCAGTTCCTAGTTGACTTATATTTTACAACCTGCTATCTACACAAAATTTTCATGAACCACAAAATACCGTGAAATTAATTTAAATCTATTTTAATTAAAACGTGAATGCTGTATTCACAAATTAAAGATTGAATGAGCTAATATTTACATATTTAAACCCTAGTTATTCATGAGTCTCCCTTGTTTAAGGCAACCAGATAAACTATATTTTAGTTCAGCAATATTATAGACACAATTTTTGCTAAATTCATTTGAAATCTTAAACCATTATTTACACTTTTTATATATATATTTTCGAGTCTCAGTGTCTGTTTTGTCATAGATGTATATAGAGTAAGCTGCTACTGTATCACATGGTGTTAGGTCGATTGTGACTATTGATTTAAACATCATTGAAACTATGACGCTTACTACTTTTAATGCCCATCACAATGGAGTGCCCGTGTTTTGTGGTGTATTTATAATCCATTGTTGTTGAAGTTTGTTTATTTTTCTCACTTCTGGTGCGTGTGATGAAAAGAATACAAATAACATTTTGTTTTCAAGTCTGAAATGACCAATATGCAGTGTTTCAAATTGTTTGCACAATTTTTCCCGTTACTGTTTAGTGAGAAAATAGCGAAAAAAAACTTTGAATACTTGTTCCATGTCTAAAACATCACTTATTGTACATGTTTTTGATCATGAAGACCCATTAAACATTAAAAATTGTATTTATATCACACAAATGACTTAACCTCCGCAGCGAACTTGGTATACGACATACTGTTAAGGTATGCTATACCAAGTATTCGTAAGCAAACGAATATTTGTTATTTTGAAGTGTTAGTATTCAAGATAGAATTGCTTATTATTCATATTTGAATATTCGGACAGGCCTAATTACATTTGTAAATTATTGACATTATTACTTCAAAATAAGGTGGCTAAATACTGGGATGGACAAAGACCACCCTTTGCCATCCCCAAATTACACCTATGGCCATGGGCAATTACTTCCCCACATTCTAAGCTCTATTGTGTTAGTACTTCTCAAACAACCTCATTTCTGACAAAAAAAAAAACACACAACAATATTTCTCTCCTGATAAAATAATTACTACATTGTTCAAGCGCACAAAATCAATCCATCAACATCAACATACCATTGATGATAATGACGGAGAAATTTTTTTTTAATTTCAAACTGAAACATCGAAAACTTGAAAACTCACAATATATGCTACTATAAAAACTGAGTATTGTTAATACCTGCAGGATCTGTGGTTGCAAGGAACGAACACTGTGCTGATTGGGTAGGCGTAGCATATTGTGCACAAGTCCTCTTCCAACACCACACACTCATCTGAGAGCCTTTTTGAGTAAGTATCCAGCATGGCTATCATCTGGCGAACATCCTCAACTTCTTCTACAGTTACGTCATCACAATCTGCAAACAAAATTGACATGCTACATGAAACATCACTGACAAAACCAAACTGGTGCTCAACTCTCATGTGGGACTTACAAACAATACTTGATACCCCGATACTGAGTATCGATTTAAACCTTAGATACATAGGATGTACTGAAGAATTAACGCATACTTCTTTGTCAATGCCAGCTAGCAAGGATGAGCTGAGTGTTCTGACAGCTACTGTTGAGTCTTAATGACTGTTGAGTAATGCTGGATTTGTTAATAAAAGAAGGATTAACACTGTTAATTTTTTTTTGTTTAGTGTTCTCTTTAATGAACATTACAAAATAAATAATGAAAAATAATGTTTGTTTTTACTAAGCATATAAAGTATTGAGGGTGTACCGTTACGGTGCATAGTTATCTTACAAATTGTGCATGTAATTCATTTAATTATTTTTTGTTACTCCATGGTTGCGGTCAAAGACAACCATGTCTATGTGTACATTATTCTTTGGAAAGGCTTGTTTATGAAAAATAAGGTGGTTGCTAAGGACGCTAAAAAGGAAAATGTATGTAATTAATGCCGAGAAGATTGAAAATAATATTACTAATCCTATCTGTTCATTCAAGAAACAATGTTCGTATTGTAAGTTCATCCTGCTGATGTGGTATGTGTACTTTATTACATGTCTTTTCGGGTTCTACAAGATTCAATAATTATATACATATAAGTAACAGTCTAAAGTGAAATCGGTGATATTTTTAACAAGAAAAGCTGACAATTAAATATAATTTAAAATGAATCAAATATTTTCCGGATAATATGTTTTCTGTTGAAAGAAATCAAGTCATTTTCGGCCCCCAGCAGTCTCGTTAGAAAGAACTCAAGAAATGCTACCCTGAGATTAACTATATCCGAGGAATTAAAATAAATTTTAACCTTAAAGGAAATAATAATAAAAAATTGTTTGGTGTCATAATTAAACATAGACATTTTAACTAAACATTCATTATATTTAAGAACACTTGAGTGTTATGTGTCCGACCTAATCCGTGTACTTGATCAAAACTCAGTCTGGTACAGGGTAGATCCTATAAATTATATATATTGTAGTGATACAATAATGGTAATTCAAATATTAGCTTTCATACCTAGTGTAAACATACTAATAATTCTTAAATTTGTATTTATCATTTTATTATAAATCTGGATACATAACAGTGTGATGTATATACGCAAGGAACATATACGCACATAAAAATTTGGCGCCCAACGTGGGGCTCGATATTAAGCCAGAAAGTGATTTGATTTGGTTGATAGTTATTATTCTTTTGTGTGGTATAACCCACTAAATTTACCATGTCTAGACAAACTACCGCCGGATATTGTCTGCGAAATCGCTCTGAAATGCATCCTGATAACGAATTAAATGTAGAAAAGCAATCATCAAGTAGCGAAAATCTGACTGCAAATTCGGATCACCTAAGTATAGTAGATAATGTTAATGATGTTGGCATTGACAGTGCATTGATGACACGACAAGGGGAAAACGAGGAGGTGGAGCGGCCGTTGTTGAACGAACCAAACTTATCTCACGCTTTTGTACAGCCAGATGCATTGTTAGAAAACAATGATATAGTTAACACTCAACACCCTACATTATATGACCAATTTCAAGGTGAAGATACCGAAATTAATGTTGATGTTGGCAGATCTATTACTGCAAATAGTGAGTACACACGTACACCGGTAATTACCGTGGAAATATTACAACAAGTGTTGGCTAGTTTTAAGTCAGATTTTCAATCTAGCCTAGAGTTTGGTTTGAACAGCGTACGATCTGATATAAATGGTTTAGAGGTTAAGGTGAGCAGTGGTCAGTCTAGCCTACGTGCTGATTTTCAGTATGGCCTAAGTAACCTGCAGAGGGATATTGGGGAATTACAGGACAGGTTAGGAGCACATATAGCAGAACAGAATTCTGCTATTGAACATCTCAATGAACGAGTATCACAAGGACAGTCTCAACTTGATATTTTAGAAACGAAGACCACGTCTTTATTAACTGCTGCTCAGGAGAAACAACAAGAAATTCAGAACCAGTGCACGCACAACCATATGTTACTGAGGTCTGAAATACACAAGCAGGCAGAACAGCTGAATTTGAGGTTAGAGCAGGTGGAAGAGTCTACTGCTACTTTTCACAGCAGAGTAGATGCTCTAGGAACTAACTGCATCCAGGTAGCTACCGAAACAGTAAGTAGTCACACTGAACTGTTACGAAACCAGGTTAAGGAGCTGGAGCGGCGGTTAAGCAAAATAAGCTGTGATATGTCACCTCCCCTACCAACAATAAATAATACTACACCTATTCAGGCACCTAGAGTCGATTACATTCCTGAAACAGCGGTAAATGATCATATTTCAGGACAGGCATTGTTGAGTAATACCGTCAGTACCCTAAACATGGACCCTGCCACGCTTATGCATCACCCGGCACGCCATTGGTCTGAGGCAATGCCGACATATTCCGGAAAAACATCCGAAAATCCTATCAGATTCCTTAATAAGTTTGAGGAATACGCCCAAACGTTTGGACTACAGGACACAGAAAAATTAAAATGCCTAAACACTGCTTTAAAAAGTCACGCATTTTATTGGTGGGAGATGGTCAACACTACGATCACGTCATACGCACATTTCAGAGAATCGTTTAAACAGCAATACTGGAGCTTAAGGATCCAGGGAAATTTGCGTGCGCAACTACATACTGAGCGGTATGATCATAAGCGAGGAATGTCGCTAGAAGCTCATGTATCCAGCATGTTTGAACGCACTCGTTATTTGGATTTGCAGATGACGGATGACGAATTCATCGCCACCATACTGACGCAATTACCGATAAAATATCAATTGCAATTGACTGGTAGGACATACAGAGAAATAAATGATTTCCGAGAACAACTACTAAATTTTTATAAACTCGAGAAAATGAATCGCACACAAACACCTCGCGATAATCCTGTCCACGACATTGTTCAACATTCGAAAAATACCCCCGTTCATAACTATTGGCATAATAGAGATAATCGACCTAAGGATGAACGAAAAGCCGCGGTAAACTACGTACGCTGGCAGTACCAGGAAGAACGACCAAGGCACCGAAAGAATTTCAAGGGAAATTATCAACAATCAAACCAGCACCAGCGAAAGGCTGCATACAAAGGGAAAACATGGTGGTCTCGCAACAAGTGGTACAGTAATGATCATGAAGAGGATTACCATCAGAATAGGTACAGCAGGAGCGACAACCGACAAAAATCACTAACACCAGAACAACAGCCTTCCAGGGAATCCATGTACGAGAAACGGCGAGCTTATTCCGATGATGAATATGAAGATTCACGCAAGGCGCACGAGACAAAAGAATACCAGCAAGCATCGAGACACTGCACGGAAGATCAACAGCCATTATCCCAGTCTATTACTGTACGAGGAGATCGTCTCAGCACCAGAACAGCAGGGTACGCCTCGAACAGTAAACAAATCATTTCTACATTTCCTCCACCGTTCACTTCAACATTATCACCACAACCACAACATGGCTATTTTTCTAGGAACGAGCCATTGAACCCTACAGCTCCAAATTTCCAAACAGCTGTAAATAATGCCAACAAAGCAGGCATATGGATGCCGTCAGGAGCTGCTACATCTACAGTAACCGACGGAAGAGAGGAAGGTGACCAGACGTTAAACTAGAACGGGTCAAGGTAATATCGCCCGGACCGATACCCTAGTACCTGGAAAGAGGTTAACTCCATTTGAAATCCTTTGTCTGAACCGTTCCGATGCGATAGACCCGCGTTACCTTCCTGGACTAGACGAGAAATCATCAAGAGAAGACCTACCTACGAGCGAAGATGTCCATCAGCTAGTACAGGCTAAACTACTGTCTGCCGCAGCAACAAGATGCCGAAGAAAGCCAGCATCTAAGAGAAGTAGCTTCGAAATTGGATCGCTAGTTCTTCGTAAGACATCCAATATTAGCAAGAAATGATAAAATGTAACCAGCAAGTTATTCTTACTATTCACTGGACCATATGTGATTACTGAAGTCATCAATGAAAATTGCTATACGCTAGCTGAGGTAGATACTAAGCGTGTAATTGGTAGATACAATATTGCTCAATTACGCGAATGTAAGCCTCCGATAGTTAGATAAATTGATGTCAACACAATGCTAATGTAATCTGTTATGAAAGTAAACAATTGAGTATGGTCAGTTAAATGAAATTTAATTATCTACATAGTTCTCCAGAGTAGAGAGAAAATTCAGCTGCATCGTGTATAACAGTATGGTACAGTAGTTATAAGTGCCGACGAGTCGCTGGAATTGACTGACTGTGTTTTTTTTGTGTCGGCTGAAGTATTTTCCAGTCGATGTCTGACGTATAGGTGAGGTGTGATACCGCCTGCGTACGGAATATTATGTCACAGTTCGGCGAAGTCCGAGGACTTAAAGCATAGATTATATTTACTGTGATTTGTGATCAAACCATGAGTTTGGCATTAACACGTCAGGTCAAGATATACAGAAACTATTCGGTATCAACTAGTACACTACTCAAGCACGAGAGCCAGTATTATTTAATTTGACGAGATTTTATCATATGATGATAGCTGATTTTACTCACATGTATATTTCAATAACGCCTGTTACATTTTGTGATCTGACGAAAAGCGTATTTTAGAAAAACATCGTAACTATCAGGCTATAAATCAATCAATGTTATCTGCAAAATAAAGGAAGAGACTACACAGTTGCAAATACTGTCAAGAATGAGTAATTACCTTGTTTGATGATAATTCAGTTGGTATCCAGTGAAATAAGAATATATATATATCCTCACTCGTAGTTGACACTATTTCGATTGGATTGAAAAATTTGAACATTTTAATTATCTTAAGAAGCACACGAAAGGTGTACGGTATTTACAACGCCTCCGAAAAGCGTTTATTCGCCTTGTCAACGCAACGCATCACTATACACTGTTTACATATTTTTTTTCCTCAGCTGACAAGCTAATAAAAAAATTTGACCCTAGGTTATTATGTTATTCTAACACAACGTTAGTGTTAAATATTATTAAGTGTATTTAATTTAGTTTTTTTTTTAAAAAAAGATCTATTCTGTACCAGACAACTTCAAGAAAAGAAGCTTTGTGTAGGTGTAAGACTTGCTCAAGGAAGAGTGCAAGTAGACACATTTAATTTAGAAATTGGGACATGCTATGTTTCTAAGTGTGCGACGATTTCTGTTGTGAAACAAGAACACGCGTTATTCAAAATGTGTGCTAGTTATATGTTAGTGCTGGGACACCTACCATTAAACCCAAAAGCCATTTAAGAGACTTGTATAATGGGTATCTGAACGACGATCAGCGGATGGTTGTGAGTCCAAGTGGCGGAAGCGGCACGGACCGCGTCCACGTGCTTTGTCGCGGTGATGGCGCTGTCGCCTGGGAGAGGCGCCTGTCATCGGCAGCAGCGACGCATGGACCAGAATCACTATCATCACCCCGAGGCTGACGACTAGTGACTGCCTGTCAACCCAGGAAGCTGCTTGAGTGGTGTCCACTGTCAGGACACTGCCAATCGACCTGTACCATTGCCTCTACCCAGGTACACTGTTGTTTTCATCATGGAGGTAAGAGTGCACCGTGATGTCTGCTTGTTTATGTCGTCGTCTTTGAACATCAACGCAGTATATGCAGAGCATGGAGTCAGATGCTGCGGTATAATGCAGTACGTCTTCGTGCAACGAGATGCAACATTGCTTCGGACAGACATCACCCATTGTTGTGAATGTTTATGTTACAGTGTGTGTTGATCGCCCGAGCGATAGTACGTGTTTTATTTAGTAATACAGTTGAGTGTACACGGTTAATGTGATTCTAGAGATTGTTAATGAACACAAAAACTCCATAGTCGAATTACTGTGTGCTGACATAGTCTGTTTTGTGTCATTATCAGAAGCGGCAATTATGTACCGTTACGGTGCATAGTTATCTTACAAATTGTGCATGTAATTCATTTAATTATTTTTTGTTACTCCATGGTTGCGGTCAAAGACAACCATGTCTATGTGTACATTATTCTTTGGAAAGGCTTGTTTATGAAAAATAAGGTGGTTGCTAAGGACGCTAAAAAGGAAAATGTATGTAATTAATGCCGAGAAGATTGAAAATAATATTACTAATCATATCTGTTCATTCAAGAAACAATGTTCGTATTGTAAGTTCATCCTGCTGATGTGGTATGTGTACTTTATTACATGTCTTTTCGGGTTCTACAAGATTCAATAATTATATACATATAAGTAACAGTCTAAAGTGAAATCGGTGATATTTTTAACAAGAAAAGCTGACAATTAAATATAATTTAAAATGAATCAAATATTTTCCGGATAATATGTTTTCTGTTGAAAGAAATCAAGTCATTTTCGGCCCCCAGCAGTCTCGTTAGAAAGAACTCAAGAAATGCTACCCTGAGATTAACTATAGCCGAGGAATTAAAATAAATTTTAACCTTAAAGGAAATAATAATAAAAAATTGTTTGGTGTCATAATTAAACATAGACATCTTAACTAAACATTCATTATATTTAAGAACACTTGAGTGTTATGTGTCCGACCTAATCCGTGTACTTGATCAAAACTCAGTCTGGTACAGGGTAGATCCTATAAATTATATATATTGTAGTGATACAATAATGGTAATTCAAATATTAGCTTTCATACCTAGTGTAAACATACTAATAATTCTTAAATTTGTATTTATCATTTTATTATAAAATTTGTCTACGGATCTGGATACATAACAGTGTGATGTATATACGCAAGGAACATATACGCACAAGGGTATCAAGAAGAAAACAATATCACGTACCAAGTATAAAAATTATGGTATCTTCCCAACTATGAACATATAAACAAAAGAGCAAATTATAGATCAAGTCAGTATTGAATTATTTAACCGATGTAAACCACCAACATTTTAAGTACACCAACCATGTTGAAAAATAATACGTAGGAATAAAAATTAATAGGTATACCCAGGGATTTTTTAAATGAAATTTTAAGTAGAATTTTGGGTTAAATTTAATACTTAATAGTTTTCTAGACTTGAAAGTGTCAATGTAGGGTTTAAAACTTGCAGGCAAACTGAAAATTAAAATATTTGTGTCCAGTAACATATATAAACTTACAATTAGAGAATGAGAAAGCACGAGTCTTCTTGTCCTTGCTGACTTTCTGCAGATCTCCCAACAGGAAGCTCAGAGAGCCCATCTGGAAGCTTGGTTCAGACAGCAACACCTTCGACACAATTGGCACCCCCAGTTTATCCTCTGGAAAAGAAAATAAATATTCGTCAGACATTAATATAAATCACATTAATATAAATTAATATATATTATTAAAATTAATAATACATTTATACAAATCAAAAATTATTTCTATTGCATGATATTTTTTATCTGTGGGTTTGCACCATATCAACAGTAGGTTCATTAGGAAAGAAGACCTTAAGAGAGAAGAATCAAAGGAATAGAGAAAGAAATATAGTAAGGCCTTAGGAAAACGAAAAATAAGAAAGCCCAAGCCAGGATTCACACCACTGACGTTCCGAATATGAAACCACCTCTGATGAAGGTACCACCAACATACATTTCAATGCTCCGACGAGACACTGTCTCCACTAGACCCATCGGCTGTAGAGAGGATTTCACTTCAAAACCTACTTGATTAATAAAATGCGTACAAATGATTTTGTCAT
Source organism: Bacillus rossius redtenbacheri (assembly GCF_032445375.1). Taxonomy (NCBI): domain Eukaryota; kingdom Metazoa; phylum Arthropoda; class Insecta; order Phasmatodea; family Bacillidae; genus Bacillus; species Bacillus rossius. Next base: position 33,192,003 of record NC_086334.1, on the reverse strand, counting down.
TTGGGAATCATTTTCTCAGAGTATTGCTACACTGCTAGGACTCGGCAGTGATGGGAAGGACCGACCTGAGAAGGTCTGCAGTTCCTCCGAGAGCAGCGCCAGCAGGACTCCCACGACGGCGGCCAGGATGGGGAAGTGGTCCACCGTCTCCAGGTCCGGGATCTCCAGCTGCACCACATGCTGGAAGCAGCCCGCCTGCGAGCTCACCCGGTTCAGCACCTGGCACAGCAGCTGTAACACACACCCCCGGCTGCGTTTGTCCCCGCGGGCCCAGGGTGTCCGCAAGAACCTGGCGAAGCTTTTCCAGTACCTATGCACAGCCTTTTATATCACAGGGTCATTTTGATAACCTAAATACGGTCACGTGATATAAAAATATAAGAAAATATTAATAAGCTAAATAAATATTACCTATATAACCTAAAGCAAAACACAAAATAAATCTACTATTTGCAGGAATTTGCCGATTTTAGTGTTAAAAAACTAAAACATGTTCATAAAAATTAATTTCCACGTTATTTAAGTGGGCTACCTTCATTTGTATTTAATGTGAAACATTAACTGAAGTGAAGCATAAAAAAAAA